>NC_136262.1:85608024-85953024 GCF_964187855.1 Myxine glutinosa | reverse complement strand
GAAATTTGTGTTTTAAAGCAAAACCCGAATTTTGAAATCGTGCCATGGCTGGTCAAGGCGACGGGATGCCGGTGGGAGAGATAAGCGGGGTGGAATCGACCCAGGACCTCGGGGAAATGTATGTGGAGGAAAGGGAGGAGGAGAACATAGGCAATGTGGTTGAGGGGGTATCAGGCGCACAAAATGGCGCTCTCGCGCACGAGGTTACGGGCGCGCAAAATGGCGCCTCGCACATGGCTGCGGGGACCGCGCCCGCGACCGTAGCAGCGCCGCCGTTGGATTCGAACCTTTTGTTGCTACAAATCGTGACAGTACCCTTTGTACTACCAACGGTGGCCCAAATGCAAGCCTTCATGGCCCAAATGAATGCAAAAATTGATGGAATGTGGGCCGATTGGGAGGAAAGGGAGCAGAGGGACAGAGACCGCATGGTGGGCGAGAGGGTCCCAGGGGTGCGCGAGGAGGTAACGCGGGTCGAGAAGCGCCGGTTGAACGAAGTTGAGAAAAGCACGGGTCCAATGACAGGGGTAGAAATCGCGACCCGGGGTTTGGAAAAGCCGGCGACCGCTGAGGTAGAGGATGGTGTTTTATTAAAGCCAGCGGTCGTCGAGGTGAATAAAGAAAAAGCAGTGCTGGGAATTAAAATTGAAGAGATGACGGAGGTAGCCCGGGAATTGCAGGGAGAAATGGAAAATGTGCAAAGTCCCTGCTCACATCACGATGCTGTGCTTAACCCGAATGGAAGTTTGCAGGTGCGCGTGGAGAAAAGTATCCCCCACGTGAGTCGTGCTGTATATTGTGCGGGGAGATTTTGTAAAAGGATGTTTGGCGACAAAAGAATTTTCGCGCGCTTGGGATCGAGGAAGCATCCGGGCATTGGTGAAGGGTCCCGTGTGAGTGGAAATGGCACGCGTGTGGAAAAAAAGTGTGCGTCAAGGGGTGAGCGTGTTACGAAGCGCGAGTGTGAAACCGAGTGCGAGCGAGAATGCACGTCGGGGTGTACGGAGTGTGACATGGAGAGTGAGTTGGTGATGGCGCAGGTGCGAGAGGGCACATCGGAGCGCGAGTGTGAAACCGAGTGCGAGCGAGAATGCACGTCGGGGTGTACGGAGTGTGACACGGAGAGTGAGTTGGTGATGGCGCAGGTGCGAGAGGGCACATCGGAGCGCGAGTGTGAAACCGAGTGCGAGCGAGAATGCACGTCGGGGTGTACGGAGTGTGACACGGAGAGTAAGGTGGTGGTGGAACGTGTGCGAGGAAGCACACCTGAGTTGTTGGTAGCGCGAGTGTGGGAGAGCCCATGTGAGCGCGTTAGTGGGTGGATGCCAGAGTGCACGCCCATGGTGAGTGTTACGGAGGACGTAACGGAGGAGAGGTGTGGACCGAGGTGTGCGCAAGAGTGTGCGCGAGAGGTGTGGTGTGTAACAGGGAGAGCGTTGGTGGAATGTACGTACGGCGTTGGAACGCCGGGTTTTGTGAGGGTGAAAGGGGTAGCGTATGCGTGTGAGCATGCCGGTGAAGCATCGACGGTAACCGGGTTAGCGGTTAGAGCGACGGATAGCCGATGCGAGCACTCGGTGCGAGGAGCCCTTTGTTGGATGCGAGGCCCGGCGCGGATCGAAGCTGCGTCGTTTCTCTTCGAAGTGTCGTTGCCGATTCGGGCTTGGCCCCGCCCCGCACGGTCGAGTCCGGGCCTTGTCGGGCCAGGCGACCGGTCCGGTTCAAGGGCGAGTGGGAGGAAGCGGAACGGTGCCCCCTCGTGGGGACGGGGTTCCGACCGAGGGAGATTGAGTCATCGGGCCCGGGACCGCAAGGTGCCGCGCCGAGATGGTGCGTGGAATCTCGGCCCGACCAAACCACCTCCCTTGAACCGAAAGCCGGACGGATTCAACCTGCAGGCGACCAAACCACCCGAATTCATTGCTCGGCTTTACGAAGCCGAGTTTAATGACATCATGACGCACCGAGGTTAGGATATAGCGGACTGTGGTGATAGTGATAGTGTTTTGATCCGAAATTTAGAAAAGTGAATAGAATTGGCAGTAATTGGAAAATTTTTGATTGGTTGGAATTTGGTGTGCAAAATTGATTGTAAGAGATGCCCCATGTGATGGGATGGCCAATCCACCATCCCTCACAGCAGGGGGGCAAAGGAGCACTAGTTTATGGGGTTGATGGCAGTGAAAACTAGCCCGGGAGGGTTAGGATATATCGTGTGTAGGGATCTAGAGATTGACAATAGGTAACGGTAAGGTTAGGTAGCTACACTGGACTGGTAGCTGGGGACGCAGGTAGTTTAGTGTGGATGATAATGACGTGGGAGCGCAATAGTTTAAAGGGGCGACTGGGAAGCGCAAGTTTCAGAGGGGAGTAGTTAGATGAGATGATGCCGTGTGAGTGTTGGAGGTGTATAGAAGTGTATTGTGAAAAGTGTGTAAGGAACAGGTGTGATTGCACAGGTGTGCAACTGGACAGGTGTGTGGAGCAGTGTATGAGTAAGAGTGATAGTGATAGTGATGTGTATTGTGTTGACCAAATGGTCCAGGGAGAAGGAGGGTGCAGGTGGCACCAGGTGTGAGTGCACAGGTGTGCACCAACAGGTGTGTGGAATACATGGAGTGCGGAATATATGGATTATTGGAATGGATGGTCGTGGAGTGAGTATGGTGGAAATTGTGGAGTGGAGTGGATGGTGCGAAGGTGTGAATGGGGGAAGAGTGGACCCCCATCACGAATACCCGGGGCGGGTAGTGTAAGTGTTAGGTAGAGGGTATAGGTAAATTGTGGTTGGATATTGGCATCTGTGGTGCGGGTGACAGAATGGTATTTGGATGGGTGCATTAGTGTTGTGGAAATGGCTGGGCGTGTAGCCTGTTAGTGTGTTTAGTTGGTTTGGGCACTCCACCACTGTGAGGATGTCGGCCAGGTGAGGCCGCAGGTGGGCTCTGGGAGCCGGTAGTAGTTGCTGTGGATGGGGCCCGAGGATCCGGAGGATGGACCCGGGTAGTTTAGTGCCAGAGGGCACCGAGTGGGGTGACAGAGCCAGGAGGGGCCTTCCCCAGTTAGTTAGGTTAGGGTGAGGAGCTAGGTAAGCTCGGGTGGCAACTGCAGTGGTGGAGGTGTGCAGGTGGGTAGACCTGCTGGGAGAGCTACACGTCACAGCCCAGAAATTGTGCAAGGGCACCGGGAGATGAATCGGGGGAGTGAGACCCCAAATTGAGCAGCACCACAGTTTGGTCAATGGGAATTGGTTTTTAGAACCCATAGTGTAAGTTGGCCAATGGATTGGCAGGGAAAGACCCCGGGTAGTGTAACGTGTGTTAAAGTCATTTAGAGGATAATTAGGATTGGAGTCTCCTCGCACCATCTGCATCCCTCACCTGAGATGACGTACCTCCACACCATGCCAGGTGGTTTTGATTATTTTTATGATGCAGATGTTTGGAATGTGAGACGCATCATGACGTGGGTGTGACATTGTGCTTTGTTGTTCCATCTCTTCCTCCTTATGAGGATTGATGATGAATTTGGAGATGGCAAATTATGGTTAGAGGGATTGTGGTGACGAATTTGATAAGGGAAATATGGGGAGACGTGACAGTAGCGACGAATTTGTAAAGGCGTAGATTTTATAAATATGGGGTAAGGGCAAGGGTAGAGTAGGTGACAGGGGGGTGACGTACGGTAGGGACGAGCTTTCTCATTTCGCTCTCCGTACGCATTTCGCCTTGCATTGCCTTATTGATGTGTACCCTTGTGACCTTACCCCTCGCTCATTTGTCTTCCCCCTTTTGTCTCCCACATGACCTGTGCGCCATTGGGCGCCGAGGGGAGCGTGCGTGAGTCGGCCATTGTGCGCCCGAAATTCCCAGAACCAGCTGTCTGCATCGATGCACCACATTATGGACCACATGTCTGTGGCCGAGCACCACTTATGGACCCCATGGGTTGGGGCGTGGCCCCTCTGCTGGAACCGGCCATGAGGGCCCGAAATCTTGCTGGCGGACCTTGGCCACAGGGCACCGATGCCCTACAGGTGAACCACACTAGTCGGCCCTGTGGGCCATAAATAAAATAAATAAAATGGACACGTTTGGGCAAGTTTTATTGCAAATAGACCGCCAGCAAAGAAAATGACAACATCTGGAAGAAATAATAATAGCCAGCAGAGGGAGCCGAAGAGCAAGAGATCACCTGCAGGGTTAGGGGTTGTTGATTTTATTTTTTATTGAACATTGTTGAACTGTGGTGACTGCACCGATTGGTGCTTGAGGGTGTGTTGGTGCGTTATAGGTGCTTTCATGGTGCGTCGATGCAGAGCAGACTGTCTCCCCCCCCCAGAAAGAACAATCACAGGTCCTGGGTTAGTCTTGTAAATAAAAGTAGTGTCAATTGTAAATAATGCTCCCCACCGTCAGTGTGTAGTTTGAAGACCATTCCGCAATTCGGTTAACTGTGGGCGTAAGTCTGTTAGGCAGGGTGCAATGGAGCAGCGGGACACATTTATTTATGTTTTAAAACTGTCGCACTCAGGGTCAGGTTAAAAGTAGAGGGAACTACACCTACGGGTCACACTAAATTAAAGTTGTAGGCCCGGGTCGTGCTTAAGAGGAGGAGGGTGCAGTGTTGCGGATATGAGGATTGTGTTTTTTTTATTGTGTTGTATTGTATAGTAAATTGTTGTGAATATCACCCTCTGCAAAATGTAATGATTCCTTGTAAATACCTCCGTAGTGTAAAGGTCAAAGGGCGTCTCGGTAGTTATTCCATAAACACCACATTGCAGGACCCGATAAAACCCTTGTTCAGTAGCTTATATCTTATTATGTGTCTTAGGGTAAGGCTGTGTCTCCCATTAATTGAAATACTCCATTGCACCAAGTGAAATAAGAGTAGATCCCCTTTCATTTCATTTCAATGGCCAACTGCATTTTGGGCGGTTTTCTTCAACCACCATTGGCCACGAGGCAGGGTTGGGGAAGAAAGGCGTGTCTCCACCTCGTCATAGAGCGGAGGAGTGAGCCAGCCCCGAACAACCAACCAAGCACGAGGGGTTTGGTTTGAGAGGGCGGAGGAAGAGCGATCGGGGAGGTTCGCAAAGGTTCAAGGGTGGGGCTATATATAACCCATGAGAGACGCCCCCAAGAGAGATGCGCTTTTACTGAGACGAGAGATGAGTCCAAGGAAAGAGCTGGGTCGTCAGAACAGAGCGCGAAGAGAGATGAGTCCAAGGAAAGAGCTGGGTCGTCAGAACAGATGCGCTTTTACAGAGACAAGGAGATGAGTCTGAAAAGAGAGGTCCATGACAAGAGCTGAGTTGGTCGTCAGGGGTGGTCAGTGGTTGCGTTGAGTGGTTTACGTTGGAGAAAGAGTGGTTGGACAAAAGAAAGAGAGAGGAGAGAACCCGTCACGCCAGACCCCCCACCAGCGCGTCGGCTCCGACCGTGATCTGACCCGTGATCCGACCCGTGATCCCGCGCACACGACAGGATCGGTGGCATCAGCGGCCGTCGAGGTCCAGCCCGACGTCCCGTGCGGGATCAAGCTCCAGCCAGCTCCGTGCTGTCCTCCCCCTCCAGCCACACACCTCCTTCCAGCCAATCCACTCTGCAATTCCCCGTGTGAGTCGTCTTTGTTTGTTCTGTCCTGGGTAGTAACCAAGTCTGTATCAGCTAGTAATTTTCACTGTGTCACCTGCGTCTCATGTCCCCTGTAAATAATCGTGACTGCTCTTTTTGCTTATGTGTGTAAATAGTAATAAATCCAGTTACTCTTCTGTACGTCTTCTTCCTCTTTGCATTCGGTCGCTTTAGAGTTTTCCAGATTGAGTAGCTGTGGCGCGATACGGCCAACGTTTGGGTAAATCGGGTGAATCGGGGAAGAACAGTTCGGCAACGGTTATACCTCCGCTCGGTAAAAATAACATCCTAATCCGCGGACCATAACAATATATATATATATATATTGTTACGGGACCGCGGCGAGGATGTTGTTTGCCGAGCGGATGGCCGCCGTGCCAGAACAGTTACCCCGACTAACCCGATTCCTGAACGTTGGCCAAAATCGCGCCACAGATATTCAATGGGGAAAAGACTAAAGCGAAGGATGTGAAGAAGAAGAAGACAGAAGTAGGGAATACGGATATAATTTATTTGCTATTTACAACCAAAAGTAACCAAGGAGAAGGAAGGATAATAAAATAATTTACAGAAGAATCAAAGAGACACAGTGAAAATCGCTAGCTTATCTAAACAGGCTTAATTAATACCCTGGGACAAGACACACAGAACAAACTCACTTACACGAATGGGGAAATTGCAGGCAGGAATGACAGGAAGTGGGTGGCTGGAGGGGGGAGGAAGGCACGGAGCTGGCTGAAGCTTGATCCCGCACGGGACGTCGGGCTGGACCTCGACGGCCGCCGATGCCACCGATCCTGTCGTGTGCGCGGGGTAACGGGTCGGAGCTGCTTGGTGGAGCCAAGCTGCTGGTGGGGGGTCTGGCGTGACGGGTTCTCTCTCCCTCTCTCACAAACTCCAGGACTCTTTCTCTCTTTGCTTTGCTTCGCCCCTTCTCTCCTCTCTCTTTCTTAGTCCAACCCAGTCCAACAACTTCCTCTCTTGCTTAGTCCAACTCTTAGTCCAACTCAGTCCTCTCTTGCTTAGTCCAACAACAACCTCTAGGCTTTCGCGCGCGCTCTATATCGCGCCTCAGGCGATCAAGCCGCTAGTGTCCAGGACACGCCCATCGGTCAGCTCGCCTCGGCCCTGATTGGTCGGCACGGCCCTCTGGCTCCGCCCTTGATGACGATGGGCGGGCACGCCCAGGAGTCGGCAGCTCCTCCCCCTTCTTCTCCAAGCCGACCTCGTGGCGAATGGAGTCGCGGAGGGAACAGTTGGCAATTGTTGGAAGGGGAATGTGAATGAAAGGGGATCTATTCTTATTTCACTTGGTGCAATGGAGTATTTAAATTAATGGAAGACAAATCCTTAGCCTAATACACATAATAAGGATATAACTACTGAACAGGGATATATGGTGTCCTTCGTGTATGCTTTATGGAATTAACTACGGGAACGCCCCTTTGATCTTTATACAACAACAATTGCAGGAAGGAGGGTGACATTTTACAACTATTCACTACACAACAATAAATTTTAAAAAACATTCTCATATCCACAACAATATATATATATATATATATATATGTATATATATATATATATATATATATATATATATATATATATATATATATATATATATATATATATACATACGTATATATATATGGAAGAATTTTTGAGGTCATGTGCCTCTTCCCCTCCGTGAAGCACCATGTTGCATCAGTCCACCACCCCTTACATATGGAGAATACAGTGCAGAGGGGATGATGGAAATTCTACCATTTTTACTTACGCAATAAATAGATGGTATGGTGTTTTGACCGATAGGTTTTAAGAGAAAAAAAAAATCAACTTTCACCTTTTAAAAATCGAATAAATTGTTGAAATATCAGCTCGTTTTTGTTCACATCCCTTTCTTACCTGTATTGCAAGTGGAATGACCTGCTTTGTAATGCTTTAAAAGGTGGTGTATAATCGGAAATGCTGTTTGATAGGGCAATTTATTACTGCATATATAAAAAGTATTTAATATAGCGAGTTTTCTGGATGTAACAAGCATTCTGAGTATTGCGCTGCAATACATGTCCCCTACCGGCAGTCTGTCGTCCGGAAAACTGTTGGGGAAATTACCAAGGGTTATTTACCCACAGGTTCTGAATCGTCCCCAATCGCTAATTACCTCAGGACGGGCTCACCTGTGATTCGCACTCGGGACTTCGATTTATACACCTTGCAGACAGGTCAGCAGAAGCACGACAAAAAAAGTTGTTGATAAAGAACCTATCGAGTCGCTAAATATCAGTAATTTATTATATTTTCTGGTTCACGATCAATGATCGATGTGTATATACGTATATGTTGCTCGGCTTGGCTCCGCCCCTCCCGAAAGCACGTGCTGTGTCGCGCTTTTGACGTTCGCGAGACGAGGCTGAGGGCGCGCGGTGCGGCTTGAAGAAAACTTTAGAATAAACAAGAGATATCCATTTTTTAAAAATATTTTCGTTTAATTAACGATATCTGCCAAACCACGTGCCCTATCGCATATTCCAAAAGGACATTTTAATAGACTGACATGCTGAACAGATCTGTGAAGTTTCCCTCGATTGGATCAAAAATGAGGGAGGGGCTCGGTTTTAAAGGTTCATGCTTTAAAACGTCATAACTCTGAAACCACGTGATGCATAACGTCATGCTGGCTGACTTTTTTGTTCGTCATGGGTATGCGATTCTGCCTGCAAAGTTTGGCTTCTATCTGTTCAGCCGTTGCAGAGAAAAAAGGGGTTTTCGTGTTTTCACGAAAGGCAATATGGCGGCCGAACCACGTGACCTGTGACGTCATACTTACCATTAAATATTCTACAGACCGAGTCCCCCCTACGGTGAAAATTTAATCTCAATCGGTCCTATTATTGCAGAGAAAATCTTTCTTAAAGGAAATTAAAACTTAAAATGGCACTGAGTTAAGGATCATCAGAATTTTCAGAATTCCCAAAGTTCAAAGTGCCATAACTTTGTCAAAAATGATCGAAACGTCGTGAAGTTCGAACATGATCTGTAACTTATCATGAGGAAACCATGTGACGCATGACATCATGCTGGCTGACTTTTTTGTTCGTCATGGGTATGCGATTCTGCCTGCAAAGTTTGGCCTCGATCTGTTCAGCCGTTGCAGAGAAAAAGGGGTTTTCGTGTTTTCACGAAAAACAATATGGCGGCCTAACCACGTGACCTGTGACGTCAAAATTACCATTAAAATATTCGACAGACCGAGTCCCCCCCTATGGTGAAAATTTGATCTCAATCAGTCCTATTATTGCAGAGAAAATCTTTTTTAAAGGAAATTAAAACTTGAAATGGCACTGAGTTCAGGATCATCAGAATTCCCAAAGTTCAAAGTGCCATAACTTTGTCAAAAATGATCGAAACGTCGTGAAGTTCGAAATTGATCTGTAGCTTATCATGAGGAAACCATGTACCAAGTTTGAAATCATTAGCATTAAGAGTTTAGAAAAAAAAGTCCAGCAAACTGTTCTTTGCGTGATGGACTGACGGACGGACAGACTGACAGACAGACTGGGGGACGGTGTGCAAACCTATAGTCCCCTCCGGTGTACACTGGTAGGGGACTAATAAAGATGAGAAACAGTATTGAATGAGGAGGAAGAGTTCTTCTTTTCGTGTAAGTGAGCATGGTGGTGGCTACAGAAGCTGAAAAAGTTGTATTGGTAGGTTCCGGTTTGGATTGATGGAGATCATCGTAGGGAGAGGGGTAAGTGGTTTTGTTTACTTCCTGGGAGTGGTTTCATTGAAATCCATGAATCCATTCTCAAATAAACAAAAAACGGATTCCTGGGAGAGCCTGCCCTCCGTGTGGGAATAATCAGCGTTACAAGTTGGCATTTGTGGCTTCGCAAAGTGTGCCCATGACTTTCCAAGAGATTTCTACAACCATATCGTGAGTTATCGGTAAATAAATAATCACAACATTCTGTGATACCTTGGTATCCAATTCGTAGCGACGTTATAGGAAGACGACGTTAACCAGGACGCCGTTAACCAGGACGCCGTTAAGCGGGGACACTGTACTTCAACACTGTGGGGTAATGTTTTCTATTGACTCTCCAGTTAGGTTATAAAATAGGGTTACAATCAAACTTCACTTTGAATATCCTTGTAAAATGTGAAAAAAATATTCAAGCTCAACAAGTTCATTGTATACACTGACGATCAGTGGATATCAAACAAAATGTGCCCTGTGGCAAACCGTGCATTGGAATCAGATTCAAAAAGGTAATATTTAGTACTGCTATTGATGTATATTTCATAGACAACAAAGTTATGCCTAAAATGGGTTCGGGATATCAAGTTATTGTCGTGCAGGCGGAGTCCCGAAAGTGTATATTCACAATCTAAGTGGAATGGATACCGACCACACTGGAGGCTAGCTAGCTCTGACAATTACAGAGTAATCTATAATTTGCACGAGTTAACGCCTGAGGAGTTTGATGTCTATCATATTCCATGCATGTTCTAACAGGCCAGTTTACAAACTTCAGATGATCATTAATTTAATCCTCCGTTGAATACAGAGAATGAATGGGATGGCAACATAGAGAGTAACCCAGTTTTAGGACCGGCAGAGAAGATAACTGAGAAGGAAGTTGAGGAAGCGATAAAAGCAATGAAGAGTAGAAAAGCGGGAGGGCCGACGGGAGTTGTGGGAGAAATGTGGAAGGCAGCAGGAAGTTGGGGTGTGAAGAGAATGACAGAGATCTGTAATCTGGTGGTGAAAGAAGGCCGCATTCCAGTGAATTGGGAACCGAGTACCCTCGTCCCTCTATACAAGGGGAAAGGTGACCCTCTGGAGTGTGGCTCGTACCGAGCGATAAAGTTATTGGAGCATGGAATGAAGGTATTGGAAAGGGTGTTGGAGAGGAGGATAAGGAAGAAAGTGAAGATCGACGAAATGCAGTTTGGATTTATGCCAGGAAGAGGAACGACAGACGTGCTTTTCATTGTGAGGCAGTTGCAGGAGAAGTACATGGAGACGAGGAAGAAGTTGTTTCTTGGGTTTGTTGATCTGGAGAAAGCATTCGATAGGGTTCCATGCAAAGTATTGACATGGGCATTGAGGAAGTTAGGAGTGGAGGAATGGTTGATCAGAGTAGTGATGGCAATGTACAAAAAAGCGCGCACAGCTGTAAGGACGAAGGACGGGAACAGTGGTGAGTTTGAGGTGAAGGTGGGAGTGCATCAGGGGTCGGTACTAAGTCCACTACTATTTGTAGCTGTGATGGAGGTGCTGGCTCAGAACGCAAAGGAGGGTTTACCGTGGGAGTTGTTGTATGCAGATGATCTGGTGTTGATTGCAGAAAGTATGGATGGACTGATGGAAAAGATGAACAAGTGGAAGGAATGTATGGAGACAAAAGGTCTGAAGGTGAATATCGGAAAGACGAAGGTGATGGCAAGTGCTAAAGCATGTGGTGAGGTGGAAAGAACTGGGAAGTGGCCCTGTGCTGTGTGTAGGAAGGGTGTCGGAGTGAATTCCATTCAATGTACAATGTGCGCTGAGTAGGTTCATCAAAAATGTAGTGGTCTGAGAGGGTCATTAACCAGTGTGGCAGCTACATTCAAATGTAAGGTGTGCACAGAGGGAGCTGCCGATGGAGGAAATGTTGAGTTGGATCTTGGAGACGGCGTGAAGCTGGAACGTGTGAAAACATTTTGCTACCTCGGAGACATGCTGAATGGAGAAGGTGGATCAGACTCGGCAGCGGTTGCTAGAGTGAGATGTACATGGAAGAAGTTTCGGGAAATGAGTGGCGTGCTGATGAGGAGGGGAGTGTCGTTGAAGCTGAAGGGAAAGGTGTATGCTGCATGTGTGAGAAGTGTTATGATTTATGGGAGAGAGACATGTGTAATGAACGTAGAGCAGCAACGAAGATTGGAAAGGGTGGAAATGCGAATGGTTCGATGGATGTGCGGAGTATCATTGAGAGAGAGTAAGACAAATGATGAATTGCGAAAGATGATGGGAATAGAGCCTGTGATTGATGTTGTGAAGAGGAACAGGTTGAGATGGTTTGGTCATGTGTTGAGGAAGAATTGAAAGTGACTGGTTGAGAAGAGTGATTAAAATGAATGTAGAAGGAAGTAGAGGATGGGGAAGACCGAGAAAGACTTGGCTAAAGATGGTGGAAGAAGAAATGCGGGCAAGGGGGTTAACAAGGAGAGATGCAGAAAATAGGGCAAAATGGAGAAGATTGTCATGGGGACCGCAAGGCTAACCCCCACTCTAGCAGGGAAAATGGCCTTTAAAATGCATGTTGTGTGTTGTTGTATGGATAATCAATTAACCCAAACTATTGGCATGGCAAAATGGCAGGATAACGAAGCGCACCACATCTCTGAGAAATAATTGATTTATTTGATATACTAGCAACGGTACCTGCCCTACGGACGGGGCTTCAAATTGGGAGGCCCAAATGAAAAGGCAATATATCAGAAATTGAAGGCTTTTTTATTTTAAACGATTCATATAAACATCCGTTAAATCATATCACACGCAAATCATCAAAATCTAAACAGATTTTGTAGAAGTTCAATAAAAGCCACATCACTATTCATATCGGTAAATATTATTCCATCGTGTTTGAAAAACTGGAGAATTGGAAAATTGGAAAAATTGGAAAACAATATGGCCTATTTTACTCCAGGGGGTCCCAGGATTACCCACCCAAAATTTCGTTGTGATCGGTTCAGCCGTTTTTGCGGTACCTGGGAACAGACGGACATTTGGTGAATTATAGTAAGATGAGGAGACGGAACAAAATCCTTTTCAGCGCCCCACAGGCGTGTCCTTGACCAAAATCACTTTTCGAGTCGCAGAATGTTTACGAGGCATGAGGGGTCAAGAGAGTGTTACAACATAGGATGAAAACCTGTATTCTCCACTCCCACTGTGCTGCAAATATCAGCCCCTGCCCAGCCACAAGGCCAACCAATGATCGACAGCAAGGGGTTCTCTCTGCCTTGAGGGGTCCACCTATCATGGCCCAAGGTTACTCCAATATTGTCTTTCATCAGTATGTTTTTGGACGTCAATATGCCATTTCATAGGCATACCTCCCAAATTGATCTCCCCGTCCAGATCTGTCCCCAGAGCAGACGCCCCCACCCTCCAGACAACACTGGCTTTGCATCAGAAATATAGTGTACCTAGCAGAAATGGGCTTCACACTAAAAATAGAGGACTACCGACCAAGGGACCCACACTCACAGGTAACGGAACAGAAAAGATCGTTGTATTTCACAGGCAGTTCCAATTGGCAATGTTACGCACTGACTCTCATGGAGGTAGATTTTGTGGGCCCTGACGGGCCTCCCATGTATTCTGTCCATTAACAGAGTCTGGCTCGAGTCAAGCTCAAAGCCATAATCCCTCCAAAGATAGCCTCACACCACTAACTTCTCAGTCATGCAACGTGCCATGTGTCTGAACCCTCAATTTCATACTTTTTATATATTTTTTGGTTATCTGTGTTTTTCTGCATGTTTAACATTGCTTTGCTGCATATTCAATTGTACTGTATTTCTACATGTACAATCATATTTTTAAGCATGTTTGAAAAAAATATGTGTGCATGTTTAATTGTATTTTTATCCATGGTAAAAGTACTTTACTTCCATACTTAATGGTATTTAGCTGCCTGTATAATCAGTTTCTGCAAATGTAATAGTATCTTAACTAGCCCATGTTTAACAGTACTTCAATTGCATGTTTAATAGTGTTTTCCAGTATATATAATTATTTTGTTTCTGCTACCAGGAACATCTTTAATGACTGCAATTGCTGAAGACAAGTGAAAGCAGTATTGTATTTTGCATAAAGTTTTACTTTTGCTAATGGTGTTATGAAGAATCCAATTGCACAGATCTATGAGGAACCATTGATAACGTAATGAGTTGTAATCAGGATGGTAATGATGGAAGAAGGCACAGAGGGGAGGTTTGGGGGAGGGTTTCTCGTAGTTATAAGCATTTTCAAAAATTAGTATTTTACAACTGCAAACCTGTCTGTCATCATAAAGGTGAAAGGCCAATTTACATCGTTATTGCTCAAAACATTATCTGCATAGCCTTTTAGTCTTTCCAGCACCAATTTAGGGTTGAGACTGTGAATGTGCATAATTATATACCATGTATCACTGCAAGCATCAGGGTGATTAAAAACATCCTTTCTCTCTTGTGAGGAACTTAAACATCTATGCAGCCTCTGGACCTTTCCTTGAAAGTCATATCCACAAGAGTGTTGGATAGCAATTGTAGAAGTTACAATCCATCGCAATCCGATTTTGCTGGGCACTGCACAGTTATAACGTCGAGGGGGCCAGGGTAACAAATTGCAAAGTTTCCGCTCAATTTATTTGGTTGAGAGCAGGCAACACTGTGCTGCTGCTGCCGCTGGTGCTATTTCCCAGTGCATGTGCCGCAGCATACATCCTATACCCATATCCCAGGAGCCCCATGTGTGCATTTTGCCAATAAAGGCAAACTGCTGCACATAAGAACAACACAGAAAACAGAGCAATAGTTCAATGTACACCCTAAACCACTTCACTTGCAAAAGGCTTTGTCAAGCGAGTCAGCATTGCTAAGCAATACACAACCATAAACCGACAAGACATTTGCGTAATAATGAAGGAATAAGAAAGATCACAATGTATAATGTGGCCCAAATATTTTATCATGAACAGCTCCTCTTTTTTTCCACCCACATTTAGATGTTTCTATGGTAATATATATTAATATATGTCGTCGGATATATGTCGTATGTCGTAGGACATTAATATATATTACCACAGGAACATCTTTCGAACAATGTCGTATTGTAGAAGTGAGGAAAACACATTGTTAAACAATCTAGATATTTCTACTATGTAAAAGTCTTAAATGTAAGTCTTAAATGTTGAGAGGTGAAACAAAGGAATGGAAACTCTCGACATTCTTTTGATAGACACTTTGTTCAATTCCAGCTTTTCCTTATGAATTGGTTCAATCATGGCAATTGAGTGCAAAAAAACCTTTTCGGCCATATAAAGGAGATTGAAAACAAGCTGTCGCATTTGCACTTAGGTGGTGAATGTTTTAAACACCCCATCATACAACTCAAAAAGCGCATGCCACTGTGTGCTTGTACCATGGCTAAATTACCTGCCTGGATGTTAATTTTGCATACTAGACCTAGGTGGCAGACAAAGTTTTGTTCCTTACGGATTATGCATTTTTTTTACCACGTGAGATGTAATCCACAGCTAATGCTCACCATTAGAGCTAGAAGGTACCATTTGCATTTAAATGATAACTGTGGTCATCATTACCCTGCGCTCGTAAAGCAGAAAAGCAGGGTTAGGCAATCGGTTGCATAGGCGTGGCGAACGTGCTTGGATTTGAAAACTTCATTTTCTTGGCAACAGTTGGTCCGATTGACATGGAATTTTACCACAGGAGCACCTCCCCCTGTAGAATTTTAGTGATAATTATGACATCATAGGTCACGTGGTACACGCGCCATCTTGGAAAAACCTCACACCGCTTTATCGCCGAAACCGATCCATCGAAAAAATTGAAACATGGCTCATTGTCAAGTACTCCCCATGGGGAATAAGTGTTGTTAACAATGACGTCATTGGTGTCTTAATTATGATGTTATAATTCGACAGTGACAACGCTTAGTCTGATCAGTTTGAAATTTCTTGAGCGTGATCTACGCAACAATTATATTAGAGAATATAAATTTATGATGTCAACCCTCACGTGGTCTGGCAGCCATATTGGATTAAAAGAAAAAAAAAACTTCAAAAACAGAAGAGTTGGCTTGGCTCACATCAAATTGACTGTGCAGGGTAAGTATTCTATAAATACCATCTGGTTGGTTAGGTATTTAAACAGTATGCCATCCTGATGAGGGCAAATACCCAAAATCAGGATGGCATGCTGTTGAAGTCATGGAGACTCACTCCTATGGAGGAATGGTCCAATTGTATGACTATGCATTCTGGCCCTTCAGGGTTAGAATGTGTGGTGTTCGTTTGACCATGCACTTCAGACTTCGGGTTGGGACATGTGTTTGCTCGTAGGACAGTCTTGTTGGACTTTGTGCCTTGGTCACGGGGTCAAGGTGCATGTCCCCAATCTGTTTAAATGTTTCATTTTTTTTTTACCTTACTTTTAATAGAAAAGGCGTCTTCAAAAGAGGCAAATAAGCCCAAAATCCGGAGAGGCGGCTCCATTTGATGTTTAACTGATGTTTAACCGTCATGAATAATCTGTCTTGATCTGAGTAGAGTTTGGGTGGTATGATACGTCTTACACTTCTTAATGATGGATTTCACCATACTCAAAGGAATAATGAGTAAATTTAAAATCTTTTTATAAGCCTCTCCTGAACAATGCTTCTCCACCACTTTATGTTTGACTTATTTATCCCTTTGAGTACAGTGAAATCCATCATTAAGAAGTGGAAGAAGTATCATAACATCCAGACTCTACCCAGATCAGTTCGCCCATCCAAATTCAGCAGCAGGGCAAGCAGGACACTGGTTCGGGATGTCACTGTAAATTCAACAATGACTTTGAAAGATCTGCAAGGCTCTCTGCCTATATGGGGATCAGTGTTCATCAATCAACGATATCCTGTTCCCTTCACAAAGCTGGCTTCTATTGACAGGTGGCAAGAAAGAAGCCATTACTGAAAAAGATGTTCCTTGGTCTTCATGTCTGCATTGTTGGTTGATCAAGTGAGTTGCACCTTGAAACTCCTTAGATAAGTGGGGGAGCACAATTAGCTCACCTGGAACATAATTCCGGGGAGCTTATGGGATAGCGCATCGTCCGTCCGTCATTCCGTAAACACTTGCAACTTCTTCTCCGAAACTGCTGATGGCATTGTGACCAAACATGGCTAAAATTATACTTGGTAAGTTGCAGCTCATTTGTTCACAGCATAAAAAATAAAAAATAAAAAAAATCGGTGTTTAAGGGGGTCTACTGGTGGTCAAAGTGGCTCCAGGTTTGACTCCCCAAAATAGGAATTTGCTTTTTCTTCTGAAACTACACACACTATTTCGACGAAACCAGACCACAACTTTCATCACCCATGATGCACCAAAGTTTGTTCATGGCATTAAAAAAACTGGGGTCTAGGAGGATCTACAGGGGGTCGAAGTGGGTCCAGGTTTGACCCCACAAAATAGGTATTTGCCTTCTTCTCAAACTCCACATGCAATTCCAATGAAACTTGACCACAACGTTCCATCACCCGTGATGCATCAACGTTTGTTCACGGCATTTAAAAAAAAATCAGAGTAAGCGGTGTGTGGGGCGCTTGACCCCCTACAATAGGTTTTTGCTCTCTTCTCCGAAACTACACACACAATTTTGATGAAACTTGATTACAACCTTCATCACCCGTGATGTACCAACGTTTGTTCACGGCATGAGAAAAATTGGCGTCTAATGGCTTTGTGTTAGTCTAACGTCTAATGGCATAGCCTGGTGTTGGCTAAGCGGTTCGGGCGCAGGCTTGGGATCCTAGGATCCTGAGTTTGAATCGCGGTCGATCGCTGAATTAACGCCAGGAGGGCTGACTCTGCCTGTCATCCTTCCGAGGTCGGCAAATTGAGTACCAGCTTGCTGGGATGAATGATCCCGGTGTGTACCCTAATTTAGAATAGGTAGTTTCCCCCCAAAATAGCTATTGTATTGGTTTATTTGTTTAAAGTCTTATTATTACCTTAGTATGATTCTAAATGCTGCCCTGCCTTCTCGCAACCATTGAAATTAGTTTAAAATACCATGATACTGTTTATAATACATTTAGTCGGTGTAGTATACTGCCCTATTCTACCAGATGAGCGCCCAGGGATATATATTGTCCCTATTTTTTTAAAAGTTAAATCACTGATTGCATACAAGTGAAACCTATTGTCGTATGGAGAGGCTGGCTATGTGACAAGGACAGAATCATTAGACTTTGGTGAAGATCCGGATCCTGATTTGTATCTGATAATTTTTTAAGCGATTCTTCACCATTGCGTGATAGGGCTAAAATTGATATACAGCACGATATCTCAAAAGGTTATGGATGGATTCGGACGAAACTTGGTGGATGGTGTGTGTGTGTGTGTGTGTGTGTGTGTGTGTGTGTGTGTGTGTGTGTGTGTGTGTGTGTGTGTGTGTGTGTGTGTGTTGAGGACAAATGTATTCCATTTTGGTGAAGATCCGAATACAGATCCGGATATGAGAATTCTTTAATTTACAAGTGATTCTTCACCATTGAGTGATAGGGCCAAAAACAATATGTAGTATGATATTTCAAAAAGTTGTGGACGACATAAGAAAAAAAAATGGTGGATGAGTTGGTTCGGCGACAGAAGCAAGCCAATTCGATTTTGGTTCAGGTCCGAATCCAGATCTGGCCTATCGGTGGGATACAAAAGGTAAACTGTTCAGCCTGGCAGAGGTATGAACTCTACTGAGTGCCTTTCTATTTTTCTCTGTTAAGCCAACTTATTCACACTTAATCTGCATTTTGTAGCTTTATCACTTTGAAGTTGTTTGAGAAGAATCTATATATTAATTTTGATTTGAAAGCATCATGAAATAAACTCAGGTGGCATCAAAATGTGAAAACCTTTGAAGGATAATTTTAAAAGAAAAAGGTGCATCCAACCGAAACATTAACTAGATCTACTCTGCTAATCTAGTAATGAACAAGCAAGAGTAGATCCGGTCTCGGGCGACGTTTCATCTGCTCTCCAGCAGGCTTCCCGAGGCATCTGTCGGCTCCGCGGCCCGCAAAGTTACAAGAGGTGCCGTAACTGCATGCCGTTTTAATGGTGGAACCAGTCTGAGAGGAGGGATGCTCGGGTGCTGTTGGCAAGGCAATGCAGGGAGGTGAAAAATAGGCCACGCATTGCTGCAGGCATCATCATTTCACAGGAGAGGCGAGGGAGTTGAGCTGGTCCTTTGGGGAGGACAGCGTAGCCTACCATTGGAGAGGACACCGCATGTATTGTCATATATTGTTTAAAAATAAAAAGACGCATCCAACCAAAAATTAACGACATCAACCCTGATAATCTAGTATCGAACAAGCAATAACTCACTGGAAATAATTGCTATTGCTTTTCCAGAAAAATCCAAGAAGATAATAGCAAACTTAACCAGACTTAACCTTAGACTCTCTAAGAAGCAGGCCTTCTTTTATCAAATGGCACGATAAGAACTTTTAACTTTTACAAGCAACAAATGGGCCAGCCCATTTACGATAATACTCTGATAATATGGTGTACTTTATGATGCAATACACTGCATGCAGAGCACGAGGATGATAATTTGTAGCCAAATTATATTCGGTTAGGAATTGAACCTTAACCAGATAACTCAGTAGTGAGCATGATACTTCTGAGATACTTTTTCATGCATATTTAAAATAGCCATGTCTGAAATGGGTTCACTCAAAGATCAATAGATAAGCAGGAATATTTTTTAGTTCAAGAACCCAATACTTTAGATTTAACATTTCACACAAGTATATTGGCCTTTATGCGTTGGCTAGCTGCTCTTCCTACATGTCAAAGAGATGTTCACCAATGCAGCATCAACTAATCACTGGGCCACATGCAACCCTTTATTTTCTGGTTCCTTTGAGCTTTATGCTTTTGTCAGGAGCAGTTATCGATTCTCAGTGCGATAGCCCAGGGTTATATAAAATGCCTTTGCTGGACTCCACGGGCACAGCAATATCAAAGGAGACACATGATACCTAGAGGAATGAACATTCGCATGCACCTACAGTAGTGTCGTCATTGAAGATACTGAAGGAGCTCGGGCTCCCACGTCGATCGGAAGAATGGACGCGACAAAAAGCTGGAATTCGTCCGAGTTGCTTTATTCAAACAAAACACTCAGGTACTCTGAAAAGCCCGTTTATCGGGCAGCAATATATATACACACATTATCCCGGAGCGTTTGCCCAGGAAAGGCGAGAGGGGGCGTGGCCGAGCGTCCTGGCTGCGGCCTGGCAAGTTGAGGGCGAGCCTGCCCGGGCATGCCCGGGCGTCCCGACCGAGGCCTGGCAAGTTGAGCGCGGGCCTGCCCGGGCGTCCTGGACGAGCCCGGCATGGTGATCGCTCCGCGTCCTTGATAGGTGCAAGGCGATTGTGAAAACCCAGCGGTAGCCGCTACACACGTCCCCCCAGAATCGACTTGCACCGGCAGGGTCAATTTGAGGGGGGTCCTGATGACCAGGCCGAAGCGACCCCTGGCGGGTCGTGGGGGGGGGGGGGGTCCGGTGTGGTGGTGGGCGGTCGAGTGGGGGGCACCGTGGACGGGGGGCGGCCTCGCCGCGGCGGAAGGGCCACCCGTGGTGGTTGGTCGACGTCCACGTGCGCCGGCTTGAGGCGGTCCACCGCAATCCGGTCCGACCTGCCGCCGATGTCGATGACGAACGACTTGTCATCCCGTCGCAGGACCCAGAAGGGCCCGTCGTACGGCGGCCGGAGTGGCCCCCGATGTGCGTCGTGACGCACAAAAACATACACCGCTGTGCGAAGTGCTGGGGGGACGTAGGACTGGGGGTCACCGTGGTGGGATGTTGGCACGGGGGCAAACCGTCGGGCGGCCTCCTGGAGGTCCGAGTGCTGGTGAGCTGTGGACCAGGGACTGGTAGCGTCGGGCACGAATTCGCCCGGGACGCGTTGCGCCTGGCCGTAGACAAGCTCGGCGGTGGATGCCTGGAGGTCCTCCTTGGGGGCCGTGCGGAGGCCCAGAAGGACCCACGGCAGCCGGTCGGCCCAACCGCCGTCTTGAAGGCCGGGCATGAGCGTGGCCTTCATGGAGCGGTGGAATCGCTCGCACAACCCGTTTGCTTGGGGGTGGTAGGCCGTAGTACGGTGGAGCTTGACCCCCAGGTTGCGGGCGACCGCGCCCCACAGCTCGGAGGTGAACTGTGGTCCGCGGTCTGACGAGATGTCCGCCGGTGTGCCGAAGCAGGCGACCCAGGTGGCGATGAAAGCCTGCGCCACGTCGGCGGTGGTGGTGGAGACGAGGGGAACGGCCTCCGGCCACCTGGTGGTCCTGTCCACCATGGTGAGCAGGTGTGTGAACCCCCGTGACGGGGGGAGGGGGCCCACCAGATCCACGTTGACGTGGTCGAAACGTCGTTCGGGCACGGTGAAAGGTGCCAGCGGGGCCTGGGTGTGTCGGTGGACCTTGGCCCGTTGGCAGGCTGTGCAGGTGCTGGTCCAATCGCGGACGTCCCGACGAAGGCCGCGCCAGACGAATCGCGCCGACACCAGCTTCTGGGAAGCTTTCCGGCCCGGGTGGGAAAGGCCATGGAGGGAGGCGAAGATGCGGCGTTGCCAGGTGACAGGCACGATGGGGCGAGGCTGGCCTTGGGAGACGTCGCAGAGCAGGACAGTGTCCGCGAAGGGGATGTCGGCCAGGCGGAGGCCCGTGTCCACCGCCCGGAGGGCTTGCACCGTGGTGTCGGTGGTTTGGTCCGCCGCCATAAGCGCGAAGTCCACGCCCAGGTGGACCGCGTTCGCGCTGGCCCGGGAAAGACAGTCGGCCACGGCGTTGTTTTTGCCGGCGACGTGCCGGATGTCCGTGGTAAACTCCGACACGGCGGAGAGGTGGCGCTGTTGGCGGGCCGACCACGGCTCCGTGACCTTGGCCATTGCGTAAACCAACGGCTTGTGGTCGACGAACGCCGTGAAAGGTCGGCCCTCCAGGAGGTGGCGGAAATGGCGGACGGCCAGGTGTAGACCGAGGAGCTCACGGTCAAACGTGCTGTATTTGAGCTCGTTCGACCGGAGCTGCCGGCTGAAAAAAGCGAGTGGCTGCCAAACCCCGTTCACCCATTGCTCATGTACGGCGCCCACCGCGTAGTCGGAGGCATCCGTGGTGATGGCGATGGGAGCGTTGAGCACCGGGTGAGCGAGCAGTGTTGCGTCGGCGAGGGCCCGCTTTGAGCTTTGGAAGGCCACGTCCATTGCTGCGGACCAGGCGATGTCGTGCTTGGCCGGCTTGCCCCGGAGGGCTTCGCAGGGGGGCCGCATGAGTTGAGCAGCGCGGGGCACGAAGCGGTGATAAAAATTCACCATTCCCAGGAATTCCTGCAGGGCCTTTATGGTGCGGGGACGCGGGAACGTGGTGATGGCCTCGACCTTGGTTGGCAGTGGCACGGCCCCGTTCTTGGTGATGTGGTGGCCCAAAAAATCAACGGCCGTCGTGCCGAAGTGGCATTTGGCCGGGTTGACGATGAGGCCGTGCTCGCTGAGGCGCCCGAACAGTGTTCGGAGGTGGAGGAGGTGCTCGGCCCGGGACGTGCTGGCGACGAGGATGTCGTCCAGGTAAACGAAAAGGCACGGCAGGTCACGCAGCACGCCGTCCATCAAGCGCTGGAACGCCTGAGCCGCGTTCTTGAGACCAAACGGCATCCGTAAGAATTCGAATAAGCCGAACGGCGTGATGACTGCCGTTTTAGGGACGTCGGCCACCCTGACAGGTACCTGGTTATATCCCCGTATGAGATCAATTTTCGAAAAAATGACCCGTCCCGCCAGACGGGCGGAGAAGTCTTGGATGTGCGGGATCGGATACCTATCGGGGGTGGTAGCGTCGTTAAGGCAGCGGTAGTCGCCACATGGGTGCCAGCCGCCCCCTGGCTTTGGGACAATGTGTAGTGGCGAAGCCCACGCGCTATCGGAGCGCCGCACGATGCCGAGGTGTTCTAAAGCGTCGAACTCGGCTTTGGCCACGGCGAGCTTGGCTGGGTCGAGGCGGCGGGCTCTGGCGTAGACCGGCGGGCCCGTGGTTGGTATGTGGTGCTCGATCCCATGCCGTACTGCGACGGCCGAAACCGTCGGCCGCGTGAGGGCCGGGAACTCCGTGAGCAGGCGAGCAAACCCGTTCGCCGCCGGGAGGGCGCATGCCAGCTCGGTCGGCGCGGAGCTGCTCAATGTGCATACCAGGGAGCTGAAGGTTTCGGCGTTGATTAAACGACGCCGTTGGACGTCCACCAGCAGTCAGTGTGCGCAGAGGAAGTCGGCGCCTAGCAGAGCCATGGGCACGTTTGCGGTTACAAACGTCCAAGCAAAGCATTGGCCGCCGAAGCAGAGGGTGACGTTGCGCGGGCCGAAGGTGCAGATGGCCGATCCGTTGGCCGCAACCAAGGAGGGGCCGCAAACCGCGGACTGCCTGTCCTGTCAGAGGCGGGTATGACGCTCAGTTGGGCGCCGGTGTCGCACAGGAAGCGCCGTCCGGACGCTTTATCCGTGATGAACAGTAAGTTGCCCGTGTGGCCGGCACTCATGGCTGGTAATGAACGCCGGCCCGGCCGTTTCCCGGCCTGCCGAAGGTGCACGGGGGTCGGCATGTCCGGGCCTTCTGTCCGAACCTGGCATGATAGTAACACCATGCTTGGTCAGGTGGAGGCCCCGGTCGTCGTGCTGGAGGTGGTCGGCTCAGTGTAGCGGCCGCCAATTGCGTCGGCAGTTCGGTCGTCGACCGTGCCGGGTGCTCGGGCGCCATGGGTGTTGCGTCGGACGGCGGTGGGCCCCAGGTCGCTGCTGCGATGCGCTGGCCTGCGGCGGAGATCTTGTCGGCTTCCCTGGCAAGGGCACGGGGATCCGTGATCGTCGTGCTCGCCAGGGCGAGGCGTACCGGGCTAGGCAGCTGACGGAGGAACAGCTCCCGGAACAGGAATGCCGGAGAGTGCTCGCCGAGCAGTGAAAGCATGTAGTCCATTCGCTCGGAAGGGCGCGTGTCGCCGAGCTCGGGCAGGTCGAGCAGGCGCCGTGCGCGTTCTGCCGATGGGAGGGTGAAAGCGTCGAGGAGAAGCTTTTTAATCGTGCCGTATTTGTCAGCGGCTGGCGGGCTCTCGAGGAGGCTCAGGGCGCGGGCCACGGTGGCTGAACTGAGCACTGCTACCACATGGTGGTAGCGGGTGTCGTCGGCCGTGATGCCTCGCAGGGCGAACAGGGAGTCCGCCTGTGTGAACCAAACCGCTGCGTGAGCCTCCCAGAAGGTAGGCAGTTTAAGGGCCACTGCCGTGTCCATGTCGGTAGGTCACCAATGAAGGAGCTCGGGCTCCCACGTCGATCGGAAGAATGGACGCGCCAAAAAGCTGGAATTCGTCCGAGTTGCTTTATTCAAACAAAACACTCAGGTACTCTGAAAAGCCCGTTTATTGGGCAGCAATATATATACACACATAATCCCGGAGCGTTTGCCCAGGAAAGGCGAGAGGGGGCGTGGCCGAGCGTCCTGGCAAGTTGAGCGCAGGCCTGCCCGGGCGTCCTGGACGAGCCCGGCATGGTGATCGCTCCGCGTCCTTGATAGGTGCAAGGCGATTGTGAAAACCCAGCGGTAGCCGCTACAATACTGTTATTCATTTTGTAGTTCCTGTACTGCATACCACACACCAATTTTACAATAGATCTGGTGTGAATGCATATTGGATATGGTAAACAAAATCATTCTGGCATATGTTAAACATTCAATGTTGTTAGAATGGGCTAAACTTTGGTGTTGCGTCATTGTTTAAACAATTCTAGCTCCCATTTGTCTCTTCCCATCCTCTTCAACCCCCACCTTTTGGTGGTTGTAGTGCAAGCTTTTAAGACTTTTCAATCATATCAAACCTTTTAATGGGCAGCACACTGTAGGGCTAGGGTGCCAGCTTAGGATCCTAGGATCCTGGGTTCGAATCCCGGTCAATCACTGAATTAACGCCAGGGGGGTTGACTCAGCCTGTCATCCTTCCGAGGTCGGCAAATTGAGTACCAGTTCACTGGTAATTCCCTGCTTGTCGTTGAAGGCGGCAAAAAGGGTTGGCGTCAGGAAGGGCATCCGGCCGTAAAACATTGCTTCAAAAAGGGGACCGAAAAACAACAACAACCACAGTTCCCGAAAAAGGCCAACCCCCGCTTGCGGGGAAAAATGGCCTCTAAAGGTGGTTTTTTTTTTTTTTTTTACACTGTAGGGCTATAGGCTGGCTTGAAAATGAGGGAGGGGGGGGGGGGAAAGGATGAGGAGCTGGAGGATGCTTTTTGGGGGAAAGTGGAACTTAAATTCATCTGGAATATACGCTAAACTAAGGATACAAAGAAGACTGATACAGTTACTTTATTCAACATATAAGCCTGGGCCTAAATGTTTTTGAACGTGACAGCGGACCTCGCATGTGCAGTGGGCGGGGGAGGGGGTGGGGGGGGGAGCGGGGCGGATGGAAAAAGCAGCAGAGAGTGCAGATCAGAAAGGAGGCCATAGAAGACAGAGAGACCACCGACCTGTCTGCGATGGAAAAGTGATAGGCCTATAGACTCAAATATAGAAAGATATGGCCAAAAAATTTAAAGGCCTTGGTTTCCACGGCGTCAAGCTGATCATGATGTGCCAGAGGGAAGAGCAGTACTCCATCATGAAAGCCTTGTCGGTGGATAAGAGTTCAGGTGTGCCAAGGAAGGACTTTGTATGATGGAGGATGCCCAGTCAGCTTTGGAGGACAACTTTGAAATGTGGTTTGGCCAAGAAAGATCATGGCTGATAATGAGACCCAGAAGTTTAAATGATTGAACTTCCTCAAGTGGATTGTTAAGAAGGAAGATTGAAGGGTTTGCCGGACAGTCCTTTCGGAGAGAGATCGTGAGAGTGCGAGATTACACAGATCGGAGAAAAGGAGAAAAATAAGTGAAGTTGAGCAAAAAGACGATACAGAAAAAGTAATAAGGAATTAAATGCTTGGACAGCGTGCGACTAGGCAGAACTTGGGAAGGCCAAAGGTTCAAAAGAGCAGAGGTCAAAAAGCATAAGTGATATGATACTGGATTGGTAAAACCGAGAAAACTGTCGACAGTGGGAGGGAGGCATTCCCTGTACTGCAGTAAAAATAAATAAATAGCACCGCAAAGCGGGCGTAACCCCTCAGCCCATGAATGGTGAAAGGCACATTCCTCTACTCAACCCCAACACACACTGCAAACATGGATTTAATCGGACAAGCCATTCTGCTCGAAATTGATGGAAACCAATTTCAAGATGGTTGCCGTGGCGGCCATATTGAAAATCGCAGCGCGCCTATTTTCGAAAGGAACCTTCCTCTACCCAACCCCAACACACACTGCAAAAATGAATTTAATTGGACAAGCCATTCTGCTCAAAATTGACGGAAACCAATTTCAAGAAGGCTGCCGTGGCGGCCATATTGAAAATCGCAGCGCGCCCATTTTCGAAAGTAACCTTCCTCTACTCAACCCCAACACACACTGCAAAAATGAATTTAATCAGACAAGCGGTTCTGCTTGAAATTGATAGAAACCGCATGCACCTACAGTGTTCTGCAAAACTGCAAAAAACTGCCCAACAGTTGGGCAAAACAGCAAAAAACAGCAAAAACGGCAACAGCAAAACTGCCCAACACACACTGCAAAAATGAATTTCATCGGACAAGCGGTTCTGCTCGAAATTGACGGAAACCAAAATTTGACGGACGCCCGTTAATGATTTTCAATATGGCTGCCGTGGCGGCCATATTGAAAATCGCAGCGCGCCCATTTTCGAAAGGAACCTTCCTCTACTCAACCCCAACACACACTGCAAAAATGGATTTAATCGGACAAGCGGTTCTGCTTGAAATTGACGGAAACCGCATGCACCTACAGTGTTCTGCAAAACTGCAAAAAACTGCCCAACAGTTGGGCAAAACAGCAAAAAACAGCAAAAACAGCAACAGCAAAACTTCCCAACACACACTGCAAAAATGAATTTAATCGGACAAGCGGTTCTGCTCGAAATTGACGGAAACCAAAATTTGACGGACGCCCGTTAATGATTTTCAATATGGCTGCCGTGGCGGCCATATTGAAAATCGCAGCGCGCCCATTTTCGAAAGGAACCTTCCTCGACTCAACCCCAACAGACACTGCAAAAATGGATTTAATCGGACAAGCCGTTCTCCTTTAAAGTGACGGAAACCAAAAGTTGACGGACGCCCGGACGACGCCCGTGACGACAATACCCCTTAGCCCAATTTGGGCTGAGGGGTGAAAAGGACTACACCTCCAAATGAATTGGACGATTGAAGAACTGATTTTTCAGTCAGAGTCAGAAAGTCAGTCAGATAAAAGGCAGTCAGAAACTGAAATCTATCCCCCATTGAATGTTTTATTCCAAGTCATTCATCAATGCCTTATTTCCAGATAAGAAGCGAAACCAACAGCTGCAGCCTACCTTTCACTGGTAGGGAAATGTCCAACACAGGATGGAAGTAATCTGTAAAGTTGCAGAGATAAATTTCGAGAGGTACTGGAAGAGAGGTGTATAGTATTTTAAAAACTTTTTGGATGTGAAAAGCTAAGACATTTTCATGAACTGTACTCATAAAGTATTGAAACAAAATAAATAATTGGTGAAATTTATACTTAGTACTTTATGTTATGTACCACTGGTCTGTCTGTACCACTTGGGGTGGCGTCAACATGGTCTATGACATTTAGAGAGTCATTATTGATGTAAAATCTGTCTAGCCTTGCAAGAGATAACCGGCCATTTGCACATCGGCACCACGTGTATTGCCGTGCAGATGGGTTCTGGAGTCTCCATACATCCATAAGGGAGAATTTGGACAATGCTCTCTTTAAGGGTGTTGTACTTGATGGGTTTTAAGGGTGTGGCTATGTCACTTTTTACGAGTGTGTTTCAAATTTGTCCGAGACTTTTTAGTGCGCTTAACTGAGCTTGTGTGTGGTTTTTATTTTATTTTAATGATACATTACTTTTCAAGATTGTCTCCAGCTTTGGCACACTTGGCAAATCAAAGTGTAAACTGTTATATTCAAGACAATCCTTCGGTGTATAATTATTTAAGACATGAACGCATTCAGTGCAAAACATAATTAGTAATTGTACACCGCTCCTTTCCTATGCCATCTCCAGGCATTGCAAATCGTCATTTCTGGGCACCGAAGGGGGCTCGGCAGTGACGCACGCTGAAAGAGAGTACTCAGTTTTCACTCTGGTTGTTTGTTTTCTTGGTTGTTTGTTTGTTTGTTTGTTTGTTTGTCCGGGCGATATCTCAGCCATCCTTTGAGCTAGGAAGCTGAAATTTCGGCACAATAGTGAGCAAGTCCTTTTTTCAAAAACGGTATTTTTTGTTTTTTGATTAATCAATTAATTGATGAGTTATTTAATTATTAGCGATTAATTAAGTACTTATTTAATTAATTAAATTTCATTTCTCTTCTGACCATTAACTCAGGCACCTTTTGAGTTAGGAAGCTGTTATTTGGACATGCCAATGACCAGGTGATTTGGCTGCAAAGGCTATTTTTGATTTATTAATTAATCGATTCATTATTTAATTATTCGATTAATGACTAAAAATTTTAATTTTTTTTAAAGTTACAGATTCTGATGAAATGATGATGGTTTATATGTTCTATGACCGAATTGATTAATAATTTATTTTTTTAATGATTATTATTTATTTATTTTCATTATTAATCATTTATTTATTTTCTTTCTCATTTGGCCAATATCTCAGGCACCTTTTGAGCTCGGAAGCTAATATTTGGTCATGAGTGACCAAGTGATGTGGCTATCAAGGATATTTTTGATTTATTGATTAATCAATTAATCGATTAATTATTTAATTATTCGATTAATTACTAAAAAAAAACAAAAAACAACAGTTACAGATTCTAATGAAATGGTGGTGGTTTATGTGTTCTGTGACCGAATTGATTAATAATTTAATTTTTAAATGATTATTATTTATTTATTTTCATTATTAATCATTTATTTATTTTCTTTCTCATTTGGCCAATATCTCAGGCATCTTTTGAGCTGGGAAGCTAATATTTGGACATGACAGTGACCAAGTAATGTGGCTATCAAGGATATTTTTGATTTATTGATTAATCATTTAATCGATTAATTATTTATTGATTAATCAATTAATTATTTAATTTTTTATTAATGACTTATTTCATTAAATTTCTAAAAGATACATCTTCGGATGAAGCACTAGTAGTTTAGTTATGCTATTAGCCAATTGAATAAGAAAAAAATTTGTGATAATCTTTTATTGATTTTAATTATACAATTAATCAATCAATTAGTCTACACCTCTCCCTCCCAATGCAGCCTCAATGAGCTGCACTGCGGTATTGCTGGGTGCCGGAGGCACCCCGGCAATTCCGCGCTGTAGGATATTTAATTATTTGGCATGGGGGCGGTGTACTTTGAATGTATCTGTACTTGTCACCTCTTTTGTCAAAAAGTATTGCCCTCAAGGTGTTCTTTAATAGGGATTTCCTTGACAGGCTATCATCAGAATACTGTGAAGCCAATCATCTGTAAAATAAATGCACCAGTTTAACAGCAAAATTTAAATTTGTTTCTGCTGATGTTTACCAACTTAACGAATTAATTGACCAGAAATGTCGTTATTATTTGATGCTTCACTATCTTATGTTATCCCACAATAAGTACATCTTCAGGATACTCTAAGTTTCAACCTCTATGTTATAAATAATTTCAAGTGTTTGTGCGTTTGTTTCTGCATTTGTTTTTACTCTTTCACGGCTGAACCATAGCACTTTTGAGGCCCCAAATGTTGGGGGAAGATACTTCAGAATCTGGGCAAGGTTTTACGATACCGCATATTGGCCTTGGAGGCTGTTTGGAGGCCACCAAAGGTCACTATAAAGTGAATATTGGGATTTGGGGTTAGGCAGTGCTGCCGTCGGCCTGCAGGCAAAAGGTAACCACTACGAGGCCAATATCTTCATAGTTCAATGTCTAACATGTCCCAAAACTACTGTCGGGAAAAGTTCACTCAGCCAGGTATCCCCCTCTCCCACCCAAGTACACAATGACACACCTCACAATAATACAGTCCAAGTTTCCCTCTACTTTTATCCTTCAACCCTGTTGTTGGCGTTTCACCCTTTTTTCTACTGTTCCTTTTTTACTGTTGCGTTCTCATCTGTTTCGTGTTCTAGCGTCTTGCACGGGCCTTGATGAAATACAAAACAAGACCGAAAGTCTAACAGCGGTGTAGCCGGGCTTGTAAAATATTATAAACCACAAACACATATGATTAGCTTTTTAAACGGTCGCTAATGCTGTTAATAGCATTAAATAAAGAAACTTGGAGGAATCCCGACATCCGTGAGGTAAGTTTTACTTACAGATCTGAGCGAAGATCTACTGTAGTCCATATACCCCACAAGGGTTGGGTAAATAACATGACCCTTCCTGCCGCTAAAGTGGCATTTTTCGTAACGGCCTTTTGAAACCCACCAATTAAGGTTTTGTTTTGAAAACCACCAATGAAACCCACTTTTCCTGCTGTTTAACACTAAACTGAAAGGGAGAAAGCCCACGTTGTGCTCATTTACCAAGCAGCTAGCGCTTGCCAAGCCAGCTGTTCCTTAATGGTTTTGAATGGAGTGCTTGCTCAAATGCTTAAACCACTTGGCCATTTCTCCACAAGAAACTTGGTAAATGAACACACCCAATGTTCTTGAGACCATAGTGAGCGGGTGTACTAGTAAATTAAAATGTCAGTCAGTGGAGTCAGCCATCGTACGACATAATGACATCATAGACGTAATGATGTAGCATGACAGACGGACACAAACCTGCCGCTACTTTAATATATAGAAGATGATATATTTTAACCTCCAGTAACTTTGCAGTCACTACAAAGGGATTTGTGTTACGATTAGATTTACTATAATATTAACGTTACATTATCATTATTATGAAAATGATGTTAATATCAAAAATCCGAGGCTAATTCCCTACTTCCATGGTTATTAGTGCCGTACACCACTTATCATTGATTCATGAACCATACACCGCTTCAATCCATAAACTTTGCATTCACGACATTGGGACTAAAGTGTTATGATTATATTTACTATATTATTATTATTATTATTATTATTATGACTATTACGAAAACAATACTACTGAACCGATACTACTGTATTAAGAAACCTGGGCTTAATTTGTCCGAAGCGGCCTGAAGGTGAGGCATGAAGCCTAAGGCCTTTACGTGGGTGTCGTTGGAACATCCGTAATGCCTATGCTGTTGATATTTGATGATCATTTTAACAATCGGTTTGTTTTGGTTTCACACTGAATGAAAAACGTAAGGGTAGAGCATGGCGATTGTGATATATGACAGGTTCGACAATATGTTCGGCCTGAATGGCATAGGAATGAAAATGGCGGAGTGCAGAGTCAGCCATTGTAAAGGGTGTTTCCCTAAAGAATGCCTTTTTTTCCCGACCGGATGCAACCTCAGACTTTAATAATTTTTAATCGATTTTCCACCAGCGGCTTTCACAAGATTCAAATGCGTTCGAAACGACCTCAACAAATTGCAAAAGAGGTCAGTATCACCTTTCATTCCTTCCAAGACCTCGTTGATAATATCGATTAAACGGTCACAGGAACACTGTTCGCTCTCTGAAAAATCCAACAAGTGGTCTTCAACTCGCTCTTTCATAATGGCTCCGAGGTTCTCCGCTGGATTGAGGTCTGGCGAATTTCCAGGCCATCGCCCAAAGCCAACGCTGTGAAAATAATACAAAACAAAGCCAACACTGTGCAGCCTTAACGGGCCTGAGAGTGTCTGCAAAAAGCTTGCGTGCAATTCCAAACGCGACAGGCGTTCCTTTGAGCGACGAGTTTTTTCGGTCATATCTAAAAAAAATGAGAAAAAAAAGATAAAAAATTGAGATTTTTGGAGACTTTTCACCTCGCAGCGCACGCGTTGTTGAGACTTGCTACAATTAATTATAATCACTTGTACGTTCACATTGCGGTATGTGTGAGCACGCGATTCGTTTCAGGAAAAAAAGGCATTCTTTAGGGAAACACCCTTTACACTGTAATGACATCAGACGTAATCACAACACCCTGTCATGTGACCAGATCCTCAGCTCTGACTGGTATACGTTTGAGGGGACATACATACGTACACTGTTCTAGGCGGCTTTGTCCTATTGGGCTAAACTGTAAAAAATATAGTTATAAGAAAAGCTTGTTGTGAAAAATGAAAAAGGTGACAATAAATAAATGAAGAATTATGTTGGGCAAGTCATTTCATTTGGTTGGCTAACATTATTTTTAAATGAACAAAGAAATGAATTCATCATACACTGGAGCAATTTGATTGAGTCGCCAATATGCTTCCACATAGTCCCTGTCCCTGCCCTTGACAATGGGTGGATGCCCTCATCGTCATAAAAAACAGGTTTGATTTAAATCCCTTCAGCTGTTCTCAAGTACCACATAACACAAGGTTTAAATTAATCCAAGGTTTGAATATCACTTTAAAGCTAATTTAGCAGCCAAATCATGTGACATATGACGTAAAAACAATGTACACGCTGCACATGTATGGGTAGGGGATCGCGTTTGTAAAGTTTTGTGGTGATCGGACAAGATTTGTTTTTCTATCCAAGATGGCTGCCAAACAACGTGGCCTACGACGTCATCATTTTCAAAATATATGCAGCAATGGTGATATATGTCATTTGCAAAATTTCACATCGATAGGGCAAGCAGTTTCTGAGATAATATTTTCCTTCAATCCAATATGGCTGTCACACCATTTGACCAATGACGTTTTTGAGATAAACTTTTAATCACCATGCCTAGTCGATGACGCACGTAAAATTTTGAGTCGATCGCTTGGGTGGTTTTTAAAGGTTTTAGGTTAATTCCAATATGGCTGCTAAACCATGTGATCTATGATGTCATACATTTAATGTTTCAATACAAATGGGTCATAAATCATGTGCATGCAATTTTAGATTAATAGGAAAAGGCATTCGATAAAAACATTTAGGGGCTAGTCATTATTATCATGCACTTCACAACAATGATGCCATCATCATCATGCTTTTGTTCCCCATTGGGAGTACTTGACAATGTGCCAAGTTTCATATTTTTCCATTCAGTGGTTTCCAAGAAATAATATTTTCATTATTTGCGTTTAATCCAAGATGGATGCCATACCATGTGACCTATTACATCACAATTATCATAAAAACATTCTACATGGGTGTTGCCCCTATCCTGAAAGTTTTGTCTGAATCGGACATGTGGTTGCTGAGAAAAACAAGATTTAGCCCATACGGATGGATGGACAACCCAAAAACATAATGCCTCCGGCCACCTTCGAGGGTGGAGGCATAAAAACAATCAACAAAACCATATTTTTGTTGTAAAACGAGAGCAAAACTAGAATGACACTCTTCGACATCGCGACGTTTACCGACATGCCTCCACTCACATTATTACATAACTAGCCGAAACCCGTGGAATATCCACGGAAGGGAGGATGTGGTGTATGGATAGAGTGTACCATTATGGATGGCATAGGGGATTTGCTTGTCCGAGTAAGAGTTAGGAAGAAAGATGAGAATGAAGAGTGCGTATATGAACAACGGTCATGACCTACCCTACGCCACATGGCCTACGCCATTTGTTGAGATCATGGCCACAACGGAAACACAACAACTGGATAGGTAGGGCCTAGGCCTACGCCTACTTTTCGTCACTCGGCGAAGTACACTTTGTTTTAAGCTTTCAGAAGCTGAAGCCTTGGTATTTATTGCTTTATATGATACTGATGGGCTGCTGATCGGTTTCACTTCGTTGTAATCACAGTATATGGAAGAAATTATGGTAAACCCACCTGATGAGGTTAGCGTACACCGCGATCGACGATACCGGCACAAATGCATGCTCAGGATTGTCCACTCAGTGGACGGCTTGCTGTCGCCTTCGACTGTCCAATCAGCGGACGGCTTGCTTCGCCTTCACCCAGCAGACGCCAATAAGATGGCCTCGTATCGGCCGTTAATCGGATGCTTTTGGGCCCCAACGTCAGCTAATTAAGATTTTTCGAGTATGGCTGTACGTGATAAACAAAGAGCGCGGTTCGTAGATCGTAAATCCATTAGTGCCGTGGGCATCGGGTCACTGGGTGCGGCGTAAAAGGGATAACAAATTCGAGTCCTTACGCTATTATTATATAGATTATACCTGCTGTTGGCCGAATGGGTAGGGCGGAGGGCTTGGGATCCTGAGGTCCTGAGTTCGAATCCTGTTGAATTAATGCCAGGTGGGGTTGACTCAGCCTGTCATCCTTATGAGATTGGCAAAATGAGCACCAGATAACTGGTTATAGAGAGACATTGCATCCGGGGCAGAAGCGCCCACAGAAATGATGCAACCAGCAGCTGCACACGAACCACCCACCACATTACATAATTATATATACTTAACCCAAAATTGATTTAAATCCCTTCAGTTTTTTTTTTGTTTTTTTTGTATACAAGATCGAGACTCGTGTAAGAGCTAACATTAATCACAAAAAGACAAATTGACGTAGTAAAGGGAGCGGGAGACAAGATGGGTAGAGAGGGAAGCACACAAGTACAACATTTGAGAGCAGGGACATCGGGAGATCTGTGGGAGTGGGAGGGCTTGGGGGGATGAGGCACGGGAAGGGGGGGGGTGGTGGGAGAGGGGTAAAACACATGGACACTGCTAGAACTTCCAGGAAAGAAGTCGGGAATTTCAAAAAAGTGGATCTGGAGTGAATTAATGAGAGTAGAAAAGATCAAGGTTTTGGATGGGGGAAGACAAGAGATGGTGGTGAACAGCTGTTTTAAAGACCTGGAGGGAGGAGTGGGATTGAATAAGGTGACGGAGTTTGTTCCAGAGGCTGGAGAAAAGCGGGATAAAAGAGTGAAGGTGAATAGAGATTCTTGATTTTGGCAGTTTAAGCATAAGAGGGTTGCAGGCAGATCTTATGCGACCTGTAGGAATATTTGGGGGACAGAGCACAGACAGAGCTGGGGGAGCTAGGCCGGTGAAGGGTCGGTAGAAAACAGAAAGACCACCAACGTGCCTCCGGTGAGTGAGTGAAAGACCCTTGGAGTTAGCTTCATCCCGGGAGATTCCAATGATTCTGAAAGCTTTGGTTTCAACAGCGTGAAGCCGAGCTAGGTGTGAGGAAGGAGCACCAGCCCAGAGGGGAAAACAGTATTCCATTGATGAAAGCCTTGTATGTGGTGAGGTGTGCCAAAGAAGGACTTCGTACGACGGATGATGACCAGTCGGCGACTGGTTTTGGAGTCCAGCTTGGAAATGTGGTTTTCCCAGGAAAGATCATTGCAGATAGTGAGACCCAAAAGCTTGAGTGACAGAATTTCTTGATGAGGATTGTTCAGAAAGTAGATGGGAGGGTTTTCCAAACGATCTTTTCGGAAAGACATAGTGAGAGTGTGAGATTTGTCAGGATTGAAAGACATGGTCCACTTGTTTGACCAATCTGTGATTTTGTCCAGGTCTGCAGAGAGTGAGGAGGCTGCAGACTGCCGATCTGAGGGACGAGGTATGGGGCGGCAGAGAGTGGAGTCATCAGCAAAGAGATAGAGGATTTTCCAGAGAGGCGGAGAGATCATTGATGAAGACCAGAAAAAGCACAGGGCCCAGAACACTGCCTTGGGGAACTCCAGCCTGAACAGGAAGGGGAGATGAAAGAAATCCATTGAGGGCCACACGTTGACTACGACCAGAGAGGAAGTCCGCAAGCCATGCGTGGAGATTTCCATGGATACCATCGGAGGAGAGTTTGGAGAGCAGAGTGTGGTGCCAGACCGTGTCGAAGGCACGTGATATGTCAAGGGAGACAGCTCTGATTTCCTGTTTGGCATTAAGGACGTCCATCCATTGTTGAGACAGCAGAAGTAGCATGTCCAGAGTAGAAAGAATGACCTGGTCTGAATCCAAATTGATGAACCGAGATCAAGCCATTGGAGAAGAGGAACGATTTGATGTCAGAAGCGATGATTGATTCCATGACCTTGCTGATTATTGGGAGCAAGCTGATTGGTCCGTAGTTGCAAGGATCTGTTTTTGCACCTCTTTTTGTAAAGCTGTAATGTTGGCTGATTTCCAAGCTGATGGCAGATGACCTTGAGCAAAAGATAGGGTGAAGAGAACAGAGAGAGAGGGTGAGATAGAGCGGCAGAGCAGGATTTTAGGACCCGTGGGCTGATGCCATCTGGTCCAGTTGCAGAATCAGAGTCGAGGGTTGACAGAAACTTCTCCACCTTGTCAGGAGAAAAGGACACAGAGTCCAGGAGCAGCTGGGTACGACTGGGTATGGTGGGTACAGAGAGAGATGGGTTTGGGACACAATATTTTGAGGCAAACACAGAGTTGAGGCATTCGGCTTTTTCATGTGCGGTGTCAACTGTGTAGCCGTTTGAGGTTAGGGAGGGAATGGAAGGGGAACAAACACCAGAAACAGATTTGACAAGATGCCACCAGGATTTGGAAGAAGGAGACAGGTTTGAGAGTTCACTCTTGAGAGTGGAGAGATATTGTTTCCTGGCTCTCCTGAGGGTAGACACACACTTGTTCTGAGCTTTGTGAAAGGAACTGAGATTTCCTTCAGTTGGATTAGCCTTCCATGAGGTGAAGGCAAGTTGCTTCATGGCAACTGCCTCGCCACAAGCTTCAGTGTACCAAGTATCACATATCACATATCACATTCAGTGTACCAAGTGTACTTGTTCTCAAGTATCACATTTTTACCTCAGATGACCTCTGACCTTTTATGCCGAAATATAGTCAGTTCATCTTTGCATCATAATACATACTTATACCAAGTTTGGTCACAATCCCATCACTGAATCACAAGTTAGCGCAGTAACAGCATTTTTACCTAACAGGACCTCTGACCTTTGACCTCTTGACCCCATAATCGAATTTGTTTATCTTTACATCATTATACATACTTGTACCAAGTTTGACTTGGATTCCTTCAGCCGTTCTAAAGTTAACGCGGTAATAAAAACCTATCACGGATGTACAAACTGATGGACACACGGACGGACAACCCGAAAACCACTTCGGCGGCAGAGGCATATAAAAAAAAAAACATCGACAAAAACAAACAATAAACTATATAATAACACCAGAGTAGTTGTCTTGAAAATTAAAACGAATTGCACACTGAGTTTAGCAAAAATAGCACCACAACACAAATATATTTATGCTCTTTTAAAACGCAGTCTCACATCTTAAATCAGCACTACATGGACGTCACCGTGGGTGTTCAGGCCCAAAGCTAATTAATCTGCTCTACAATACAAGACAAATCCACACGTAAGGTAAAGTGTTAGAATCCCTTGCCTCATCATTATCATAAGAGTAACAATTTTTTTTTTGAAGAAAAAACGTTGAATACAAACAAACTCGAGAACATATGAGGTGTGTTTAAATATGAAGGTTTCATAATTCACAATTCCGAAATGCATGAATGTTAATTGATGACAATCACACATGTTGTTAATGTAGTGTTTCCCATGTCATTTGACATATATGCACAGCATAGATTTGGCATGGTGTGTCATTGTACTTGTACATGGTGTTGTACTTGAATCTTGGAAAATGGACTCTTCATCTTGAATGCAACATCATCAAGTTTTTGCATTTGAGTTGGCAAACTCCGGTGGTTATCCATTGTCAGCTGGTTGCAGTGTGTGGGAAAAAAATCCATGGGAAAAACATTCATATTTGGATGCAGGGGTTTAAAGAGGGATGTCAAAGCAGCGAAACGGAGCTCATTCTACAGGGTGTCCACAAAGTCGCGCATCAAAGGAAATTATTTAATTTATCTGATATATTTATTTTTATGTGTTACATATTTATGTGAATGTATGTGAATTACCATGCAGGTGTTTGCTTCCGTGTGTAGTATATTAAGTTGTTGTGTAGTTGTTGTGGTTGGAGGGTCAGGAGCCCTTCTGAAAGAGTGGCAGGAAACGGAAGTGGCCGGAAGCGGGAGTGACGGGAAACGGAGGAGAAAAGACACGAGGGAAAGGAAGGCTTTTTTTTCCTCGCCCCGCGACGACGAGAAGGGGGAATCGACCTTACGCTGCGCGGAAAACGCGCCGTTGCGAAACGTCTGGCGAGAGGAGTTACCTGGGCGGTAAATACCTTTGGACACGTCCAGTCACTGTGAGTTCGTGCACGAAACCAAGCGTCCGGGACAGTTTGCCCCGTCTACAAAGACGCGTACGGGTCCGCACGTTGGGCCTCGCTCGCGTCGGAAGCCGCGCTGGGTTTTGCCCCGTCTACAAAGACGCGTACGGGTCCGCACGTTGGGCCTCGCTCGCGTCGGAAGCCGCGCTGGGTTTTTGCCCATCGACAAGGACGCGTAAGAGTCGCACTTGGGGCCTCGCGCACGTTGGACGCCGCGCTGGGTTTGCCCCGTGGCTTGGCAAGGAGGTGCGCTGCAGCCGCGGCCCCAGTCCGAGACGGCACGTTTAGAGCACGTCCGCCCGGGGCTCGTTCAACCGCCCGTGTGCGGAGAGGAGAGACATTGACCACGGAGGGAGTCAGGAGTGGGGCTCACGTGAGGAATGTATAAGATTAAGATGGCCATCTTAGAGTTTGTGTAGATGAGTTCACATGGTTGTAATATTGATTGTGCATTGTGGATGGTTGTTGATTGCTCAGTGAATATATTATTGATTATTCCGGATCCTTGGTGTGGGGTTTCTTCTTGACCGGAATTCATATTGATTGCGTTACGAAAGCGTATAAACCATATATCTTTCTGGCGGGGTCCCTCCCACGGTCCGGGGGTCACCAAGACCAGGTAGTTACCGGGAGGACCACGTAACAGAATTGGGGGCTCGTCCAAATTACGATTTGCGGTTTCGCAATTGGGTCTACGTCCGGGATCTAAAAGTGTATAAAATAATAAAATAATAATATTTTTGGTAATTAAAATTTATTAATTAATTATTAATTGGTAATATTTTTTTTGAGAAATTGGGGAAAGTCTTGGGGTGAAGGTTAACAGGTGTTAACGATAGGCACCATGGCGTTTGTGGCACAGAACTTTGGGGTAACCCCGAGTGAGGCACAGTTCCGAGCGTTGCTAAAGTCGGATCTCTTGAAATTGGCCAAACATTTTAACTTGGAGGTCCGAACTAATTTGAGGAAGGCAGAGTTGCAGGCCACGGTGATACAATCTATGGTGGGATTAGGAACATGGGACGAGTTAGCCTGGGAGTGGCTACCCGAAGAACCAGAAGACGTGGAGCTCCGGAAACTGGAGTTGCAATTACGGAGCCAGGAACGGATCAAAGAAGAAGAAAGGAAAGCAGAAGAGAGAAGAGAAGAGAAGCAAGCAGAGGAAAGGAGAGTGGAACGAGAACTCCAGGAAAGGTTAAAAGAAGAAGAAAGGAAAGCAGAAGAGAGGAGAGAAGAGAAACAAGCAGAGGAAAGGAGAGTGGAACGAGAACTCCAGGAAAGGTTAGCAGAAGAAGAAAGGAAAGCAGAAAAGGAAAGAGCAGAAGAAGAAAGGAAAGCAGAAAAGGAAAGAGCAGAAGAAGAAAGGAAAGCAGAAAAGGAAAGAGCAGAAGAAGAAAGGAAAGCAGAAAAGGAAAGAGCAGAAGAAGAAAGGAAAGCAGAAAAGGAAAGAGCAGAAGAAGAAAGGAAAGCAGAGGAGAGGAGAGAAGAGAAACAAGCAGAGGAAAGGAGAGTGGAAAGAGAACTCCAGGAAAGAAGAGAAAAGGAACAAGCAGAGGAAAGGAGAGCTGCAAGGGACCTCGAAGCAGAGGAGAGAAAAGCGGAAAGGGAATTAAAGGAACGTGACATGGAGCTTCAGCAAGAAATCAAAGTCAAGGAGCTGGAGTTAATGAGAGAACGGGGAGAGGCACCACCCTTGCTGACGGGGTCGACACCTCACCAGAAAACCTGGGATGTGGGCAGACATGTGAGGCTGGTTCCACCGTTCAGTGAAAAGGAAGTCGCGAAATTCTTCCCACACTTTGAGAAAGTGGCTCGACAATTAAACTGGCCGGAGGAGGCCTGGACCATACTCGTACAAAGTGTGCTGGTGGGGAAAGCTCAGGAAATTTATTCGGCGCTACCAATGGACCAATGTGCAGATTATGAGGTACTGAAGAAGCACATCCTCAAGGCCTATGAGTTGGTTCCGGAAGCTTACAGGCAAAAATTCAGGAATGCCAGGAAGAGGGAGAGTGAGACCCATGTGGAGTTTGCCAGAGTGAAAGAAAACATGTTTGATCGGTGGTGTGAGTCAAAAGGAGTCGGGAAAGACTTCGAGACATTGCGGGACTTGATCCTGGTGGAGGAATTCCAGCAGTGTGTCCACGAGGACATCAAAGTGTACCTGCAGGAAAAGAAGGTACCAAAGTTGTGGGACGCAGCCACCATGGCAGATGATTATGCCTTAACCCACCGAATAGGGGTCCACGAACCTAACTCCTCGCCTAGATCTCCGCAGGGGAGGTGGGGAACAGCAGGTGCGGAGAACGACCATACATGGCGGCGGCCTCGAGATGATTATGGGGACAACTATGATACCCCACCGGTTCGAAATCAGAGGGATGCGGGCCCAAGACAAACTTATAGTTCGGGGGGCCCGAGGCAGACCCCGAGTTTTTCCTCCGGGCCTACTTGCGCGTTTTGCAAAAAACCTGGACACTTGATGTCCAGTTGTTACCTCATGAAAAGGGACAACCCAGAGCGGAGTCCGACTATTACAACTCCGAATGCGATGGCTAGCGTAAGAAATCGCCATCAAGAGGGTTACCAACCATTTGTTTCCGAGGGGTTTGTGTCACTGGATGGAGCCTCGACTAACCGGAGACCGGTTAGGATATTGAGAGACACAGGGGCCCATCAATCTTTAATGCTTGAAGGCATTTTGCCATGGTCCGAGGAGACGGCAACGGGGGATAGAGTTCGTTTACAGGGGATCGGGGGCGGTGTTAGTGCTCCCCTTCAGGTCATCCAGTTGGAGTCCGATTTGGTGTCAGGACCGGTCACCGTCGGTTTACAAGCCACGTTTCCTGTAGAGGGTGTATCTGTGGTTCTCGGGAATGATTTGGCCGGGGGTCAAGTTTATGGTAACCTGAGGGTTGAGAAAGAGCCCAGCAGGGAAAATAACACCACACCAGCTCGGGATGGTGACAAAAGTGCCAAGTTATTTGTAGGGGGACTGAACTTCAAAACAGAGGAAGAAGTTCTGACCTCTGTCTTCAACAGATATGGGCCGCTGGTGGAAGTGCGGTTGGTAAGAGACTGGGAAACGCAACAGTCAAGAGGGTTCGGCTTTGTCACGTTTGCCAGCACAAAAGACGCCAGAGAGGCAGAGAAGAGTTGGAATGGCAAGGATTTGGAGGGTCGGACCATAACAGTAGGGAAGGCATTTCGTAGGCGTCGAGAGGTCTACAGGAGAGGACAACTGGGCGGTAGTTTTGGTGGTGGCCGCAGTCAATATTATTATGGAGGCTCCCTGAGTTACGGCCGCTCCCGAAGGAAGAATTGGCAAAGTAGTGGCCGAGAAGAAGACCGGTATTCAGGGGACTACAGGGACCAGTGGTCCCACCCTAATTATTAGGGACGTTCCGAGAAGTTGAAGCACTGAAGGCGGCGGAGCCGCCGAGCCAAGATTCCTACACGAATTAACCGTGAACGCCGTTCCTAAAGGCGCCCATGTAGAGAACTTTCCTGCACGGACTAACCGTGAACTCCACGTTCCTCAAGGCGCCCATGTAGAGAACTTTCCTGCACGGACTAACCGTGAACTCCGCGTTCCTAAAGGCATCCATGTAGTGAATACTCGGCTTGGCCTCCCGGAAAAGTGCTATCGAGTGGCTTAACTGGCTTTATTTTTAAGTGATAACTGTGCCCGGGGGGAATTGATAATGTGGGGGGGTTGAGTTATCTGGTTTATTTCTCCAAATTGGCCGGCAAAGAAAGTTTTCACTGGGTTCAACTTTCTTTCTTGAAGGGGGGGAGTGTTACATATTTATGTGAATGTATGTGAATTACCATGCAGGTGTTTGCTTCCGTGTGTAGTATATTAAGTTGTTGTGTAGTTGTTGTGGTTGGAGGGTCAGGAGCCCTTCTGAAAGAGTGGCAGGAAACGGAAGTGGCCGGAAGCGGGAGTGACGGGAAACGGAGGAGAAAAGACACGAGGGAAAGGAAGGCTTTTTTTTCCTCGCCCCGCGACGACGAGAAGGGGGAATCGACCTTACGCTGCGCGGAAAACGCGCCGTTGCGAAACGTCTGGCGAGAGGAGTTACCTGGGCGGTAAATACCTTTGGACACGTCCAGTCACTGTGAGTTCGTGCACGAAACCAAGCGTCCGGGACAGTTTGCCCCGTCTACAAAGACGCGTACGGGTCCGCACGTTGGGCCTCGCTCGCGTCGGAAGCCGCGCTGGGTTTTGCCCCGTCTACAAAGACGCGTACGGGTCCGCACGTTGGGCCTCGCTCGCGTCGGAAGCCGCGCTGGGTTTTTGCCCATCGACAAGGACGCGTAAGAGTCGCACTTGGGGCCTCGCGCACGTTGGACGCCGCGCTGGGTTTGCCCCGTGGCTTGGCAAGGAGGTGCGCTGCAGCCGCGGCCCCAGTCCGAGACGGCACGTTTAGAGCACGTCCGCCCGGGGCTCGTTCAACCGCCCGTGTGCGGAGAGGAGAGACATTGACCACGGAGGGAGTCAGGAGTGGGGCTCACGTGAGGAATGTATAAGATTAAGATGGCCATCTTAGAGTTTGTGTAGATGAGTTCACATGGTTGTAATATTGATTGTGCATTGTGGATGGTTGTTGATTGCTCAGTGAATATATTATTGATTATTCCGGATCCTTGGTGTGGGGTTTCTTCTTGACCGGAATTCATATTGATTGCGTTACGAAAGCGTATAAACCATATATCTTTCTGGCGGGGTCCCTCCCACGGTCCGGGGGTCACCAAGACCAGGTAGTTACCGGGAGGACCACGTAACATATGCCTCTGCCAACAAAGTCGCCGGAGGCATTATGTTTTCGGGTTGTCTGTCCATCCGTCCGTACGGGCTAAACCTTGTTTTTCTCAGCAACCATATGTCCGATTGAGACGAAACTTTCAGGGTAGGAGTGACACCCATGCAGAATGTTTTTTATGATAAATGTGACGTCATAGGTCACGTGGTATGGCAGCCATCTTGGATTAAAAGCAAATAATTTAAATTTTTTTCTCAGAAACCACTTAATGGAAAAATTTGAAACTTGGCACATTGTCAAGTACTCTCAATAGGGAACAAAAGCATGATAAGGATGACATCATAGGTGAAGTGGTATACCAGCCATAAATGTTTTAATCGAATTCCTTATCCTAAAAATCTGAAATTGCATGTACATGATCTATGACCCATTTGTAGTGAAATATTAAATTTACGACATCATAGGTCACATAGTTTGGCAGCCATATTGGATTGAAGGAAAATATTAAATAATCATATCTCTGAAACCGCTCACCCTATCGATGCGAAATTTTACAAATATCATCGAACAGCACTCTTGTATATAGTTTGAAAATGATGATGTCATAGGTCACGTGGTTTGGCAGCCATCTTGGATAGAAAAACGAACCTTATCCGATCAACACAAAACTTCACAAACATGATCCCGTACCCATATATATGTAGAGTGATGGCATCTACCCGTTGTGGCCTCTATGCGGAGGCATATTGGTGACACAGTCACATTGTTCTAGTTTAATGTATTTTTTCAGATTTTATAACTTTATTCTTTACAGTTTTATCAATTTTATTCAAAAAATTGAGATTGGTCGGACACATTTCGAACAACTGATGTAGCCAACCTTACAAATATATGTTTTGCCTATGATGTGCAATTTTGCAGACACCCTGTAGATAACAATGATCAAACCCTTCACTGTACAACATTCAGTGGGGAAGAAATATTGGTGATAAGGAATCGCATAATAACAGTCAATGACATAATCATGGCCACAAGCATATCAAATGGTTATGTGCATATGATTTTGCACACAGATCACAAAATGTCAAATTTTTCTGCATGCTGGGTGCCGTGAATACTAACATATGAGAACAAGCTATACAATCCTCCATGTCTCAAACATGGTCACCAGGACTGCAGCAAGTAGAGAACAGTGTGTAAACACCATTGTGACTGTGGATGCCCTTCTATAATCCAGAAAGCAAAAAGCAGTCAGCACAGTGGAAGCATTCAGACTCGCAAACACAAAATGAATTTTGTGCACAGGCATCAACCAAGAAGATTATGGTGATCATCTTTTAGGGATTCTCGTGGTGTTGTTCTCATCTATTGCGTAACAAAACGGACAAGTGTTACTGGTAACATTAAGCATGTGAGTTGTTGGAAAAACTGTTTCGGTCAGCCATGCAGAAAAACGTGTGCAACTTGCACAGTCAGGTATTCGCTTCCACCAGGACAATGCCCCCACCAGACGGGACCACTCAGGTGCAGGAATTGTTCAATGAGCAGGATAATGAAATAATCGCATAGGCCTATCCACCATATTCAGACCATTTTCACAGTAACTTTTGGTTATTTCCAAAAATGAAAGATAGACTTCATGGTTGCAACTTCTCCTTTCAGATCTCAGGTTGGCATCAGTGACTTATCAGTAAGCTCTACATAACCATGAAGAAAGCTTTGCTATGGTGTTCACATCATGGATGCAGAATATCAAAAGTGTATTGTACTCCTCAGAGCTTTGCTAACCCCCGCTCTTGCAGGGAAAATGGCCTTAAAATGCCTGTTGTTGTTGTGTTGTACTCCTCAGAGACTATTTCGAGAAACAAAGTGTGAGTGTGTCATTTTTTTTTAGGTCTTGCCTTTTTGTTGATCTAAATTAGGCGGCCTTCATATTTGAATGCTCATCATATTACACAACAGCAATGTTTTACATTATGGTACTGTTGGCTTTTTTAAACATTTTCTGTTGTCCACCTATTTGCTCAAATCTATACTACAAAGCAGAAATGGTCACCTTGGTTTTTTTCTAACTCCATCTCCAATTTTGGCCAATCTCACCTTATGTTGGCAAGCATAGATAAGGCTCATTGGGGGTGTCCTAATGAGGTTGGCAAAACTATCTGGTCGTCGTGGAGGTAAGGAGGTAAGCTCTTTATGAAGGTAAAACTTTCATTTAAACATTATCAAATTTTCATCATAAAACGTTTCAGGTATTTTAGTGATTCAATGCAATTTACAACTAGAAAACATCTGAAAATGCAGAGCCCGTCCACATGTCCATTTGTATTCACACGTCTTCTTTGGTAGCTCCAAATAACAAAACAGTTAAAAACAAGAAGGAGCAATCAGAGATTGCAGACCCTCACCAGGACGTGTTTTTAGTGATCTTTAATCCTTTTGTGTTAAAACAAACATGGCGGCCGAACCACATGACTGATGACATCATTTTTTTTTTCTCCACCAATGTATCCATACAGCCACGTGAAAAACTAAGTACACCCCATGTAAAGTTTTGACTTTTTCACCATATTTCAACATACAGCTATTTGATCTTCGTTTCAACAATATTGATACATAAAAGTGATATATTACAACAAATATCATGAAACATTTACATTTTGTAGTCCATTGTATAATTTAAATAAACATAAATGCAAATTTCGCATGTGGAAAAAGGAAGTACACCCCAACATTTATCACTACTTCAAATACCTAAAATTAGAATCAGGTGCACCAGCTCAGGTGCAAATGATTAGAACATCGTTAGAGAGGATCTTGAAGGAACCTGTCTTATTTAAACCTCAGACATTTCGTTTGGTTTGCTCTTTGTTGTTGAAGTGTGCTGTGTCACCATGCCTAGATCAAAAGAGCTCTCTGAGGCCTTCCGAAAGAAGGTTAGAGATGCCTACGAGTCTGGGAAGGGATTTTAAAAGATCTCCAAACAATTTGAAATCAATGATTCGACTGTCCGGAAGATCATCTACAAGTGGAGAAGATTCCAAACAACTGCCAACTTGTTCAGGCCAGGCCGCCCCAGCAAGTTCAGCCCAAGAGCAGACCGCAAGATGCTGAAAGAAGTCTCTAAGAACCCCAGAATGTCATCACGGGACCCACAGGTAGCTCTTGCCACTGTTGATGTCAAAGTGCACGAGTCTACCATTCGAAAGAGGCTGCACAAATTTGATCTACATGGGAGGTGTGCCAGGAGGAAACCTTTGCTGTCCAGAAAGAACATCAGGGCAAGACTAGAGTTTGCCAATGAACACCTAGGCAACGACCAGCACTTCTGGAACAATGTGCTCTGGACAGATGAGTCAAAGGTAGAGCTATTTGGCCACAGTACCAGAAGACATGTTTGGCGAAAACCAAAGACAGCATTTGACCACGAGAACCTGATACCAACTGTAAAGCATGGTGGTGGAAATATTGTTACGGATACGGGGGATGGCACTCCCGTTAGCAAGGGGGGTTTAATCCCCTTGTCTTGTTAAGCTGGCCGTCCGACCGGTCCTGGGGGTATGACGTCACGCCCGGTCAGCGCTGAATAGGGCAGTAGGCCGATTCGTCCTATGACCTAAGTACCAGCGCCTTCCGGTACGCAAGGAAATACTCCCGCCCGGGCCGCAGCGTAATTGATGGATTGCGCCGAGCCGCGACGCGGGCCGTTAACAAAAGACAAAACCCGATTGTAAGTGGTTCGGCCAAAATCGCGCCACAGGTACTCAATGGGGAAATCACTAAAGCGATCGGACGAGAAAGAAATCAGAGAATAATAAGGAACAGGGATTTATTAACTACTATACAAAACCAAAGAAACCAAAGGAGAAACGAAAGCAATATACAGAAGAAGTAGAAGACACAGCGCAAATCCTTAGACACTCATACTTATACCCAGACACTCATACTCATAAACTTTACATGGGGTGTACTTACTTTTTCACGTGACTGTATATGACGCTCAAGAAATTGCATCTTGATCGGATGAAGTTTTGTAATTGTCGAATTATGATGTCATAATGGAGGAACCTATGACATCATTAACATATGTTATCCCCCATGGAGAGTTCTTTAAAATGAGCCATGTCTCAATTTTTTCTGTGCAGCGCTTTCGGAGATATAGAGGTGCAAAGTTTTTCGGTTTTTCCAAGATGGCGCCCATACCACGTGACCTATGACGCTATAATTATCATTAAAAATTCTCCAGGGGGAGGCGCACCCATCGCGAAAATTTCCTGTCAATCGGACTAACAGTTGCAGAGAAAATCATATTTATTCTGTGCGGACAAACAAACAAACAGACAGACAGAAATGCAATACCCTCTCCTCTGGCGAGGGTAAAAATACAAAATGAGAATTGATGGGTGCAACCTTGACCTTTTGATCTTAAAAAAAATCAGCTTCCAGCTTTTGATTTAAAAAAACCAAACCAAACTTGATTTTTTGATTGGTGAACCAAAATGCATATATTAATATGCTCATCAAGTTATGGATTTGATTTGGTTTATTAATGAGCCTAATATGGTCACGAATAAACGATCAGCAGTATGTTGTCCAGATGAGCCGACAAAAAGGACGAAATCGATATAGACATCGCTGCTTTCATCTATTCATCACCATAGGCTTTAAATTGCAGTCTGCAAAGGCTTTAGTGCCACGCCTATGCCTCCGAATTTGAAGGTGGTGTGCAGGCATAATTTATGCGCAGGACCTCAGCAACATGTCCTAGGGCCAGTGTTCTTCTTTGGTTGATTTTAATATGCCTGATGACAAACCTCCTGACCAGTGATCAGCAGGGAAGACACAATGTGCTTGTATGGCAGGCGACATTTGTTTGCAGCAGATCATGCAGCGAGTGCTGTGATGGGACTCAATTTGTGCCCTGCTGCCTCCTAAAGTTAGGGGGCTCAATTTGATATATCTATATTATAAAACAGGAGGGTGGCTGTCTGTCCCCAAACTACTCCCTCAGTTTCGGGGCTAGCCCCGCAAAACCTCCTGTGGAACGTTTTGGGGGTTCCAGCGGATGTTCTAAGGTAGGCAAGGAGGTTTCAAAAATTCATCAATAAAATTATGATTTTGAAATTAACTCGGTATGAAACGGCCGTGAATCCGGAAACACGATGTTGTGGGTTACTAATATGGCGGCTGGCCATCTTGGTCATTTAACTGCACCTGGCTGGGTTCTTAAGCCGCCATTTTGTTTCAGCCTAATCAAACGTGCCTTGTCTTGGAAACACGATCGATTATTATTATTACATAATTGAAGCATATCATCAAAATCTGGATTTTGATATGAGGATTGGATGCTGTAAACGAAATAATTTCCAAATCTGGAGTGAAATCTGACAAAATTTACCATATCTCTCGATTATTTAACTAAGTGTATATATGCATTTATTTAAGCGAGGCTGTGATTCTCATTCTGGGGTTTTTTATTTTTATTTAACTTCATAATCGTTTTTAACTTAATTCTTACTTCCATGGGAACTGCTCGGAGACGCGTTTTTTGAATGAAACGTTTTTAGCAAAGAACACTTTTTTAGTAGTTGGGATTGCTGTTAGTTAGTGTTGGAGTCAATTCTGAAGTTGGAATTTTGAACATCGGTTCAGATTAAGAGTTTGTGGAGCTTACCGCATTGTGGTTTTTAACCGTGCGCAGAAATGATATAAAGGGGTGAAGTGGGAGGGATAGATAGGAAGGGTTAGGCGTGGTGGGGGTAGGACCAGTTGCAACTGATAAAACAAAAAACATTTGAAAATGCAAAGCCCATCCGCGTTCGTTTGTATTCAGACATCTTCTTCCTCTTCTTCTTCTTCTTCTTCTTCTTCTATATGCTCAAAATAACAAAATTAGTTTAAAAAAGACAAAATGAAAATTTATGGTTTTATGGAGCCTTGACCTTTGAGTTTTAGATCTAAAAAAAACAATCTGTTTCTACCTTTTGATAAGTGAACAAATTAATTGACCCAATATGCAAACACACCCACACACACGGACACACACACACGGACACACGGACACACACACACACACACACACACACACACACACACACACACACACACACACACACACACACCTCCATTTCTCTTCCAAGCTCAGTCACTACTCCTTTAGGCTGAAATGCACCACCACCCACAACCTCCACCTACACCGTTCAAAGTGCCTCCATAAACTTCCTCCAAATCCAAAGTGAGCCTTTCAAGGCAACCTTGGCAACTTTGTCACACATCCTCCTTCTTTCTGTCCCACACACTCCAAGCCGAGCAAGAAATGCAGAAAAGGAATTAAGGAATTTCTAATATATCCTCGACACCCCACCTGAAATGGCTGACAAGAAACTCGCCAACCTTTCTCCCGACACTCTGCCTCCAGCTCACTGTACTTTCCTCTCTTCCTCTCGTGCACCTCCTCCATGTTCTCTTCCCAAGGTACAGACAATTCCGCTAAGATGACATGTCTTGTTGCACCTGACTAAATGACAATGTCAGGCCGCAACCCTGACACACAGATCTCCTCTGGGAATACCAATTGTGGCTTTAGGTCTGCCACCAATTGTGGCCAATCACTAGCATCTGACAGCCCTCTTGCTTTCCACCTCCTCCTCTTTCCACCTCTTACCACTTGGCCAGCTTTGACAAACAACACCTCTCCCCCATCGGTCTCCTTCTCCACTCTTCTCTCTCTCGATCTCAGCACCTCTTGTTGCACCATCTGCACTTCCACCGCCAGCATCTGATCATGCGGCCACTTGTATCTTCCTGCAGCCAATGCTACTGAGCATGCACTCAGTGCATGCTGCACCATTCCCAAACCTCCACACAAAGAACATCTCTCCTCCTGCAATAATCCCCACAATCTCAAGTTTCCTGGTGACGGAAGCACATCAGATGTTGCCACCACAGGAAACTCAACATTATTGGCTCCATCCTCCAAATCTCTTGCCACTTCAATTTCCTCACCCACACACCTTCCCACCGCGTCCTAGCACCCTGCTGTGCCTGTCGGACTGCTTTCACATACACTACATGACCAAAAGTATGTGGACACCTGAACATCTAACATCTCATTCCAAAATCATGGGCATTAATATGGAGTTGGTCCCACTTTTGCTCCTATAACAGCCTCCACTCTTCTGGGAAGCCTTTCCACTAGATGTTGGAACATTGCTGCTGGGATTTCCTTCCATTCAGCCACGAGAGCATTAGTGAGGTGAGGGCTCTGATGTTGGGCGATTAGGTCTGGCTCGCAGTCGGTGTTCCTATTCATCCCAAAGGTGTTCGATGGGGTTGGGGTCAGGGCTCTGTGCAGGCCAGTCAAGTTCTTCCACACCGATCTCACCAAACCATTTCTCTATCGACCTCGCTTTGTGCACGGGGCCATTGTCATGCTGAAACAGAAAAGGGCCTCCCCCAAACTGTTGCCACAAAGTTGGAAGCACACAATCATCTGGAATGCCATCGTATGCTGTAGCGTTAGGATTTCCTTTCACTGGAACGAAGGGCCCGAACCATGAAAAACAGCCCAGGCCATTATTGCTCCTCCACCAAACTTTACAGTTGGCACTATGCATTCGGGCAGGTAGCGTTCTCCTGGCATCCGCCAAACCCAGATTCATCCGTCGGACTGCCAGATGGTGAAGCATGATTCATTACTCCAGAGAACACGTTTCCACTTCTCCAGAATCCAATGGTGGCAAGCTTTACACCACTCCAGCCGACGCTTGGCATTGCGCATGGTGATCTTAGGCTTGTGTGCGGCTGCTCGGCCATGGAAACCAATTTCATGAAGCTCCAGACGAACAGTTGTTGAGCTAACGTTGCTTCCAGAGGCAGTTTGGAACTTGGTAGTGAGTGTTGAAACCGAGGACAGACGATTTTTACACGCTTCAGCACTCAGCAGTCCCGTTCTGTGAGCTTGTGTGGCCTACCACTTTGTGGCTGAGCTGTTGTTGCTCCTAGACATTTCCACTTCACAATAACAGCACTTACAGTTGACCGGGGCAGCTCTAGCAGAGCAGAAATTTGACGAACTGATTTGTTGGAAAGGTGGCATCCTGTGACGGTGCCACATTGAAAATCACTGAGCTCTTCAGTAAGGCCCATTCTACTGCATTTGTTTGTCTATGGAGATTGCATGGCTGTGTGCTTGATTATATATATACCTGTCAGCAATAGGTGTGGCTGATACAGCCGAATCCACTAATTAGAGGGGTGTCCGCATACTTTTGGTCATGTTGTGTATCTCCCCTCCTCCTCCTTTCTTCTCACCTCCCTATATACTCGTATATATCAACAAGAAAACAAGTACTTTCATATTATTTGAGGGAACTGATGAATAAAAAAAAATCACTTTGCATTCAAAACTTTCACCAAGTGTGGCCCTTTTCCACCCAAAATGTAGCTGGCTCTAAAATAATGTAGCTGGCTCTCCATTGCAATGGTTGTTCCTGGTACAGCAACAGAAAACAACAGATGCAGATCTGATTTTAAGAGGAGTTTAAAGCAGAATCCTCTTCCCTCTCTGCAGACCTCGATAGAATCACAAGCTGGTCAAACATTTGGAATATGCCTTTTCGTTCCTCACAAATCTTACACTCTCACTCTGTCCCTCCGAGACTGTCTAGTGAACCATCCCATTTACTGCCCTAGCAATCCTCTTGAAGAAGTTCTGTCACTCAAACTTTTTGGCCTCACTCTCAGCTATGATCTTTATGGGCAAAACACATGTCAAAGTTGGCCTCCAAAGCCAGTTGTTGACAGGACATCCATTGTGCAAAGTCTTTCCTCCGGACATCTGAACTTTTACCTTCCTACAAGGCTTTCATCCACAGATTGAAAAGAGTACTGCTTTCCCCTCTGGGCCGTTGCCTTTATCTCACACCTAAGAAACAAAAGCCATAAATATCATTGGCATATCTCACAATGAAGCAGAGTCCTTGGGTCACTTTCATATCACAGACAGGTCTGTGGTCTCTGTCTTCTACTGCCTCATTTCTGGTCTTGCATCCTTTGCCCTTTCCATACTCTGTCCTCCACAACCTGCCACCCCAACCCCCACACCTCCTGCAAGTTTCTGCAGGGTGCACGCTACGCTGTCTGCCAGTAACCCCCTTATTGTGGTATCTCAAAATCCAGACTCACTGCTCACCTCTTCATATTCATTTATCTTTTTCCCTCCTATAGAACCAACTTCCATAGTCTCTTTAATCATATTGTTACAGACGTGGCTTAGATGTTATTTACCGAGCGGTTTGGTATGACCACGTCTGCACAAGTTACCCGATTATACCCGAACGTTGACTAATCGCGCTACGCTAGATCAATGAAGGAAAAGACACACGGCTGGGATTAAAATGACGCGACACCAGGGATACGGTTCTCAAGACCTCCGGAGGAGATTATATTCGTTCGGAAGGTTAGATTACAACTACAAGAGGGACAGCAAAGGAAGATAGGCACTTAGACACAATCTTATATTAACCCCAACAGACGACAGATAAACGGGACAAAAGGCTGACTCACACGGGGATTGATGGCTAGGAAAGGCAGGATCGATGGCTCCAGGTGCACCTGGGCTCAGGGACAGAATCGACTCGGTCCGGTCCCGAGATGCAGCATGCAGGGAGGTCGCAGCGCTCGGAGGTAGTGACTTGCTCTTCTTCAAGCTGGGGGCGCCTCTGACCTCACATCCGGTGAGTCGCTTCGTATATCCGGCGGGGAGTGACACGCCCTCGGCTCGTTAGCTCCGCCTCGTGGAATCGGCACGTTGCTTCTCATTGGGTGCGTGCGGGGGGTTTACCAGGCTCCGCCCTTGACGAGGAGCTGACAGCCAGCCCCTTCGTGGTAACCCGGTGGAGCGCATGGTCATGGCGGCTAACCGAGCTGGTGGGAGGACGCACACTCCCCCCGCGCGCCGTGGTTGTAGTTGTTGTTGTAGCTGTAGTTGTTGTTGTTGTTGTTGTTGTTGTTGTTGTTTGGGGAAGAAGATGGAAGGAGGTATGGGAAAGGACCTAAACTCACTACTGGTGCCATATAATCACATTCTGGTGCAACGAAGAGTCATAATTAATGGAAAGGAGTCCTTAACTGACATAGACTAAGAATAACTAGCAAGATGTCCGAAAGTTGTCTACGTGAGATGCGGTGGACCTGGGCACGACATTTAATGGGGGAAAAAGGGGAAGGTCGGCTCTACTGATTGTTGTTTACAGACAATGGGACTAGGGAATGGGGGATTGGGGATAGTTGGGGAGTATTGGGGAAATAGGGGAATATTTACAAGCGGATATGGAGGCCAAATTCCATATTCGCAACATTGCACCCTTCTCTACCCTCGGGGCGTCCCGACCCGATAAATTTTTACCTACTTTAGTGTGGCACGCAATGTAGTTCCCTCTACTATTAACTCTACCCTGAGTGCGACAGTTTTACAGATATTCACAAATGAGTAAATATGTCCCCCTGCGACGTTGCACCCTTCTCCTCACAGAAACACACCCACAGGCTAACCGAATCCGGAAAGAATCCTCAAACTAAACATACAGCCGGTAGGGAGCATTATTTACACAAGACTACGCTGATATTTACACTACGATCCAGGACCTGTTTCTGGAGGAACACATGCAGATGTTATGCATAGAGAGAGCACGCATGCCAGCATCGATACACCAACCCACGAGTGCTCTGTGGCCTACGGCCTTTAATAACGTGCAGAGCACCCCTTCCAAGCATCAAAAGCACCACCCCATCACACAGTGAGCACCATCCGGTGCACCAATAAAGTGTCTATAAATCACGGTGTGGTGTCGCAGCCGGCCGATGGTCTGCCGCTGGTCTTGCCTTCGTGTGGTGCACTTGGCCTTCTTACTTCTTTCAAAAATAAAGAAAGGCGCCAACCGCGTCCATTTCTTTACTGTGGCCGTCAGGGGGCCAACTAAGAGTGGTTCACCTGTTTGGCATAGGTGCCACGTTGACCCATAGGTCCATCCACGGGTGGTGCTTGGCCGCAAAAGAGCTGCGGTCCATGGTGGGTGGCCACAAACATTGCGGTCCATATGGTGTATCGATCCAGGCAGCAAACAGCGAAAGTGCAGGCCCACAACTGCGAAGCCAGCACCTCTCTCTCCTCTCTCTCTACCCCAAAGCCAGATCCTCGGAGGTGGGAGACAAAAGAAGCAGACAAGTGAGTAAGGTGGTAAGGGCGCAAAAGTGCACGCAATGTAAGGTAATGCACACTGGGGGCACATGGGAACCAGGTGAGACAGGTACGTTCCTACCGTACGCTCCCCCCCCCCCCCCCCCACCAGGTAACCTACATGGCCCCTCCCTTACCCCTTACTGTATCCACAAAACACAACACTACCCATAAACATCTACTTTACAAATCAACAAACATCCCTACTGTCTTCCCCGTTCCTCCCATAAACCAAATTCGTCTTCTCTCCCTCCTAACCAATCAAATTTGCCATTTTCAACTTTCATCAAAATTTGCCATCTCCAACTGAACATCATAATTTGCCATTACCAATTCATCATCAGTCCCTCCTAGGGAGGGAGAGATGGAATCACCCCAATGTCTCATCCACGTCGTGATGCGTCTCACAAATCCACAGCAATCTCATTTCCTGCAACAAAACAAAGAAAACACAGGTGTGGAGTCATCATCATCACCACAGGTAAGTGGCTGCGTATGGTGCGACAGGTTCATCAATCCTAACTATTTCCTAAATGACTTTAACAACTTTACACTACCCGGGGTCTTTCTCCGGCCAAACCATTGGCCCTCTTACACTATGGGTTCTAAAAACCAATTCCCATTGGCCAAACTGTGGTGCTCTTCAATTTGGGGTCTCACTCCCCCGATTCATCTCCCGGTGCCCTCGCACAATTTCTGGGCTGTGGCGTGTACCTCTCCCAGCGGGTCTACCCACCTGTACACCTCCACCACTGCAGTTGCCTCCGAGCTTACCTGCTCCTTACCCTAACCTAACTACCTGGGGAAGGCCCTCTGGCGCTCTCCCCACTCGGTGCCCTCTCTGGCACTGGGCTGCCCGATCCACACCCGGGATCCTCAGGCACCCACTCACAACTACCGGCTCCCAGAGCCCACCTGCGGCCTCACCTGGCCGACATCCTCACAGTGGTGGAGTGCCCAACCAACTACACACACTAACAGGCTACACGCCCAGCCATTTCCACAACACTAATGCACCCATTCACAACACCATTCTGCAACCGCACCACAGATGCCAATATCCAACCACAATTTACCTGTACCCTCTACCTAACACTTACACTACCCGCCCCGGGTACTCGTGAAAAGGGTCCACTCTTCCCCCATCCACACCTTCGCACCATGCACACCACTCCGTACCACTTACTCCAACTCTCTCCACACACCTGTACCTGCACACCTGTGCTCTCACACCTGGTGCCACCTGCACCCTTCTCTCCCCAAGCGCATTCGCGCTGATCCACAACACTCACTACTCATACACTGCTCCACACACCTGTCCAGTTGCACACCTGTGCAATCACACCTGTTCAATTCCCACACACACGGCATCATCTCAGCTAACTACTCCCTTCTGAAACTTGCGCTTCCCAGTCGTCCCTTTAAACTATTGCGCTCCCTCGTCATTATCATCCACACTAATCTACCTGCGTCCCCACTACAGGTATCAGTCACTAACTAAACTTAACGTTACCTAATGTCAATCTCTTCTAGATCCCTACTAATAACCTAACCCACCCGGGCTAGTTTCCACTGCCATCAACCCCATAAGCTATTGCTCCTTTGCCCCCACACATGGGAAGGGTGGCAGGGATGCCATCCCACCACATCGGGGGTCTCTCACTACCAATTTTGCACATCAAATTTCAACAAATCAAAAATTTGCCAATCACTACCCATCATCTGCCAATCACTACTGCCAATCTCTTGCCAATCATCAAATTTTGCTTTTCTCTAATTTTGGGTCCAAAACACTAACCTCATCACCCAGTCTACTCAATAATGCCTCTCGGTGCGCCAATTCCTGTCCAAAGCCCGGCTTCGTAAAGCCAAGCAATGGATGCTGGTTGTTTTGTGCCGGCGGCAGGATGCGTCCGGCACTCGGTGCAGGGACGGGGGCTTACCCGTGCCGAGATCCCACGCACCACCTCGGCGTGGAGCCATCCAATGCCCCGATCTAGACCTGCCGGCACGTCTCACCAAAAAGTGGTCGCCATGACGACCCTTTCTATCGGGCTGCCAGCTCCGCCTAGTGGAGCACGGACGCGGCCGTTCAAAGCGAGGCCCAGCACGCACCGAGGGCCCGATTCGGCTATAAGTCGTTCTAAACTCTACCCCGTCTAACGTCGATGCTTCACCTGGACGCTTACACCCCGCAGCCCGTTCCTTGCTCACACATCCAGCCGTTTCCATGCCCCTCGTACCTTTCCTTACACACCTCGGTACACCCATTCCACTCAGCCTTGGTCACACACCTGACCACCGAACACTTTGGCACACATTCGTTGCTCGCACACCTCACCAATACACCGCTTCGCGCCCCCTCCTCGGTCACCTCCTCTGTGACAATCACAGGTGTGCCCTCATTCGCACACCCAACCATGTGCCTCACCACCAACTCCAGCGTGCATTCCCACTCACGCTCTACCATTCCAGGTGTGCATCCTTCCATCCCAGGTGTACATCCTCGCTCACCTGTCACAACCAACTCACTCTCCTTGTCACTCTCAATACTCTCACCACCACTCTTGACAACGCACTCACCCTTACTCTTGACAGCGCACTCTTTCCCCATGCACCTGTCCGTTACACACCTTTCTCGCGCACACTCTTCTCGCGCACACTCTCCCGTTACATCCTCTGTAACACTCACCACACCGCGCTTCCATGTGCCCCCTCGCACACGCGCTACGACCGACTCACTCTCGCCAGCACCCTCACTCCTTGGCACGCACTTTTTCCTCACACACCCCAGCGTCGGACTTCCTCGCACACCTCCTTTTTCGCACACCAGACCTGTCGCACACTTCACCAGTGGCCTCTCACGAACACCCGGGTCCATCTCGACCCCCAAGCTTCTTAAATCCCCTGGCGCATCATACGCACGACCATATTGGTCACCACTTACACCAGGTCCTCTTCCTCTTCGCTTCTCCTCCATCACCTGCGAATCCCTCATCCGGTTAATGAGCACATCATCACGATCCAAACACAGACTTTGGACCAATTCTTTTACTTCCTCCTTTATCTCCTTCTTATCCCCTCTCCGTCGCTTCTTAATTTCGCTCATCCCTTCTTCCACTTCTTCTAATTTCTGCTTCACCTCTTTTATGTCCCGGTACGTCTCCTCAAGCTCATCCTCTAAGGCTACCTTGACCGTTTCCATGTGCGTCCTCACCTGCCGGTCCTTCGTCTCCATTACCTCTATCACCTCGTCCAGCCTCGTTGTCAGTCCCTCACGTACCATCTGACATTCCCTCTTCGTCGCTACCAAGTCATTTTTTAAGTCATTTTGTGTCGCTTTTAACCCTCCTATTACCGCTGTGTTCTTCTTTACCTGGTCCGTTAGTTCTTTTTGTCCCTCCGTCAGCTGTTCTACTTCCTGCGTCAGGTCCTCTATGCCCCCTTGTAACTTTACAGTCCCCTTTCTCACCTCCTTCTCCATGTGCTCCTTACAGTGCCTCACCTCCTCGCGCACTCCTCCGACCTCCTCACTCACTCCTCTCCTGATCTCCTCTCCCATCACTTGCATCTCCTGCCCAGATGCCACCCTCATCTGCTCCATTTCCTCCCTGTGAGCATCCAGTTTGGCTTCTACCCCCATTCTGACCCCCTCTATCTGCTGCCCCATTTGGTTAACTTCCCTTTCCGCTTGGTCCCTCATGTCCCTCAATTTGCCTTCCATGGTGTTTTCTAACCCCTCTAACCCTTTTTGCATCCCTTCCATTTGATTCTCTTGAGCGGCCATTCTGTTTTCTACCCCCGTTAACCCCTCCTGTATTTCCCCTAATCTATCGTCTAATTTCCCAAATTTCATGTCTAATCCCTTAAAATTATTGTCTAATCCCTCACTGGTACCCCTCGCTTCGTCCCTCATTACCCCCATTTCGTTTCCCATTACCCCCAATTGCTCACTCTGAGCCCTCATTTGCTCACTATTCTGGGCCATAAGGGCCTTCATTTGTATACACAAAGAATTAAGTTAAGCACCCCCCCCGTTTTTTTACAACCTCGCACATTACAAGTTTGTTGTCGTCAAAACAGTGTAATATACCCATGATATTGCTATATTTTCTGGAGAAGTGATATTATGGTCACATAAAAACATAACAATCATGCCGTTTTCAATATTTTATTCTGAATAATTTAAGGTGAAAATTTTTGGGAATTTTAGGCATATTTTCACCTCAATTTAAGTATGGAGCTATAGGTCCATCACGGACAGTGTGGATGACGTTTATGTTTTCTAACGTACAGTCATTGTTCTGAGTAGACCTCTAGCGATCTTTGCGTCAATAACATGTGTAGGACCCACGTGATCGGATCACTGACTCAACCCTACGTCTCATAGACCCTGTAAGCCGTCGTATGCGTTGCTGTGGCAGGTTGTTCCATTCCCGATGTAATGCACGTTCCAATTCATCCAGATTGGCTATTGGAGGGACCATCTTCGCAATTTGTCGTCCCAACATGTCCCAAACGTGCTCGAGGGGGTTCAACCTGCCACAGCAACGCATACGACGGCTTACAGGGTCTATGAGACGTAGGGTTGAGTCAGTGATCCGATCACGTGGGTCCTACACACGTTATTGACGCAAAGATCGCTAGAGGTCTTCTCAGAACAATGACTGTACGTTAGAAAACATAAACGTCATCCACACTGTCCGTGATGGACCTATAGCTCCATACTTAAATTGAGGTGAAAATATGCCTAAAATTCCCAAAAAATTTCACCTTAAATTATTCAGAATAAAATATTGAAAACGGCATGATTGTTATGTTTTTATGTGACCATAATATCACTTCTCCAGAAAATATAGCAATATCATGGGTATATTACACTGTTTTGACGACAACAAACTTGTAATGTGCGAGGTTGTAAAAAAACGGGGGGGGTGCTTAACTTAATTCTTTGTGTATATTAAAAACAAGTTCAAATCCACCGGTGGCGCTGCCACGGTCGCGGGCGCGGTGACCAGCGAGGCGCCATTTTGTGCGTTTGCTACCCTCGCTGCTTCGCTCTCCTCCTGTCCCTCATGTCCCTCAATTTGGTCCTGGACCGACCCTGCCTCACTCTCCCCTACCGGACCCCAGCTGTCTTGATCCGCCATAGCGCGACTTTCAAAATTCGGGTTTTTATTTTCGTATAACAAAATCAAATTTCGCCGTTATAATTTCGCGCGGGAAACGCGCTCCGAATCGATTCTAATTGTTACAAATTTGGGCCTAATAAATTTAGTCCCGGGTCCGAATTCCACTCCTCGACACCAATTGTTACAGACGTGGCTTAGATGTTATTTACCGAGCGGTTTGGTATGACCACGTCTGCACAAGTTACCCGATTATACCCGAACGTTGACTAATCGCGCTACGCTAGATCAATGAAGGAAAAGACACACGGCTGGGATTAAAATGACGCGACACCAGGGATACGGTTCTCAAGACCTCCGGAGGAGATTATATTCGTTCGGAAGGTTAGATTACAACTACAAGAGGGACAGCAAAGGAAGATAGGCACTTAGACACAATCTTATATTAACCCCAACAGACGACAGATAAACGGGACAAAAGGCTGACTCACACGGGGATTGATGGCTAGGAAAGGCAGGATCGATGGCTCCAGGTGCACCTGGGCTCAGGGACAGAATCGACTCGGTCCGGTCCCGAGATGCAGCATGCAGGGAGGTCGCAGCGCTCGGAGGTAGTGACTTGCTCTTCTTCAAGCTGGGGGCGCCTCTGACCTCACATCCGGTGAGTCGCTTCGTATATCCGGCGGGGAGTGACACGCCCTCGGCTCGTTAGCTCCGCCTCGTGGAATCGGCACGTTGCTTCTCATTGGGTGCGTGCGGGGGGTTTACCAGGCTCCGCCCTTGACGAGGAGCTGACAGCCAGCCCCTTCGTGGTAACCCCGTGGAGCGCATGGTCATGGCGGCTAACCGAGCTGGTGGGAGGACGCACACTCCCCCCGCGCGCCGTGGTTGTAGTTGTTGTTGTAGCTGTAGTTGTTGTTGTTGTTGTTGTTTGGGGAAGAAGATGGAAGGAGGTATGGGAAAGGTCCTAAACTCACTACTGGTGCCATATAATCACATTCTAGTGCAACGAAGAGTCATAATTAATGGAAAGGAGTCCTTAACTGACATAGACTAAGAATAACTAGCAAGATGTCCGAAAGTTGTCTACGTGAGATGCGGTGGACCTGGGCACGACATTTAATGGGGGAAAAAGGGGAAGGTCGGCTCTACTGATTGTTGTTTACAGACAATGGGACTAGGGAATGGGGGATTGGGGATAGTTGGGGAGTATTGGGGAAATAGGGGAATATTTACAAGCGGATATGGAGGCCAAATTCCATATTCGCAACAATATTCTTCCTTTCAGGGCTTCAAACAGCTGTTCGCCAGCATCTCAGGCCATCTCCATTCCACAACCATTATCGTTTCTATCCCTATTAACCCTCTCCAAGCCCACCTCTCTCTGGGTTTTCATTCTTCCCTTCCACTTCTGTGATTGCGAATTTGCAGCTGTATCCTTATTTTTCACCAAACGGTGTCTTCCGTTTGCTCTCGTTCTTCCCCAAAGTCCCATATCTCTCCAAGTCTCCCTCTATTTTGTTCCTCAACCCTGCTGTTGGTGTGTTCCCCCTCTCTTTATAGTTATTTTTGTTCTGTTACTTCCTCATCCATTCTATGTTCTCAATCTTCCATGAGCATTGACACTGCATACAAAAAAGCTCCGAGGGGTGCATGCAACCAAATTAGCCATCTTTTTTATTGTTAATTTGAACGAAGTTGCATGGTACTCCTGCCATATGTACGTTGGTTGGTAAGTATCATCTATAAATAATCAATTATTGCACAAAATAGTTGTGCGAAAAAGAACTGCTGAATGAAAATTTGGGATATGAGAATTTACATCATACTTAAGATATCGCTTGGAGCCATGATGATTAGATGTTACCAGCTATTGAATAATGTTCTCTTTGATTCACTGCTGGCCACATCTACAGTGTGGTCCAAATATGTTGTTAACCCCTGCTAACAAATAGTAGTGTTATGTTCCAGATAGGTGATAACTTTGGATCTACTGTAAGTGAGTAGCATAAGACATATGAACCACAATGTCCAACATTTCCATTACATACTCGTCTTGTGATCATTGCATACAATCAATACAAGCAATATCAAATGAAAAATGATAATGTAATGCAATCTGGGGAAAACTAGATAACAAAGCAATTTTTTTTAAAGGAGAGAAGTTAGCTGAGCATCGGTTGAGAACCAGTAAAGGCAATATGAATTTCCTGTTATGATATTTTGTATTTTTTATTTTATCTTCATTGCTCCCATGAGGAAGCACTTTATTTAGCTAGACAGAAAGTTTGCTATACGCCTGGGTATCATATGGATATTGCAGTACCTCCTTATGACTTTAATGCACTATGGACTTTGAAATGCCAGGTTGCTGTAGCAATATCTTGGATTGACTTCCCACATATGACAAGCTATGTAATAAATCTCCTTCAACCAACTCAGTTCATGAGTTTTAGGCGCCATGCTGTGCTGAGTTATAATTCACAGCCAGGTGGATCTTTGCTCACAATATGCTTCTGGCAGGGTTTGACGTATTCGTGAAAGGTGGAAAATTCCTTTAGTGACGGATGTCTACCATTTCTAACACAGAGTGCAGAACATGGACTGTATGTACAATAGATATAGCAACACATAAACTTGTGCGACGTATCTAAGAAAGCTGGGACAGTGATTGAACATCCAAATGCTTTTCCATTGTGTAGAAGCCAAAACAATGCCAAGAAGAAACATTTTATTTAATTATGCACACAATATATTATAAATCCTTTGCACGAGTTTGGAAAAGTTAGTGAAGTCAGTATATTTTTGTCATTTACTTGTCTAACTCTGCAGTGCAAGGGTTCCGAGTGCAGACAGAATCATACCAAAATATGCCATTTGGTGTCTGTCTGTATGATGAATTTTTGACCCCAATACATTCTGTCGTTACTTATCCAATCTCAACCAAACTTGACAGGATGACTAAGGGTTAAATAAGGAAGGTTATAACGCATTCATTTGCCCCCCTCCCCAAGGGGGTTTTCTCCCCCGAGTGGGTTTTCCCCGCCATTGCCGTCAATGGGGTTGCATGTTGAGGTGTATATCGATGTTAAGTTAGCTTTATCGTGGCGTTTTTCCAAGGCCGCTTCGAATAAAAACACTAACAATAATAGCATAATATTAATGTTATTACAAAACAATATTAATACCAATAATATCCCACCTCCCCAAGGGGTTTTTCCTTCTTGAACAAACGTCGAGTCAACGTTTCTAAACAGCTTATCATGCTATTTGTTTTCCCAAAATAAAAATATTATAAACCACAAACACGCATGATTAGCTTTTTAAACAGTCGCTAATGCTCTTTATAACACTAAACAAAGAAATCCGGAGGAATCCCGACATCAGTGAGGTAGGTTTTACTCCCAGAACTGAGCAAAGATCTACTGTACTTTATATACCCCACAAGGGCCGGGTTAAAAACATGACCCTTTCTGACGATAGCGTGGCGTTTTTCGTAGCGAACTTTTGAAACTCGCTCCTGCTGTTTAACATAAAACTGAAACGGAGGAAGCCCGGGTTGTGTTCATTTACCAAACAGCTAGCCAGCGCTTGCCAAGCCAGCCGTTACTTAACGGTTGTGAATGGAGTGCTTGCTCGAATGCTTAAACCAGTTGGCGATCTGTCCACAAGAAACTTGGTAAATGAACATACACCCATTGTTCTTGAGACCCGACCATAGATCGACTGTAATCTATATACCCCAAAGAGGAATGACACTCCCTGCCCCTCCAGGAGTGTGCAGGTGTACTAGTCAAACTAAACGAGGCATTTAACTCACAGGAATGCAAAATTAACTAGACTGGCACATGGTATAGCACATACCTTTGCCAGGATCAACCGTTTATGTTTGGTATCCCACTGATTTGCTGGATCTAGATTCAGCCCTAAACCAAAATAGAATCGCTAGTTCTTGTTGACTAACCAACTCATCCACCAAGTTGTCATAATCTGTCCATAACTTTTTGAAATGCCGTGCAATATATTAGTTTTAGTCCTGTCATGTAACGGTGAAGAATCACTTAAAACATTCTCTGATCCGGATCTATATTCGGATATTAACAAAAATCGAATTCATTTGGCCTTGTCATACACCCAACCTATCCACCACGTTTCGGCTGAATCCCATCCGTCTATAACTTTATGAGATATACTATATATCGGTGTTAGCCCAATCACTTAATGGTGAAGAATCACCTAATAAAACACTCTGATCCGGATCCAGATTCTAATCTTCACCAAAATCAAATCGATTCTTCCTTGTCACATACTCAACCTCTCCGCCCAATTTTTTTTTGGTATACTAAGTCGAGGCTCGTATAAGACCTAACACATACAACATATAATAAAGGGAGTGGGAGACAAGAGGAGGGGGGAGAGAGAGGGTAGCACAACAACAGTAGGGAACAGGGACATCAGGAGATCTGTGGAAGAGAGAAGACTGGGATGGGGAACATGGGATGAACAAGATGAACACTACAGGGACTTCCAGGAAAGTAAAGGGAATCGGAAGGAAGTAGATTTGAGGTGGATTAACAGGGGTAGAAAAGATCAAGCTTTTGGATGGGGGAAGATATGAGATGGTGGTGAACAGCTGTTCTGAAGATGTGTAGGGAGGAGTGGGATTGAAGAGAGTGTGGGAGTTTGTTCCAGAGGTGGGAGAAAAGAGGAATGAAAGAGTGAAGGTGAGCAGAGAGTCTTGATTTTGGCAGTTTCACCAGAAGAGGGTTGCTGGCAGATCTTATGCCTCTTGCAGGAATATTTGGGGGACAAGGTACAGACACAGCAGGGGGTGGAAGGCCAGAGAGGAGTCGGTACAAGATAGAAAGACCTGTCTGTCTTTGGTGAGAGAGTGAAAGGCCCTCAGAATCACCTTCATCGCAGGAGATAACAATGAACCTAAAACCCTTAGTTTTTTCCAGCGTGAAGCTGAGCTAGGTGTGAGGCAGGTGCAGCATCCCAGGGGTGAGATCAGTATTCTACCAAGCTGCAGATGAAAGCTTTGTATGTGGTGAGTATCTCAGTAGTGCCAAGGAAGGACTTCACACGATGGAGGATGCTCAGTCAATGACTGGCTTTGGACGTCAGTTTAGAAATGTGTTTTTCCCAGGGAGGATCATGGTAGATAGTGAGACCCAAAAGCTTGAGTGATATAACTTCTTCGAGAATGTTTTTGAGAAAGTGGATGGGAGGGTTTTCCAGACGGTCTTTCCAGAGAAACATAGTGAGAGTGTGAGATTTGTCAGGATTGAAAGACATGTTCCATGTGTTACGTGGTCCCCTCGGTGACTACCTGGTCTCGGTGACCCCCGGACCGTGAGAGGACCTTCGCCAGCAAGTTGTATTATATATGCGCTTTCGCCACGCAATCCCTATGAATTCCACCCAAGAGAAAACTGATGTTCCAGGATATATTTCAATGGTAATGATACCATACAATTTCAATGATACAACCACGGAGATTTTCCCCGAGCAATCAACAACAAACAACCATCAACAATTCCCAACCCACAATCAATTCCCTATATGATTAAGATGGCCATCTTATATATGTGTGTCCACTTCTGTACTCACGACCCCCTTTTGGTCTCTGCCCCTCACAATGTCTCTGGGCCCCTCCTGACCGAGATGCTGGTCGGCGTCGCCGCACTCGGGCGGTTGAACGAACCCCGGGTGGACGTGTTTCCACCGGGCAGGTATCGTACCAGGCACCGTGGCTGCAGCCCCTCGTGGCCACGCGAAGCGGGTACGGTAAAGCAAGCCAAAAGCCCCACGCCGCTTGCAAGGCGTGTTAGGCCCCAAAGTGCGACCCGTACGCGTCTGTTTAGACGGTGCCGCGAACGGTGCCAGACGCGGGGTCGATGCACGGCCCCACGTCAACTTGACGTCTCCACCGGGTAGGTACACGTCCCGGTAACTCCTCTCGCCAGACGGGCTTCGGAACGCCGCTTTTCCACGCAGCGCAAGGTCGATCCCACCTTTCGTCGGAGCGGGGCGAGGAAGAATACTACTCGTCGCTTTCTTCCTCGTGTCTTTTCCTCTTCCGTTTCCGGTCACTTCCGTTTCCGGACGCTTTTCAGAAGGGCTCCTGACCCTCCAACCACAACAACCCTTAATCTATTACACATGGATAAGCAAAGACCTGAATGGTAATTCACATACATTCACATAAATATGTAACACATGTGTTTGACCAGTTTTTTAATTTTATCCAGGTCTGCAGAGAGTAAACAGGCTGCTGCCTACCAATCTGAGGGATGAAAGATGGAGCAGCAGAGGGTGGAGTAATCAGCAACAATATAAATAAGATTTTCCATAGAGTAGGAGAGATCATTTTTGGAGATTAGAAAAAGCACATGGCCCAGAACACTGCATTGAGGAACTCCATTTGGACAGGAATAGGAGATGAGAGAATTCCGTTTAGAGCCACATGTTGACTATGACAGGAGAGGAAGTCCATGAGCCATGTGTCCACATTTCCATGGATAGCATAAGAGGTGAGTTTGGTGAGCAGACCATATCAAAGGCACAAGATATGTCAAAGGATATGGCTCTGATTTCCTTTCTGGCGTTGAGGACCTCCATCCATTGTTGAGACAACAGAAGCAGCATGTCCAGAGTAGAGTGACCTGGTCTGAATCCAAATTGATGATCAGTGATCAAGCCATTGGAGACGAGGAAGGATTTGATAACAGAAACGATGATGGATTCCATGACTTTGTTGATAATTCGAAGCAGGCTGATTGGTCTGTAGTTGCAAGGATCTGCTTTTGCACCTGTTTTGTGTAAAGCAGAAATATTGACTGATTTCCAAGCAGGTGGCAGATGACTTTGTGCAAAAGAGAGGGTGAAGAGAACAGAGAGAGTGTGTGATAGAGCAGCAAAGCAGGATTTTCGGACCCATCGGCTGTTGCCCTCTGGTCCAGTTGCAGGCTTGACAGCCACTTCTCCACCTTTTCGGGAGAGAAGGACACAGAGTCAGGAGCAGCTGGGTACGACTTGGTGAGGTGGGCAAAGAGAGCGATGTGTTTGGGACACAAGATTTTAAAGCAAACACAGAGTTGAGACATTCAGCCTTTTCACGGGCAGTGTCAGCAGTGTAGCAATTTGAAGTAAGGGAGGGGATGGAGCAGGAACAAACACTAGAAACAGATTGACCAGACACCACCAGGATTTGGAGGAGGGAATCAGGTTTGAGAGTTCAGTCTTGTGAGTGGAGAGATATTGTTTTCTGGCTCTCCTGAGGGTAGACACACACTTGTTCTGAGCTTTGTGGAAATAACTGAGATTCCTTCTGTTGGATTTGCCTTCCATGAGGCGAAGACAAGTTGTTTCAGGGCAACTGCTTCACCACAAGATTCAGTGTACCATGGACGGGAGGATGGGTGTGACAACTGAAGACGAGATGGGATAAATCTGTGCATGAGAGAGAGCAATTTACTTTGGAAGAATTCCCAGGATGAGTTAATGTCAGAGGCAGTAGAGATGGGAGACCAGTCCAGAAGTTTGATGGCTGCTGTCAGACCATGCCAGTCGGCCTAAGTGAAATGCGAGACTAGTCGGTGCTGAGGTGGCTCTCTGAGAACAGCCAGAGAGACGTCCACTTTAACAAGCTGCTGCAACCGGGCACAGAAATATTTCAACAGATCAGATGAACCGATTGGAGCAGAAGAAGAATAGCAAACGTTTGCAGAGAAATTTCGTCCAAGTCCATCCACAACTTTTTGAGATATCTTGTTCACAAACAGATAACCAAACAGACAGAAAGACAGACAGATGGGGGTGAAAACATAACCTCTGCCCACCTTAGGTGGTCGAGATAATAAGCAAATCATGCTAAGTAAATATTACTGAAAGACTTTCTTTGCAATATGCACTTGCCGTGAAACAATTCCACCAAGGTGCAAATTGTGAGGAAATCTTTCCAATGCAAACTCTTGAATGAGTGAGTACCAGCTTGTGATTCAATTATCAGGTGGGTATTGGAATGACGTGGCAAATGCAGAGATCATCTTTGGAAAGAAGAAAACACGAGGGTCCGTCTGCCTGTCTGTCTGTCCCCAAACTATTACCTCAGTTTTGGGGCTAGCCCAGCTAAACCTTCTGTGGAACATTTTGGCTCACTATTTTGCACTAAAGTGGGTGGGAGGTTTCATCAATTCAACAATACAAATATGATTTTGACTTTCGATCCGTACAAACTACAAAACTGCTCCTGATCCGGAAGTAAACACAATCACGGGTTTGGCAGAAACATTCACGGGTTTGATAATATCTCAATACAATTGTGATTTTGAGTTTCCACCCGAAACGACACCACTTCTTTCCATCCTAAGGTGGGTGGGAGGTTTCATGTATTTCTCAATACAGTTATGATTTTGATTTTCAATCCATACGAAGTGTTTCATATCCACCCTTTCTTGCCAGCAGATTCGTCTGTATTGGTTATCATGTCAGAACGGCGGTTATATTTCTTTAAATCATGAGTGTTTGTAATATTGTATTTTGTTATATTAATAATATAGTATTAATTTGTGATTGGAATTATGCTGTAATTAAAATATGGAGAGATTGAATTTAAAGAAATTGATGTGAGGGTTTCCAACTGTGACATTCGCGGATTCACCATTTGCAGATTCGTCATTGACAGGGTATAGAGACATTAAATTGCAGTACGTTTTTTGCTCAAATTTCTTCAAAAACCGGCTGTCTATACCTGACGTTCGACTGAATAAGTCACAGGAATGTGGAATTTATTGGTTTATGGTTTGGCATTCACCATTTCCGCATTGGCTGTTTGCCTCAGGCCTCCCACCTGTGTGTAGCAGGGGTACCTCGCTAGTTGGATAATAGTTACAAATATTGAGGCCTAGATGGTGGGATGTGCTCAATTTTGAAATTGAACATTCATTTGAAAGTCTATCTATCACCCCATCTATCCAACATGTTACATTAATTATTTGTGCCTGTTGTTTGTGTCCTTTATAATGTCCTTAAAAACTAAGTTTCCTGTTGTACACCGCTCCTTTCCTATGCCATCTCCAGGCATTGCGAAACGTCATTGCCGGGCACCGAAGGGGGCTCGGCAGTGACGCACGCTGAAAGGGAGCACTCAGTTTTCACTCTCGTTGTTTTCTTGCTTTCTTGTTTGTTTGTTTGTTTGTTTGTCCGGGCGATATCTCAGCCATCCTTTGAGCTAGGAAGCTGAAATTTTGGCACAATAGTGAGCACGTCCTTTGTCAAAAACAGTATTTTTTGTTTTTTGATTAATCAATAAATTGAGGAGTTATTTAATTATTAACGATTAATGAAGTACTTATTTAATTAATCAAATTTCCTTTCTCTTCTGACCATTAACTCAGGCACCTTTTGAGTTAGGAAGCTGATATTTGGACAAGCCAATGACCAGGTGATTTGGCTGCAAAGGCTATTATTGATTTATTAATTAATCAATTAATCGATTCATTATTTAATTATTCGATTAATGACTAAAAAAATTTGTTTTTTAAGTTACAGATTCTGATGAAATCGTGATGGTTTATGTGTTCTATGACCGAATTGATTAATAATTTCATTTTTAAATGATTATTATTTATTTATTTTCATTATTAATCATTTATTTATTTTCTTTCTCATTTGGCCAATATCTCAGGCACCTTTTGAGCTGGGAAGCTAATATTTGGACATGACAGTGACCAAGTGATGTGGCTATCAAGGATATTTTTGATTTATTGATTAATCATTTAATCGATTATTTATTTATTGATTAATTGATTATTTATTGATTAATCAATTAATTATTTAATGTTTTATTAATGACTTATTTAATTAAATTTCTAAAAGATACATCTTCGGATGAAGCACTGGTGGTTTAGTTATGCTATCAGCCAATTGATTAAGAAAATATTTTGTGATAATCTTTTATTGATTTTAATTATACAATTAATCAATAAATTAGTGTACACCTCTCCCTCCCAATGCAGCCTCCATGAGCTGCACAGCGGTATTGCCGGGCGCCTGAGGCACCCGACAATGCTGCGCTGTGGGATATTTAATTATTTGGCATGGGGCGGTGTACTGTGAATGTATCTGTACTTGTTTAGATTTTTTTCAATTCTCTTTGACTGCTAGGCAGGCAAACAGACTAAGTAAATAGCCCTGATGGTCATCTCTTGAGGTTGTAGTTCAGACCTCTGCTGATTTGAGGGAACCCCCCTGGGAGCCCCATGATCCCTGATCAAAAAATCCATACCCGAGCAATCCTGTGGATCATCGAGTAGAAGGGCTGCAAACAGTTGGTAAATAAGGGACAAGTAGGAATCAGAAGTTTGGGGGGGGGGTACCCCTCCCCACCCCCCTTCAGGAGCCCCCATGATCTGAAATCGAAAAGTTGAAGCCTCAGCGATTGTGCAGACTACTGTCTTGTATTTACATGTCACGTTTCAGAACAACCAGTCAGGTGATAAGGGAGAAGTAGCAGACATAAAAACAAAAAGTAAATGGACGAACGGATGACCTGATGGACGGACAGACAACCGGACATCAAGACCCATTTTATTTTATAAGTTAATCTCTTTGAGAAGCGAGATGACCTAAATACATTATCTCACTCCTCTCTGCGCATGTGTGGTTGGGACAAATTCAGAGCCAAAGTACCCTGTCTTCCCATGCATATTCCAATTGGTGTTCAAATTATAACATTCAATTTAAATAAGTTATTCCTGATAAACTGATCAAATGGACATGAATCATTTGCTTAACGTGTGTGTGTGTGTGTGTGTGTGTGTGTGTGTGTGTGTGTGTGTGTGTGTGTGTGTGTGTGTGTGTGTGTGTGTGTGTGTGTGTTGACATGTGCAGTGAGTTCACAGACAACAGAGAAATCTTATCCAAGCTCATGTAACAGTCTCCCTAGAGCTCACAGTAATCAAAACACAATATCGCTTTCCATAAACTTCAGATATAATCACACAAACAAACACTTTGTGAGTGCACCTTTTACAATATAAGGGGGCATCCATAATGGGCTTTCAACTCGAGGGTATACCGCTTAGGAATCCAATTCCAGCTTCACGGTACATTGTTCTTGCAATGTGATGTACTACATATTTTGTGTGTGGTATTCTGGCAGTCTGATATGGCGATTGGTAGAATTGGTGGAAATGGGAAATTCATTCTTTTTTCACCTGGATGAGAAATATTATGTTACAATAAACAAAATAATAATAGTAATAAAAAGCAAACATTTCAAAAGAGATTATTGCTAAGTGCTGAATGCATTTATATCCTGCAAGATAAATTGTGCTCATAGCTCATAAGAGGTAGACTTGTATATATGGGTCAAGAAGTATAAATGAAGTATAAATGTGGAGAAAGAGAAAGGAAACCAGAGGTTGGGCAATGTGCCAATGTGGTGTAACAACACTTACCAGTCAAATAATTAGAATGCACTTCCAGCAGGTGAACTCCATGCATCACAAACCCATGAATTATATTATCAGCTTCACAAATTTGGTAAGTTATGCACACGATTGTTGGTACATTACTCGAGAAAGGCTGAGCCTCGAAGTCAGTGGTAATTGTGCCAGGTCCTCATGAAATAGCCTATTACATCATTAAGATGCTGGATTGGACTGAGACCGATAAACCAGAGCAGATATGTGAATTCCAAGTCAAGGTCTTCAAAGCATTACTGTACCACTTGGGCACTACAAATGGTAGCAATGTAAAACTGAAAGCTCCCATCACATTGTGGATACATGGAGCAGCATGAAAACGTAAACCCGTGTTCATAAGTCATTGGATGTGACCTGACCTTGTGATGGGATCAGAGATCCTAAACCGCAGCATGACGTATTCAGCTTTTTCAACAGTGTCGAAGGCTCATGGAAGAGCTGTTATTATTACTATTTTTATTATATGGAGGTGTCAAGATCCATGGAAAAACAGCAAGAGGACAAAGCGTCAAACAAATTGGGGCAAAGGTGAAGAACATGGATGAGAAATGTGCAGATGCACCTCAGCACAAGGAGATAGATTGCAGATGACAGAAGGACAGGGTCACAGTGGGTGTATAAAAGGTCATCAGTCAGAAATGGAAGGCCAAGAGGTGGTGGCAGGCAATGAATTTGAAGGCCTGAATGGAAGAGCACAATACAACTAACTCAGGAAAATGGTTGCAAGTGAGTGAAGAGGGAGATAAAAAGTGGAGGGTGTGCATGAAAGGGAATTACCAAGTGGGGTATAAAATTGAGCATTTTCCTTATTTAAATTTGTCGTAAATAAGCTGCTTTAAATGGCGATATAAATTTGAGAGTTTCATCTTTAAATTCCATTAAAACGTGGTTAAAACAGGGATTTCCAGTTAGATTTCTGGCATTTATAAGATACTAGCAGGAGTACCCGGTGTTGCCTGGGGAGAGGGGAGGGGGGGGGGGGTAGGGGGAGAAGGTTGGGGAGGCAGGAGAGGGAAGTGTGACGAAGTGGCTGGAGAGATGAGAGGAGAGGGAGGGGAAAGATAAACGACATATACATCCATTGGGGGGGGGGGGGGAGGAAGGGGGAGGTTTGGCTTTGACAGGCCCCTCCGTTTTGGGGGAGGGGGGGGAAGGGAAGGGGGAAAAAATTACCCATGCAAAGAGTGCTTTAACCTCAGTGTTGCCCAGGTAAAAAAGGAAATTGTAATACCCTCTGCCACCAACACCAGGTAGCGCTACACGGTACACATTTACATAGAGAATTTATGCCCCTCTACCGATCTCCCACACCCCTGCATGAGGCCGTGGCTACATAGCCTATGTTACCCCCCAGACAAAGTTATATTTGTATCCCGAGTAATGTATATAAGCGTTTATGGCTGGAGCACCCGACATTGCTCAAGCAAAAAAGAAACCATTAACATCTATCTATAATTCCATTAATCTCTGTGTGTATGTGTGTATGTGTGTATGTGTGTTTGTATGTTTGTCTGTGACCGCTGTTTCTCAACAACCACGGGTCCGATATACTTTAAACTTGCCAGGTATATTGCTGGGGACCCGAGGATGTGCCTTTTCAAGGTTTGAAATTAATCGGACAAGTACTTACCGAGCTATGGCGATTTATCCGTTCGCCGTTCGCTTTGGCGTTGCGAATGGACCAAACCATTGCATGTAAATAGAGGGGGGGGGGGTTCTGTGGTCGTTGCGAATGGACCAAACCATTCATGTAAATAGAGGGGGGGGGGGGGTTCTGTGGTCGTTACTGCCACGTGGTTTCAAAGTTTTTTTTTGTTGTTGTTGTTTGCACGCATGTTTTTTTGCACCCACGTACGGGCACGCCCTAGGATGTTTACACACACACACCCCTACACAAATTTTTTTTTTTTTTTTTTTTTGGCAAGGAACGGGCACTCACGTACGGGCACGTCCTAGCTTATATATAGTACGGGCATGCCCTAGTATTTGAAATGAGGGCAAATATACAGTCTGGCCAAAAATATTGGCACCCTTGCACTTTTTTCAAATAATGCACCATTTCTTCCAGAAAATTGTTGAAATTAAAAATAGATTTTGGTATCCACATATGTATTTCTTTGGTTTGCAGTGGAACAAAACAAAAAAGCTGTAAATATTACAAAATTCTAGCTTATTCTACACAGAAATACTAAAATGGCCCGGACAACATTATTGGCACCTTTTAGAAGTTGTTAGAAATAATTAGATTTCAAGCAGGTGATTCTCCTTTACTTTAGAAGTGAACTCACCTGTGGTGAGATGCAGGTGCCTGCAATATAAAAAATCACTCATTCAACAAGTTTGAATGGAGAAAAGGAGTTATTCTGCTGTTTTTTGTCACTGTGTGTACCACAATGAGCACGAAGAAAAGAAAGAAAACCAGAGAATTGTCTGAGGAGGTCAGACACAAGATTGTAGCCAAGCATGGACAATCTCAAGGCTACAAGTCCATCTCCATGACCTTGATGTTCTCGTGTCCACCGTACGCAATGGTATCAGGAAGTTTAAGGCCCATGGCACTGTAGCCAACCTCCCTGGACGTGGCCGTAAGAGAAAACTTCATCGAAGATTGCAGTGAAGGAATGTTTGAATGGTGGAGAAAGCACCTCGATCAACTGCCAAAGAGATTCAAGCTAACCTTCAGACACAAGGTATGACAGTGTCAACTCGCACCATCCGTCGCCAACTCAATGAATGGGGGTTCTTTGGTAGAAGACCGAGGAGGACCCCACTGTTGAGAGAGGGACATAAGAAAGCCTTACTGGAGTTTGCAAAAACACACCTGAACAAGCCAACGTACTCTGGGAGAATGTCCTATGGACAGATGAGACCAAATTAGAGCTTTTTGGGAAAGCACATCATCTCTTATGTTTACAGAAAACAAAATGAAGCCTTCAAAGAAAAGAATACCTTCCCTACAGTCAAACATGGAGGAGGTTCAGTGATGTTTTGGGGTTGCTGTGCTGCCTATGGCACTGAGTGCCTTGAATGTGTGCACGGCATCATGAAATCAGGAGATTACCAAGGCATTTTGGAGCGCAATGTTCAACCCAGTGTCAGAAAGCTGGGTCTTTGTCGACGGTCATAGGTCTTGCAACAGGACAATGATCCCAAAGACACTTCAAAAAGCACCCAGGAATGGTTCAAGTTAAAATGCTGGACTGTTCTGAAGTGGCCAGCAATGAGTCCAGATCTAAATCCCAATGAACACCTGTGGGGAGATCTGAAAACAGCAGTTGGGAGAAGGCACCCTTCAAATCTGGGAGAACTGGAGCAGTTTGCACAAAAAGAGTGGGCCAAACTGCCAGTAGAGAGGTGTAGGAAGCTCATCAATGGCCAGAGGAAACACTTGACTGCAGTTATTTTGTCCAAAGGATGTGCTACCAAATATGAAGTCAAGGGTGTCAATAATTTAGTCAATGTCATTTCTTTTTATTTTCTGATTTAAAAGGATATATTAAGTTCTGAATCAAAAACAAAGGTTCTGTCATATTATCAGTGAAATAAAGAATTGTGGAGACCAAATACTTCTGTCAATTTCAACTTATTTTGAGAGAAAAGTGTGAGTTATATGAAAAAAGTGCAAGGGTGCCAATATTTTGGCCACAACTATAATGGGAAAGCAATTACATCCAAAACAGAATCCATCACAAATGTCAACTCATCATTTTACCTTTTCATTGAATATATGCTGGTGAATGTGCCGTTGATTACGTTTCTGAGTTAAGTATGATGACGCTCAGGAGGAAGAAGAAGCCTTACCACAACCTTCAACCGCTTCCAGGATTGTTTGATTATTCGTGTTCAAATGTCTGGTAATTGTTTTCTATGTATCTATGTGAAAGTGTAGTTGTATATAAATTGTCATCTATCTATAATTCCAGTAATCTCTGTGTGTTTGTTTGTACGTTTGTACGTTTGTACGTTTGTTTGTTTGTCTGTGTTCGCTGTTTCTCGACAACCACGGGTCCGATATACTTTTAACTTGCCAGGTATATTGCTGGGGACCCGAGGATGTGCCTTTTCAAGGTTTCATATTAATCGGACAATTACTTACCGAGCTATGTCCAAAAAACGATTCAACCAATCAGAGAGCAGCGAACTATCGCGTGTGCCGAACGTGGCGGACACACTCTGCCTCGGATGGCACATTTGAGAGCGTATTCATTTATTTCACGTTTGCAAACTATGTTGGCGCTATACTATGTTTTAAAACTAATAAAAACCCCGGGGGGATTGTCACTGTACTCGCAAGCCGTTCGCCGTTCGCTTTGGCGTTGCGAATGAACCAAAACATTTCATGCACCAAACCATTTCATGTAAAGCGTTCGCCGTTCGCTTTGGCGTTGCGAATGGACCAAAACATTTCATGGACCAAACCATTTCATGTAAATAGTGGGGGGGATATAATTTTAGATATAGATATAGTACGGGCATGCCCTAGTTAATCAAAAAGGCTTAGGCACCACAGAGCGATTTTTTTAATCCAAAAAAACGAACTTTTTTTTTTCAAAAAACATTTTTTATGGCCTTCCCCCCCTAAAACACTCCCAAGCACTTACTGATGAGGAAGATCCGTTCATCCATATCTGAGAAAAATGGCGACAGACAAACGGCTCTTTTATATGATAGATGATACTCCAGGATGAATCCATGCTAATTGGTTGGCTGTGATGTGAATGCCATCAGCAAATAGTTTTGAGAGAAAGATGAGGTGCCAGAATGTATCGAATGCTCAAGATATGTCTGGGAAGATGGCCCTGATCTCATGTCTGACATGGAAGGCCTCCATTAATTGTTGGGAGAACAGAAGCAGCATGTTCAGGGTAGGGTGACTGGCTTTGAATCTGAACTGATGGTCTGAGATCAGGCCATTGGAGAAAAGGAAGGATTTGATATCAACTGTGATGATGGATAACATAACCTTGCTGATAATTTGAAGCTGATAGGTCTGTAGTTAAGAGGTTCAGTTTTTGTACCATGTTTGTGTAATGCAGTGATGTTGGCTAACTTCCAAGCAGATGAAAGATTTCCTGGGGCCAATGAGAGGGTGAACAGCACATGAAGAGAATGTACAAGAGCAGCAGAGCAGGATTTTAAGACACGTGACACTGATGCTGTCCGGGTCAGTTGCAAAATCAGAGTGGAGGATCGCCAGAAACTTATTCAACTTCTCAGGTGAGAAAGACACAGAGTCGAGGAGCATCTGAGAATGACCGGGTAGGGTGGGTACATGGAGCAAGGGTTTGGGGACACAAAATTTGGAAGCAAACAAAGTTGAGGCATTTGGCCTTCTCACGGGCAGATTTGGCTGTGGTGCCTAGTGAAGGAAGAGGTTGAGGGAGTGCATACTCCAGAAATAGACTTAAGAATGTGCCACCAAGTCTTCGAGGAAGAAGACATGTTTGCAAGTTCAAACTTGAGATTGGTCAGATGTTTTTTGGCTCTCCAGAGAATGGACATACACTTGCTGTGGGCATTGTGGAATGATCGTAGGTTGTTTTTGAATGAGTTTGCCTTCCAGGAGAAGGAAAGTTATTCCTCGGCAACAACTTCACTTAGGGTGTAACGTGTGAGAGGATTGGTATGATAACTGTAGACGAGATAGGATGAATCTGTACATACTGTAAGAGAGAGCAGGCCTCTGTGGAAGAATTCCCTGGCCACATTAACATAAGGGGTGGCAAAGATAGAAGACTAGGACTGAAGTGAGATGGCAGCTTGCAGTCCCTGCCAGTCAGCCTAAGTGAACTGAAAGACTCACTGGTAATGAGGCAGCTCTCCAACAGTAGCCGGAGAGATGTTGACTCTCACAAGCACGTAAATGAATCCTTATGAGTAATATGTTCCAAAAACGGAAAGGTAAGCTCTGGACTTTCACTTACACCACAGAACATAGAGCACAGTTAGATTACATTCTTATCAACAAAAAGTGGAGAAGCAGTATCAGGGAATGCGAGTCGTACGGCAGCTTCCACGCGGTAGGTTTAGCTCATTGAAAAGTAACCGCTAAATAAAGACTAAGTCTGCGAGCAAACGTCAAAAGTATAAAACCACCACAGCAAAACTGGAGTAAGCTGAAAAAAGATTCAATTCTTCAGGCATACACTGTGGAAGTGAAAAACCGATTTGATGTACTGCAAGCAGTCACAAGTACCCAAGCGGCCGATGCTATGTGCAACAATATCAGCACCGCTCAAAATTATGCACATGAGAAACATGTGCCAAAAAGATTAACAGCAAACATCAAGCATTGAAGAAGAAAAAGAAGAAGAAGAAAAAGAAAATGTAATCGAAAAGTGTGCAGCACTGAAATCTACATATATTGCAAAGTCTGCAAATGAAATCGAAACTAATATCATTGAATATTTAAAAAAACCACCTTTAGAGGCCATTTTTCCCCGCAAAGCGGGGGTTGGCCTTTTTCGGGGACCGTGGTTGTTGTTTTTCGGTCCCCTTTTTGAAGCAATGTTTTACGGCCGGATGCCCTTCCTGACGCCAGCCCTTTTTGCCGCCTTTTACGACAAACAGTTTTACATGTTTTGGACATGGACAACATGGACAATTAATTTTTGGATTCCTCATGCTCTGAATATTCCAAAAATGTATAGTTTGCTAATTTCCAAAAAAAATTAACAAAAAAACATCGTGAACCTGACTACAATGGCTAACAACAAAGCATCGGGTATTGACGGAATTCCACTGGAGGTTTGAAAAACTGGCGCACTCAACACGCATCTACTCGAAATCTGCAACAGAGCCCTGTCTGGGGATGAACCAATTCAGTGGTCAGAGTGAAATCGTACCGTTCCCAAAGAAAGGGGTTCTAGGCGTTAAAAATAACTAACTATCAAGGAATCAGCCTAACTTGTATCTTGGTGAAGATCGTCAACAAATTGCTCTAACACAGGATAAGACTGCACATCAAGCCAATATTGCGCAACAATCCAAAAGGCTTTCGCTCAAATCGATTAACAAGAATACAAACCCTTACACTCCGAAGAATCATTGAAGGGATAAAAGAGAATGCGATACTGACTTTCATCGATTTTTGCAAGGCAATTGATTCGAAAAAATGATTGAGATACTGATTGCTTATGGCATTCCTCATACAATAGTGACCGCCATAGGTATTATGTATCGGGATACAACAGCTCATGTGCGCTCGCTCACCTGACGGCAAAATGGACCTCTTCCAGATACTGGCCGAAATCCTCCAAGGGGACACCCTCGACCCCTTCTTCTTAATCATCACTCTCGACTTTGCTCTATGATAAGCAATCAATGGGTATGAGCAGCTATGATTCACCCTAAATGAGAGGCGCAGCAGTCATTAGCCAGCCGCCACCATCACACACACCAATTTTGCTGATATCATCCTTCTCTCCAAAACAATACCTTAAGCGCAAAAACCTCTGCAAAGGGTTGAGTGTGCAGCTGCAGCAATCAGCCTCATCGACAACCAAGAAAAGACTGCGTCCATGTTGTTTGGCAACATTGTTGATCTCATCTCTCTCAGTGGTACCAATTGAAGTGTGTCCCAGATTTTCAATATCTGAGGTCATACATTGACAACACTGCAAAAGACATGGAGGTCTGGATTGCGGGCGTCTTGGCATCGTCGGCAAAGATTAATGTTGTTTTGAGGAGCGACCTATGCAGAAACTTGAAGGAACACTTCTTCCACACCACAGTCAAGAGTGATTTCCTGTACGGAGCAGAAACTTGGTCGATGACCAATACTCTGTCCAAACAGCTCAGCAGTGTATGTATCCACCAGACTCCTGAGGCCATCACTCAACATTTCATGGAGAGTATACTGGAAGAGCAAACAGCTATATGGAAAGATCCCTGGAGTCACGACTACAGAAACGTCTCAGGTTCAGTCGACACCGCTGGTGAAGCAATCAAGAAATGGCCGAGATGGTACTCTTCTTGGAACCTTCTCATGGTCACTGCTCAAGAGGACGTACCGTTACAACCTACGTCGATACACTGGAACGCTATACACCAAAATCAACAGGCTTAACCCCCCTGAAGCAATTTGAGAGAAAAGAACAATGGAGGAAGACTGTCGGTGGTCATGACCGATCAAGATCGACCCGATGACGATGATTACCTTTTCCTCCGAAAGTTCGAGTCTCGACTTGTACTCAGAATCGACTTATCTATGGTGAAATTGAACTGCATAAATGAAAAAAAATTGCAAAGTGTAATATTTTCTGAAATAAATTGTGTAATTGTTCATTTAAATCACACTGCAGAAATTAATGCCTGGAAAGTTTACAAATTGCATAAGTAATTAAATGTTAATCCGCTCACCAACACATGAAATTATCCAATTAATAATAAGCATGCGCTCACCAATTGCGTTTGATCCATCCCTTTCAATCCTAATTAGGCTCAATTGGTATCGATTTTTTCCAATACCGATATATCGGTGGGCTCATACCGGTGTATACCGGTATGAAAATGTTTTTCTTTTTTTATGTAGGTACCACGAATACATAATGGTGTAATGGTCTATTACGCATTCATATATGACGTACACATCATTGACACAGGTATTTCACGGCATACATCATGCACTCGATCATTACAAATTATGGCAAACTTTTTCATACGATAGAGAATTTGGTTGATAAAGAAAGTAAAGAGGGGTTCAGTTTTGTCCTTCGCTTACTTTATTCTTGAAGAATAATTTCTAAAGACAATAGTCGATGACCATTAATCATTAATTGTAGGTAGCAGGCACGTGCTCGGCTAGCTAACTAGCTCAGGAAAAACCTTGCTCATTGCCAGATATTTGCACACACGTTGATGACATGTACAGGATCGATACGATATCGATATCGGAACAGACCATCCCCTCCTCCCCCCTCCTTGTGAGCAGCTATGGTTTATCTCACACGATGACAAACAATAGTAGCGCCTTTGATCGCCTTTAAACATGTCCTCAACCATTTCTTGAATATGCATGGACCGATTTTGTTCAAACTTCAATACACATGAGAGTATACATATGCAGAAGATTTTGATTTGTAATCTGACCAAAGATGGCTGACTGATGGCCTTTAACTCCGTACAACAACATATTGTACTAAAACCACAGGCTGTGACATTTTATGTCTTTTTCTTCTTGCTTCTTTACTTCCAACTTCAACTTGTATTAAAAACGATTTTGTTTTCAAGTGAGATCAGTATTGGTAATCAGGATAGGCCAGTATCGCTGTCGCGGACCGCCGTACCGGTAATCCGCACAGGCTGGTATCATACATCACTATCGCAGATTCCAATATTGAACTATTCCAATACCACTATATCAATGTGAAAAATTATACCGATATAACTGGTATATCAATATATTGCCAGACTCGAATCCTAATCATATGTATCCATCCTTACTACTTCATCTCAAAATGCCTCCCGCAAAGTCACGCAAGTCGTACGTGGTACCATCAAGTTGAATGTCAAGTTCGCTGAGAAAAATGGTGGGAATATGGCTGCGCACAGGTAATACGGTGTCAGCAAGAAATGTGTTCCTAACGAGCAAAATGTAATGTGCTATGAGCCGGTGCTGATGATGATTCTATAGCTTGTTTTAAAATTCCGTTGCTTATAATGCAGTGATGCATTTTGACAGTGTCAGAGAAATTTAACAACTCTATTGTTCTGAATGACTGACAGTTCTGTTGACTACCGTAGTTAATGTAGCTTAGTTTTATACTTCAAATCGACAAATTTATGAATGAAGAAAATAAAAATGGGGAAATTAGCCAATTTCACCTTTACTCCACATCGACTTATACACCGAAAAATACGGATACTCGAAATTTTCATAACTTCATAGGATTGCACAAATTAGGCAAAATGTAGAACAATGAAGAGCCAAGAAGGGTGGGCAGGACAATGACAAGTTATTTCAGAGTGCAAGCAAAATAAAATTCTCCAACATGCAAATACATTTTTTAAAGTGCAGAAGCAAGTAATAACGACAACGACACTCTTCGATGTCACGACGGCAATCGATATGCCTCCGCCCACATTATTACATCATTATACATGCTTGCACCAAGTTTGATTTAAAACCATTCAGCTGTTCTCAAGTATCACATTTTTACCTGACATGACCTCTGACCTTTGATCTGTTGATGCCATAATCCAAACAGTTCATCGTTGCATCATATATACAGTACTTATACCAAGGTTGTTCAAAATCCCATCACCGGTTCACAAGTTGGTGTGGAAACATAATTTTTACTTAACATTACCTCACCTTTGACCTCTTGACCCCAAAACATAATCTTTTCATCATTATACATGTACAAAGTTTGAATTAGATTCCTTCAGCCATTCTCAAGTTATAAACCTATTACGGAATTTGACATTTGACCTCTTAACCCTAAAATCAAATCAGTTAATCTTTGCGTCATTATACATACTTGTACCAACTTTTGTCAGAATTCCATCATTGGTTCACAAGTTATCGCGGTAACAGGATTTTACATAACATGAACTCTGACCTTTGGCCTTTAACCTCATGACCCCAAAATCTAATCAGTTCATCTTTACGTCATTATACATACCAGCACCAAGTTTGACTAAGATCCCTTCAGCCGTTCTCAAGTTATCACGATAACGAAAACCTATCACGGACGGACAGCCGGACGGACAACCCGAAAACATAATGCCTCCGGCGACTTAGTCAGCGAAGGCATAATACAAACATTTTTACTTCCACCAGTGAAGGTGGATGGAGGTTACGTTTTCACCCCTATCTGTCTGTCTGTTTGTCTCTTTGTGAATAGGATATCTCAATAAATTGTGGACTAATTCGGACGAAACTTGGTGGACAGTTTGTGTGTGTGTGACGAGGACAAATTGATTCTATTTTGGTAAAGATCAGAATACGGATCTGGATACGAGTTTTTAAATTTGGAAGTGATTCTTCACCATTGAGTGATAGAGCCAAAAACGATATATGGCATGATATTAAGAAAAGTTGCAGACAACTTCTGACAAAACTAGGTGGATGAGTGTGTTATGTGACAAGAACAAACCGATTAGATTTTGTTTCAGGTCTGAATCCAGTTCTGGCCCATCAGTGGGATACAAAATGTAAATTGTTCAGCCTGGCAGAGGTATCCGCTCTCGACGCACCATGTCAAAGGTGAGGACTGCTCCAGTGGGAAATGTTTGACTGTGATACTGTGCACCAATGGTCTTGGTTAGAAGGAGAAGCCTCTAGCTAGTCATTGGAAAGTCCATCAAGCCACGTTACTTCGGAAAGCTGGAAAGGAAGGACCTCTCTGTGGATTAACATGAAAAAGAACGGATGATGAGTTAGGTCTTTGAAATGTACATGAAGAAACTTGACGAAAAAATGGGATGCCAGCACAGGAGGATCTTGATATTGCTGGACAATGTCTCATGCCATCCTCACCTCCAAATGAAGAACGTGAAGCTTCTGTTTATTCCCCCAAACCTGACTTCAAAAACACAGCCGATGGATCAAGGGATCATATTTTGTTGTTAAGGAAGTTAAGGAAGAGACAGACGCTGAAACATATTTTGTTGTCGTCATGTAAAGTGTCATTAGTAAGGGGAAGATATAAATGGCATCTTAATAGGGTCATCAAGAAGGTACTCCAAAGTGAATGCGAGGCAGTAGAAAAGGCCAATGCACGGAAAGTAAAGGAGTTTACAAAAGCATTCATAAGAGGATCTGGGAAGAAGCAAACCTCAGCACCAAATTATAATTGTGAAGTACAATGCCCCAATTGTAGGTCTTTTAGAATATGCACAGGATTGGGAAGTGGTAGCAGACATGGAAATTTGAGAAAGTACCCCAATGCAATTCATACATTGGGAAAGCACCCGGACATAGTTCTGTTCTGCAACCGGCAAAACATGATATTTGATTGCGCTCACAGTACCATATGAGTCTAGAATAGATGAACAGCATGAATACAAGATACAGTCACGTGAAAAAGTAAGTACACCCCATGAAAAGTTTTGACTTTTTCAACATATTTCAACATACAGCTATTTGATCTTCATTTCAACAATATTGATAGATAAAGGTGATATAATATAACAAATATCATGAAACATTTACATTTTGTAGTCCATTGTATAATTTAAAAAAACATAAATGCAAATTAGTACACCCTTGGCTCCAATCGGTGGTATTGCCCCCTTTGGCAGAAACAACCTCAAGTAGGCGTTTCTTATAACTGTCTACAAGTCTCTGACATCGACTGGGAGAAATTTTTGCCCACTCCTCCATGCAGAACTCTTTCAGCTGTGTGATGTTTGAGGGGTTTCTTGCATGCACAGCTCGTTTCAAATCCCCCCACAACATCTCGATGGGATTTAGATCCGGGCTTTGACTTGGCCATTCCAGAACCCTCCATTTCTTTCTTTTCAGCCATTCCTTGGTGGATTTACTGGTATGTTTAGGGTCATTGTCATGTTGCAAGGACCACCTTCGGTTGAGCTTCAACTTTCCGACAGATGGCCTCACATTATCCTCAAGCACCCTCTTAGTAACCCTAAATTAGCCATATATTAGCCAATCTGTGAAAAAATTTAAAAGAAGCTAGTTTCAATTGATTTTGGTGGGTATGGGTATGGACAACTTCCAAAAAAAAGTAAGGAGGGATAGGGGTTGGGGAAACCTTTTTATTAGAGGTCAAAGGTCATTGACCTCTGCCTAAATCATATAAAATTGTATTTCAGCAACAAAATATGGTATATAGATGATCTTGGTGTCAAAATGCACAGGATTACGAAAGAAGATGACATAAGATAATTATTGACCCTTGGGACCAAATCCTGACCTCTGAAAATGAGGTCAAAGGTCAAAAAAGCTGTTTTATCACTAAAATGTCATATTTATAACAGGAAAATTACCATATTATATAAAAATGAGCAAAAAAAAAACCGAAGAGGTTAATTTCAACTTACGTGGTGGATATGGGGGTTATTATTTATTCCAAGAGCAGAGGGGGAGGGGGAAATTACCTTTCTTGGGATCAAATGTCATTGACCCTAGACTAAAACACTATATATTGCATGAATGAAGTCTTTGTTTTGTCTTTGTTTCAGGAGTGATTACTGAGAAAACCTAGCTAGCCTACATGTACCTTGACTACCCCAGTGCAGTGAGATGTCCCAAAAGTTCCCTGAGGCCTTTGGAACAATACTGTAAAATAACAAAATTACCAGGATGGATATATGTGAAATATGTAGTGAGGACTTTTCAGAAGCTCACAGAAGCTTTGAGCTGACCCCGGTCCCAACATCTCTCTTCACAATGGATCGCATGATGAGAAAACCCAAAAAGCATGAATTTGGCAAGATGCTCAAGGAAACAGCTACAATACTTGACGTGGACATAAACAGCAAGATGCATGTTGTTGATGGAGGGTGGCTACTTCATCAGGTAAAGTGGTCCAGCGGTGCAACCATCAAGACTATAGTTGATACATATGTCAGATATGTTGACAACAAATTCAAGGATGCTACTGTAGTGTTTGATGGCTACGGGGAGGAATCATCAACGAAAGACCATGAACATATGTGGCGGATGGCTGGGAAGAAGGTTTCTCCGGACATGAGGGTCACATCGGAATTGACTATATCATGTGACAGAGAGGTTTTCCTGGCAAATGAGAAGAACAAAGGAGCCTTAATCATGATGATATCTGCAGAGATGGCAAGCCACAATATCACTGTACGCCAAGCAAAAGATGATGGTGACACGCTGATTGTTAGGTCTGCAATGAACTTGGTCGCAAGTGTTAAATCCCCAGTTGTTGTTGTCGCCCAGGACACTGATATTTTGATATTGCTCTGCTATCATAGGCCTATCCACTGTACTAATTTCTATTTACAAGCAGATTTTGGTGGTCTTTACGACATCTCTAGCATACACATCGGAGACAAAGAAGAGTTCCTCTTCAAGTATGGCTGGTCTGGAAACGACACTGTTTCATGCATTCATGGACATACCAAATGTGCTCTCTACAAATGCAGATTTCCTGCCAGTGTCATTACTGCATTCACAAGTCCCACTTCAACCGACTCCATAATTCGAACAGCTGGATTAAAAGCCATGCAGATCACATATGGCTGTGGGGATACTCCCCTAGAAAAGTCTCGCTACATGAAGTTCAAGAAGCAAGCAGCCAAGGGCAAAATCGATCCTGACCGCCTACCACCAACGGAAGATCCAACAGCTCAACATTCCCTTCGTGTCCATCTTCAAGTTGTGGTATGGAAGCATCTTGACACCTCTATTCTTGATCCCAAAGGAAGAGGATGGGAGTTAGATTCCAACAGAAAACTCAGACCAAAAATGCTATCTGTTGGTATCGCGCCAGACAACCTTCTGAAAGTAATTTGTTGCAACTGCAAGGAAGGGGAGAGGCAATGTCAAACAATGAGATGCAGCTGCATGAAAGCTCGCATGTCGTGTGTATCTGCATGTGGAGTGTGCTGTGGGCATTGCGACAATGGAACAGATAGCATAGATGCAGAAGTAGAAATTGGTAGCGATGAAGAGGAAACAGACTGAGTATTATTAATTTGTTGTTGCCGATAGATACTGTAAGTTCTAAGTTGTGAGTAGTATTCTGCAAATTGTTGATTATAAATTCACATATACTTTACATACACAAACTATTTGACACTAATGAACTTTACCCCCCCCCCCCCCCTGATTTTGACCATTAACCTCGTATTTTGGTGGTGAAGAATCCATTTCATATTTAGTTTGTATCTTGGTATAATTCTGTTACTGTTACCAATATGATATTTGATATGATATTTTGGTGATAAGACGTCTATTTTTGACCTTTGACCTCATTTTCGGAGGTCAGTAATTGGTTCCATGGGTCAGTCATTATTCTATGTCATCTTCTTTCGTAATCCTGTGCATTTTGACACCAAGATCATCTATATACCATATTTTGTTGCTGAAATACAATTTTATATGATTTAGGCAGAGGTCAATGACCTTTGACCTCTAATAAAAAGGTTTCCCCAACCCCTATCCCTCCTTACTTTTCTTTGGTAGTTGTCCATACCCATACCTACCCAAATCAGTTGAAATTAGCTTCTTTTAAATTTTTTCACAGATGAACCTTAAGTTAGGGATACTATTGCCTAGGTGTTCATTGGCAAACTTTAGTCTTGCCCTGATGTTCTTTCTGGACAGCAAAGGTTTCCTCCTGGCACACCTCCCATGTAGATCAAATTTGTGCAGCCTCTTTCTAATGGTAGACTCATGCACTTTGACATCAACAGTGGCAAGAGCTACCTGTAGGTCCCGTGATGACATTCTGGCGTTCTTCGAGACTTCTTTCAGCATCTTGCGGTCTGCTCTCAGGCTGAACTTGCTGGGGCGGCCTGGCCTGAACAAGTTGGCAGTTGTTTGGAATCTTCTCCACTTGTAGATGATCTTCCGGACAGTCGAATGATTGATTTCAAATTGTTTGGAGATCTTTTTAAATCCCTTCCCAGACTCGTAGGCATCTATAACCTTCTTTCTGAGGGCCTCAGAGAGCTCTTTTGATCTCGGCATGGCAACGCTGCACACTTCAACAACAAAGAGCAAACCAAACTAAATGTCTGATGTTTAAATAAGACAGGTTCCTCCAAGATCCTCTCTAACGATGTTCCAATCATTTGCACCTGAGCTGGTGCATGTGATTGTAATTTTAGGTATTTGAAGTAGTGATAAATGTAGGGGTGTACTTACTTTCTCCTCATGCGAAATTTGCATTTATGTTCATTTAAATTATACAATGGACTACAAAATGTAAATGTTTCATGATATTTGTTATATTATATCACCTTTATCTATCAATATTGTTGAAATGAGATCAAATAGCTGTATGTTGAAATATGTTGAAAAAGTCAAAACTTTACATGGGGTGTCCTTACTTTTTCACATGACTGTACATAAGCATGCTTCGGTGGCAGAGATTTAAAAAAAATAGGGGCAATTGCTCAACTAGAATTTAAAAAAGGTGTAACAGAGTAAGCAAATACATAATTCTTTGTTTTAATTATAGGTCATGGACTTACGATCACTCCTCAAACTACAATGAAAATCTAAATTTTACATCAGCACTGGAGGTGGGGGTGACGTATGATTAATTGCCAAGGTGAGGTTGGCACGGGGTTTCCTGAATATTTTTTGCACAATCCAAAATTCTCTGCAGAATTCGAAAAACACCGAGCGTGATATATAAAGGAGTCATAAAGGTTACATGACAGAAATATGGTCAGTCTGCAAAGGCCATAGCTGACGATACAGTGAGGATATAATCTGACGTTATCCAAAATATTTTTTTATTTTTTTTATGCAGCCTGTAGCTGCTTGGCTGCATAATTTTCAGGGTGTGTGGCTGTGCCCCTGATGCAATGCCCGCTACTTGCTAGCTGGTACTCATTTGAGCCAACCTGGGAAGGATGGCAGGCTGAGTCTACCTGCCAGGTGTTCATTCAACAGAACGACATGGGCTTGAACTCAAGACCCTAGGATCTTAAGCCAGCCACCTTAATCGTTAAGCCAACACCAAGCTAATCAAAAATATGACGGTGCAAAATTTGATGCTCCTTTGGTTTCAAAGACAATATGTCGAAAACAAGAGCAAGTTATGTTGAGGTGTTGGTTTATCAGAGGGGAGCAGCATATTGTGCTAAGAGAGGAGCAGGTTTGAGGGATGGAAGAAGAGAGAGGTTGCTGGTGAAAGAAAGAAGAACTAGAACGGCACTCGTTAGAGCGCATACCTCTGCCAGGCTGAACAGTTTATGGTTTCTACGTATCTCACTGAAAGGCCGAATCTGGATTCGGAACAGAACCAAAATCGAATCGGCTTCTTCTTGTTACCTAACCAGCTCGTCCACTAAGTTTTGTCATAACTCATCCACAACTTTTTTGTAAAATATCGTTTTTTGCCCGATCTCGCTGTGGTGAAGAATCACTTTTGGGGGGGGGGGGGGGGGGGGACAAGATCGAGGCTCGTGTAAGAGCTAACATTGATCACAAAAAGACAAACTGACACATAAAACATATGATAAAGGGAGTGGGAGACAAGATGGGGAGAGAGAGGGCAGCACACAAGTACAACATTTGAGAGCAGGGACATCGGGAGATTTGTGGGAGAGAGAGGGCTTGGGGGGAGGAGGCATGGGAAGGAACAGGGTGGCGGAGGTAAAAAAACAAACAAACAAAAAAAAACACATGGACACTGCTAGGACTTCCAGGAAAGAAGTCGGTATTTCAAAAAAGTGGATCTGGGGTGAATTAGCAGGGGTAGAAAAGATCAAGGTTTTGGATGGGGGAAGATAAGAGATGGTGGTGAACAGCTGTTTTAAAGACCTGGAGGGAGGAGTGGGATTGAAGAGAGTGAGGGAGTTTGTTCCAGATGTGGGAGAAAAGAGGAATGAAAGAGTGAAGGTGAATAGAGAGTCTTGATTTTGGCAGTTTCATAATAAGAGGGTTTCAGGCAGATATTGTGTGACCTGTGGGAATATTTGGGGGACAGAGCACAGACAGAGCTGGGGGAGCAAGGCCGGAGAGGAGTCGGTAGAATACAGAAAGACCACCAACCTGCTTGCGGTGAGTGAGTGAAAGGCCCTCGGAGTTAGCTTCATCGCGGGAGATTCCAATGATTCTGAAAGCTTTGGTTTCAACAGCGTGAAGGTGTGAGGCAGGAGCACCTGACCAGAGGGGAGAACAGTATTCCATTGAGATGCGGATGAAAACCTTGTATGTGGTGAGGAGCTCAGGTGTGCCAAGGAAGGACTTCGCACGACGGAGGATGCCCAGTTGGCGAATGGATTTGGAGGTCAGCTTGGAAATGTGGTTTTCCCAGGAAAGATCATGGCAGATAGTGAGACCCAAAAGCTTGAGCGACAGAACTTATTGGAGAGGATTGTTGAGAAAGAAGATGGGAGGGTTGTCCAGTCGGTCTTTTCAGAAAGACATAGTAAGAGTGTGAGATTTGTCATGAAAGTGTGAGACTTACAACATGAAATAATTCTCGTGTCCGAATCCATATTCAGATCTTCACCAAAATCGAATCGATTCGGTCTTGTTACACACCCAGCCTATCCACCAAGTTTCGTCCAAATCCGTCCATAACTTTTTGAGATATTGTGCTATGTATCGGTTTTAGACCTATCACTCAATGGTGAAGAATCACTTAATAATTAAATAATTCTCGTATCCGAATCCATATTCAGATCTTCAACAAAATCGAATTGATTCGGTCGTGTCACACACCAGCCTATCCACCAAGTTTCGTTGGAATCCGTCCACAACTTTTTTGAGATATCCTGCTATATATCATTTTTGGACCTATCTCGCAGTGAAGAATCACTTAAAAAATTAAATAATTCTCCTATCGGAGTCCATAATCAGATCTTCACCAAAATCTAATCAAATAGTCCTTGTCAGACACCCAACCGGTCCACCAAGTTGCGTCCAAATCCGTCCACAACTTTTTGAGATATCCTGCTATATATCGGTTTTAACCTTATCACTCATTGGTGAAGAATCACTTAAAAGTTAGGCCTAAATAATTATTGTATCCGAATCATTCAGATCTTCACCAAAATCAAATCGATTAGTCTTTGTCACACACACAACCACCAGTCCACCAAGTTTCGTTGGAATCGGGTCCACAACTTTTTTGAGATATCCTGCTATAATATCGTTTTTGGCCCTATCTCGCAGTGGTGAAGAATCACTTAAAATTTAAATAATTCTCCTATCGGAATCCATATTCAGATCTTCACCAAAATCGAATCGAATAGTCCTTGTCAGACACCCAACCGATCCGTCAAGATTCGTCCAAATCCGTCCACAAATTTTGAGATATTTTGCTATGTATCGGTTTTAGCCCAATCACTCATTGGTGAAGAATCACTAAAAATTCTACTAACCGGATCCAGATCTTCACCAAAATCCAATAAGTTCGTCCTTGTCGCATACCCAACCTCTCCGCCAAATGTCGTCCGAATCCGTCCACAACATTTTGAAATATTTTGTTTGCAAACAAACAGACGGGTGAAAACATATTATAACCTCCGCCACCGATGTAAAGATAATGGTCTGTGCGACATTCCAGGATCTTCCCTCAATTCAAGAATTCCCAATGTCTGTGGCTTCACTCAATGAAAGGTGAGACCCCCACAGGCACCAACCATTGGAGAATCCCACGTTTTGCAGGTATAAGTGCACGATTCAACCAATATCCCACTATGGCTCTGATTGATATGTGTGAACTCCAATATAAACAATGTATGGGATTAATGAATGGTCTCTGCTGTATGGCATCTTACTTTACAAACAACACGCATCACTTTTGGTCTTCACTCGGCAATAAATCAGCTCACTCATCCATACCCATCCATACCCCATACCCCTCCCCCCCCCCCCTTTACCACTCTCTGCCCCTTACTCCCCATCAACCCCCGACACCAGGGGAACTTTACCAGAGTCTCCAAGCTCTCCAAGCTTTCCTCGCTAGGCTTTCTCTCCGACAGCGGGTTCAATCCAATCTGCAGAGACTCCCGAAGCTCTTCGAGAGACGAAGTACGCTTGCGGCAATGCTTGGACCCGGTGTGGTCGACGGGCTTGTTCGAGCTGGGGAAGAACATGATCAGAATGAGACAGATTATGAATGAAAAGAAAATTGAAAACCATCGACTTGAGGTTCACGAGATTTTTTTTTTTTTTAACTCCTCACGTGACCCAAGTAATCTCTTATAGGATGTTATATCGTAATAACTGATAAATCTGAGGTAAAACATGTACACATTTTCCACAATATTCGAATTATCTCTCTGTGTGGATCAATCACCAGTTCCTCATCTTCTCTGAAGGGATCCGATCAAGCCTTCAAATCCTCAATATAAACGGACCTGCTCGACGCAAGGCAAGAACGAGCACAAACATCAACTTATTTCGTCAAATTTTTGATCAAACCGACTAACAACGTATGGGAGACGAACGAAAGAAAAAATATCTGAAGGAGCATCGAAAGAACAACGTCTCCTCTATGTAGCTTCTTCTTCTTCAGTAAAGATAATCGGAAAGCGGGAAAGACTCTCAGTCTCAGAGAACGGCGTGAGGAGGAAGAGGAGCAGAAGGCGCGAAAACAAAGCCAAGGTACGTGTGAACAAAAGCACAGTTGCAAAAGTTCCGCACATTAGTACATACGTTCTTTTTAGTCGTGTCCCCGGTGCCGACTACTCACCTCAGCGTCATCCACGTGTTCGGGTGTCCGACGAGCGGCAGCATTAACTCTTTATTAACCGGAGTCACTCCGAGGGCCATTTGAATCACCGGGAGGAATTTTTTGTGCCGGAGCATGGACCCGCCGACTATATGATTGACCGAAGACGATAACCGAGACATTGTGTGTTGTCAAGATGCTCGTCCAGCAGCGAAATAATATATTTATTATTAAAAATACGATTTAAGCGCGAACTGGGCTTGATCGTTCTTCTTTGCCGCCGCTGCTGCTGCAGGTGATGCCGGCGCCCTCTGTTCTCGTACGTACTGCGGCGAGCACGATGGAGGAAGTAGATGCGAGGAACCGTCGAAAATGAGCTAAAAATAGTCCCTCGCTGGGAAGGCGCGTCTTCCGACACGGACGAGGTTCCTGAGGAGCGAACGACGTGTGCTCCCTCGAGCGTTCGCTCTGAGCTCTCCTCCTCGTCCTCTTCTCCTACTCCTCCCTCCCCCGGTGCCAAGGGCAACGGAGAGCGTCGCTTTGGTGGCGCGGAATCGCTGCGTGCTTTAGCGAGAGCTGTAGATGCGGAGTGCGGCCCCGATTCGCGGTGGAGCTGTGCCGTGCAGCATGCAAACGATGCCATTGCACATCTTGCTCGGTGCACGGGGAAGCACCGTGCTCCAGGGGTCCGCCGGGATGATGTTAAAATTCGAGAATCATAATAATAATGGAGCATATCCCTCGACGATGCGTCTTGCTCGTTGCTGCAGCAAATTCACCTTTATGCTCAAACGTTTGATGTCCACGACTTCACAAATTCGTTCCCCATCAACCGACGATTGGTATGAAGATTTCTGCAACGGGAGAATTAATTAATTGCCTTTTCTTCGTCCGAATTACCTCCACCACCAAAGGTGCATGGAGGTTGTGTTTTCACCCTGTCTGTCTGTCCGTTTGTCTGTGAACAAGACAACTCAAAAAGTTGTGGACGGATTCGGACGAAATTTGGCAGAGATGTCGCGAATGTGACAAGGACGAAATTATTCGATTTTGGTGAAGATCCAGATTCGGATCCGGCTACTATCATTAAGTGGTTCTTCGCCATTGGGAGATAGGGCCAAAAACGATACACAGCAGAATATCTCAAAAAGTTGTGGATCGGTTTGGATGAAACTTGGTGGATCGATTGAGTGTCTGACAAGGACGATTCCATTGGATTTTGGTGAAGATCTGAATACGGATTCGGATATGAAAATTATTTTAAATTTTAAGAGATTCTTCACCATTGGGAGATAGGGCCAAAAACTATACATAGCAGGATATCTCAAAAAGTTATGGATGGATTTGGACGAAACTTGTTGGACAGATTGTGTGTGTGACAAGGAAGAATCGATTCAATTTTGGTAAAGATCCGGATCTGGATCCAGCTAGTATAATTTTTTAAGTAATTCTTCACTATTGAGTGATATGGACAATCATGTGGAGGTTTGCTCTATACTGAGTACCGTTCTAGTTTTTTCATATAACACTCGATCCACACGGGATTTGGATTTATCATATTATATATATATTTATATAATATATATATATATATATATATAGTATATATATATATATATATAATATATATATATAATATATATATATATATATATATATATATATATTACTGTCTCACATCGTAACGTTGTAATTTCAAATCTCATCCACAATGAAGGCAAAGAGCGGAGAAGCCCCACTTCCCAATATCAATTAATAAAGTTCCTTTGGAAGGCCAGAAGTGTAAGACACCTTTTATGCCACCCTCCCTTCATGGGAACGTCCATCAAATAGGAGATAAGGCAGCACTGCTCCAAGGTTGACTATCGCCATCCAGCGAGGAGAAGCCGTGGCCAACAGATGTTTGAAGGATTAAATGCCTGCAATGTAAATAATGTTTTCTCATCTCGGCTGGACCAAGCACTGTTCGTCGACCAAAACGGCTTTCATGCGGCACTTTCAATTCATTCCTATTGCCCCTTCACACACCGGGACTGCAACCTTGGACAAACTACCAACGATAGCATCACAACACCACAAGGAAATCTACATTTGGTAACATGAACAAATCTGAAGATTGATTCCGACTTTGTGGGAATTCTGCTTAATCATCTGCCAGATATATATATATATATATATATATATATATATATATACATATATATATATATTCGTCAATACAGAGGGTAAGTTTAAAGTGACGATATTTGAGAGGACAGTTGGGGGGGGGGGGGGGGCAGTGAGATTGGGAGCTGTACGAGCTGGTGAGTTTGGTTATCAATATATATTTTTTTATTTGGTTCTGTAGTCACAGAGAAACCAAAACAGCCAGGCTGAACAGTTTACGTTTTGTATCCCACTGACAAGTTGGATCTGCATTCGGACATGAACCAAAATCTAATCGGCATGTTCTTGTCACCGAACCCAAACTCATCCACCTAGTTTTTGATAACTTTTTGAAATATCCTGATATATCCTGAACCCTTCCTGAAAAGCGCTATATAAAATAAATGCATTATTATTATATATATATATATATATATATATATATATATATATATATATATATATATATATATAATATATAGTTGCGGATCTCCCGAAGCCCGTTCCCGTTACAAAGGGGGGATTAAACCCATTTTTCCCCTGGATCTTCGTGTCCACGAGGCCGAATCGCCACTTCAGGAGCAAACGTGAAAAAGGGTATCGGGTCAACGTCGCACGTACCTTTAACCCACGCTGCCACGAAAGCGGGGACCAAATCTCGCACAAGCCATGCTTAATCGAGTACGCCGAGCGGTATGCGTATCACGTGACTCATGCCGTTACCTTTATGGAACCCGATTCGAGCGGTTCTATTCGTACCATGCGAGGCCAATTAATGGAAGGGACGGGAACGGTCAAATTGAAGAGGAAGAACACAATTTATTTATAATGTACACTGATTCAGGATGAAGGAAAGGGGACACAGAGCAGAAGCTTAATCAATCTTAACTTATCGCCAGACACAGGGCCCACTCACGCACATGGGGAGAAGAAGAGAAGAAGTTCACGCGCCAAACGCGCTTTGCCGCCGGTCGCTCCGGGGCAGCTCGCCCGGCGTGGCTCTCTGGCTTTCACGGCACATATGCAGGAGAAGGCAGGCAGGACAAGATCGCGCGTCTGTGGCCCGGTACGGGTCGTCTTCTCGAGCATGCGATTAATACAGCGCAGAGCGCAGGGCACGGGCCACGGGGAAAGTTCCAGTACAATCTCGATCACCGGCAATTCAATGCACTCGTTCTGCGGCGCGTTCTCATGCGTTTTCAAGCTCAACTCAACTCTGACTCTCACAGGGGGCTCCGACGCTACTGAACTGACGCGCAACTCTCAACTCATCTGATTCTCATCTAAACTCTCGTCTGAGGTGGGGGGACTCGGATCAGGGTTTTATGGCTCCGCCCCGGCCCTACTCGAATGTTCCAAACCCCACCTCTCATCGTTGTGGTTAGCCACTCCCCTCGAGCCCTGATTGGCGGCTCGTTGCTTACCGGCCACTCCCTCCTGCAGCGCCTCCCTTCGGCCTCGCCAGACTTGTGCAGGCCTGCCCCGTGGCCTGCTATCGCCAAAAGGCCTGCCCACTCACGGACCTGCTCAATGCAAAACTAACACAGGACAGGACTACGCTTACATTCACTAAGAAATAACTGAACTATCGCGAGGCTTCATGTTGTGGTGCGTCTACCTATGAGGGGGAATTATCCTTTATTCCAAAACCACAACAATATATATACACATATACATATCAGTACTTACACGACTCCATACTGTGAGTGGAACCATCAGTTAGGCATCCCATACAACGGTAGCTGAATTAATATCTTTATGATGTAGCTCTGCGGGATAGCTTCTTCCCGAGCTTCACAGACAGGGCGGACATTGTGGCGGTGACGTCACAGCGTTCGCTCAGTACGTTGGAGCACAAAATTATATATATATACAGATATATATATATTTATATATATATATATTGTTACAGATCGCGGACAGATGTTATATTGACCGAGCGGTGGTGTATTACCGCGACCTAACAGTTATTCCCCGACTAGACCCCGATTCCACTCGAACGTTGACCAAGTCGCGCTATGCTAAATCAATGAAGGAAAGGACACAACGGCTGGGATAAATGAAACGACACAAGGGGTACAGTTCTCAAGACCTCCGGAGGAGGATATAATTGGTGGTGGAGAAAAGGAGTAGATTACAAGGTAAGAGGTAAAGCACAGAAAAGATGGGCACTTAGACACAGTCTTATCTTATCCCCGACAGACCACAGACAAACGGGACAAGACTGACTTACACAGGGATTGCTGGCAGGGAAGGACAGGCAGTCGATTGATAGCACAAGGTGCACCTTGGCTCAGGGACAGGATCAAACACAGTCCAGTAGATGCAGGGAGGTATTGCAGCGCTCGGAGGTGGCGTCTCTCTCGCTTCAAGTTCAGCGCGCATCTGACGTCACCTCCCTCTTCCTGCGCATGCTCAGCGGGGAGTGACACGCCCTCGGCTCGTTGGCTCCGCCCCAGACGGAATCGGTCCGCCGCTTCTATTGGGTGCGGGGGGTTACTGGGCTCCGCCCTTGACGAGGAGCTGACAGCGAGCCCCTGCGTGGTAACCCCGTCGAGCACATGTTCAATGGCGGCTAACCAAGCCGGAGTGAGGACGCGCACTCCCCGCGCCCCCGCCGCTGTTGTTGTTGTTGGTGTTGTTGTTCCATGAGGAAGAGCTGCGGGGAGGTATTGGGAGGTCCTAAACTTCCTACGTACCATACAATCACATTCTGGTGCAACGAAGAGTCAGAATTAATGGAAACGAGTCCTTAACTGACATAGACTAAGAATAACTAGCAAGATGTCCTATAGTTGTCTACGTGAGATGTGGTGGACCTGGATGCGACATTTAATGGGGGAAATAGGGGGAGGTCGGGTCTACAGAGTGTTGTTTACAGAAAATGGGACTAGGGAATGGGGATTGGGGATAGTTGGGAAGGATGAGGAAATAGGGGAATATTTACAAGCGGATATGGATGGATGTAAATCCCATATCCGCAACATTGCACCCTTCTCTACCTCGGGACGTCCCGACCCGATAAATTTTTACCTACGTTAGTGTGGCACTCAGATGTAGTTCCCTCTACTATTAACTCAACCCTGAGTGCGACAGTTTTACAGATGTTCACAAATGAGTAAATATGTCCCCCTGTGACGTTGCACCCTTCTCCTAACAGAAACACACCCACAGGATAACCGAATCGCGGAAAGCATTCTCAAACTAAACATACAGCCGGTAGGGAGCATTATTTACACAAGACTGATATTTACACTACGATCCAGGACCTGTTCTTTGAGGAACACATGCAGATGTTATGCATAGAGAGAGAGCACGCATGCCAGCATCGATACACCAACCCACGAGTGCCCTGTGGCCCTACGGCCTTTAATAATGTGCAGAGCACCCCATCCAAGCACCAAAAGCACCACCCCATTATGTACAGTCAGCACCATCCGGTGCACCAATAAAGTGTTCAACAATAATGCACAATTAAGTATCCATGGTCACCGGTGGTGTCGCAGCCGGCCGATGTTCTGCCGCTGGTCTTGCCTCATGGAGCACTTGGCCTTCTGGCTTCCTTAGAAATAAAGAAAGGCGCCAACCGCGTCCATTTCTAAATTGTGGCCGTCAGGGGGGGCCAACTATAATTGGTTCACCTGTATGGCATAGGTGCCACGTTGACCCAGAGGTCCATCAACGGGTGGTGCTTGCCCGCAAAAGAACTGCGGTCCATGGTGGGCGGCCACAAAAATTGCGGTCCATATGGTGTATCGATCCAGGCAGCAAGCAGCGAAGGTACAGGCCCACAACTGCGGAGCCAGTACCTCTCTCTCCTCTCTCTCTGCCCCAAAGCCAGATCCTCGGAGGTGGGAGACAAAAGAAAACAAGTGAGTAAGGTGGTAAGGGCGCAAAAGTGCACGCAATATAAGGTAATGCACACTGGGGGCACATGGGAACCAGGTGAGACAGGTACATTCCTACCGTACGCCCCCCCCCCCCAACCAGGTAACCTACATTGCCCCTCCCTTACCCCTTACTGTATCCACAAAACACAACACTACCCATAAACATCTACTTTACACATCAACAAACGTCCCTACTGTCTTCCCCGTTTCTCCCATAAACCAAATTCGTCTTCTCTCCCTCCTAACCAATCAAATTTGCCATTTCCAACTCTCATCAAAATTTGCCATCACCAATTCATCATCAGTCCCTCCTAAGGAGGGAGAGATGGAATCACCCCAATGTCTTATCCACGTCGTGATGCGTCTCACAAATCCACACAGCACTTCTCATTTCCTGCAACACAAAACAAAGAAAACACAGGTGTGGAGTCATCATCACCACAGGTAAGTGGCTGCGTATGGTGCGACAGGTTCATCAATCCTAACTATTTCCTAAATGACTTTAACAACTTTACATTACCCGGGGTCTTTCCCTGCCAATCCATTGGCCAACTTACACTATGGGTTCTAAAAACCAATTCCCATTGACCAAACTGTGGTGCTTCTCAATTTGGGGTCTCACTCCCCCGATTCATCTCCCAGTGCCCTCGCACAATTTCTGGGCTGTGACGTGTAGCTCTCCCAGCAGGTCTACCCACCTGCACACCTCCACCACTGTAGTTGCCACCCGAGCTTACCTGCTCCTCACCCTAACCTAACTAACTGGGGAAGGCCCTCTCGCACTCTCACCCCCTCAGTGCCCTCTCTGGCACGGGCTGCCCGATCCACACCCGGGATCCTCAGGCACCCACTGACACTAACGGCTCCCAGAGCCCACCCGCGGCCTCACCTGGCCGACATCCTCACAGTGGTGGAGTGCCCAAACCAACTACACACACTAACAGGCTACACGCCCAGCCATTTCCACAACACTAATGCACCCATCCACAATACCATTCTGCATCCGCACCACAAATGCCAATATCCAACCACAATTTACCTATACCCTCTACCTAACACTTACACTACCCGCCCCGGGTATCCGTGATGGGGGTCCACTCTTCCCCCATTCACACCTTCGCACCATGCACACCACTCCGTACCACTTACTCCATGTATTCCACACACCTGCACTTGCACACCTGTGCTCTCATACTTGGTGCTGCCTGCACCCTTCTCTCCCCAAGCGCATTCGCGCTGATCCACAACACTCACTACTCCCTCACTGCTCCACACACCTGTTCAGTTGCACACCTGTGCAATCACACCTGTTCAATCACACCTGTTCAATCTTCAAACACACGGCATCATCTCAGCTAACTACTCCCCTCTGAAACTTGCGCTTCCCAGTCGTCCCTTTAAACTATTGCGCTCCCTCGTCATTATCATCCACTCTAATCTACCTGCGTCCCCACTACAGGTATCAGTCACTAACTAATCTTAACGTTACCTAATGTCATCTTCGCTAGACCCCTACACACGATATCCTAACCCACCCGGGCTAGTTTTCACTGCCATCAACCCCCTAATCTAGTGTGCATTTGCCCCACTTATCATGGGAGGGGTGGCAGGGATGCCACCCTTACCCACCGGGCCCATCGCTCATCAATCCCCCAGTCCTCTGGCACTAATAAGCCCCCCTTATTCAGAGGTACTGGGTCCCGCCTCAGCATCTAAAGCCGAGGCAATCCACGGAGGCGCCTGCTCGCCGGTGTAAGGCCTTCTAATTTCCCGGGGTCTGGCGGGGGGGTGTCTGGGGTCGGCTAACCCGCTCCCCCCTGGGCGGAGTTAAGGACCTCAACCGCCGGGGATCATCCCGGCGCGTGGCTCGACAGTGCCGCGCCAGGTGACCCAGACGGTTGCAAGTATAGCACCTCACCTGATAAGGTGCTTGTCTCCGGAATTCCAAATTTCCCCCCCTGAAGGTCCGAATTGGATTATCCGCTCGTGGTCCACCGCGGGCCACTTCCGGGGCCGCCTGCCATGGTCCAGGTCCCGCCAGGCGCTGGTCCACCAGCCTCCGGACCATGGCCGCCAGGTCAGGACTCACGTCGGGGGCAGGCCCCCTAAGGGGCCCGACCTCCATCGGGGGTCCCACCTGGCGGACCGCCATTGCGTGACGCTCGCTCCCCCGGGCCAGGGGCCTCGCTGCTTCCCAACGGGCTGCATCGTCAGCCGCCTGGCTCAGAGTCTGCGGGCGCCACATGGCGAGCTGTTGCCGGAGCTCAATATCCGGGAGGGCCTGGATAAAATGGTCCAGCGCCAGGCTTTCCCGGGAATCCGCTGCCATGCTAGCATGTGCGATCCCCACTGTGCGGCGAATGTCGTGGGCAAGTTCCCCGATGGCTTCCTGGGGCTTGCGTTTTCGCAGCGCGAGCTGAGCTTTAACAAGCTCGCTCTGCTGTTAAATGCCGAATCGATTAATTAGGGCGTCGCGGAGGGCTGGCAGGGTGAGAGCACCCGGTGGTAATGCCGTCAGCACCTCCGCCGCCGCGCCGCGCAATGTGGCCACCAGGTGTACTCCACCTTCGTCCTCACCCCAACCGTTACCCTTACACACACAGTCAAACTGCGCCAGGTACGCGCGTAGATCACTCTTGCCGTCATACGGCGCGAGTGGGACCTTGTGGGACCACCTCGTATGCGAGTTGTTGCCCGCCTGCCGGACCCCGTGCGTCGCCCCTTGCGGGGTCAGCGCGGGGCCGAACCGGCCGGGCCCCCACAGTACATTACCCCCAAGGGGCTCTCGTGCCTCCCCTGTCCCTCTAAAAACTACCCCTGTTGGTGTCGATGCATGGGTCACACTTCCGCAACCCACTACCCATTCCATACCACCACAACCTTGCTCACCCACACCTCGCACCTCTCCCATCACCGGACCCTCTTGCTCGCACCCTCGTTCCATACCCTCCGGACCAGCCATACACCTCACTCTTGGCCTCTCACGAACATCCGGGTCCATCTCGACCCCCAAGCTTATTAAATCACCTGGTGCATCATACGCACGACCATATTGGTCACCACTTACACCGGGTCCTCTTTCTCTTCGCTTCTCCTCCATCACCTGCGAATCCCTCATCCGGTTAATGAGCACATCATCACGATCCGAACACAGACTTTGGACCAATTCTTTTACTTCCTCCTTTATCTCTTTCTTATCCTCTCTCCGTCACTTCTTAATTTCGCTCACCCCTTCTTCCACTTCTTCTAATTTCTGCTTCACCTCCTTCATCTCCTCGTGCGCCCCCTTAAGTTCTTCCTCTAACTCCACCTTATTTTTTTCTATGTGCTCCCGCACCTCCCGCTCTTTAACCTCCATCACCTCTACCACCTTGTTCATTTTCCTCGTCAGGTCCTCATGTACCGTCTGACACTCTTTTTTAATTACCCCTACGTCCTTTTTCATCTCCTTCTGTGTCGATTTTAAACCCTCAATTACCGCTGTGTTCTTCTTTACCTGGTCCCCCAACTCCTTTTGTCCCACTGTCAGTTGTTCTACTCCCAGCGTCAACTCCTCTATACCACCTTGCAATTTTACAGTCCCCTTTCTCACCTCCTTCTCCATGCGCTCCTCACAGTGCCTCACCTCCTCGCGCACTCCTCCGACCTCCTCACTCACACCTCTTCTGATCTCTTCTCCCATCACCTGCATCTCCTGCCCAGATGCCACCCTCATCTGCTCCATTTCCTCCCTGTGAGCATCCAATTTAGTTTCTACCCCCATTCTGACCCCCTCTATCTGCTGCCCCATTTGTTTAACTTCCCTTTCCGCTTGGTCCCTCATGTCCCTCAATTTGCCTTCCATACTGTTTTCTAACCCCTCTATTCTACTCCCTAACCCTCGGATCTGGGCCCCCATGTCCTCCCTCAATTTCTCGCTATTGGACCCCATCCTTTGTTCTAACCGTTGGCTATTGGCCCCCATTTGGCCCTCCAATCGCTCACCCTGAGCATCCATCCGGTTCCCCATTACCCCCATTTGCTCACTCTGAGCCCTCATTTGCTCACTCTGCAGGTTGAGGGACGCCTGCATTTGTACCATAAATTGCTCCATGAGGGCCTGCATTTGGGCCATCCCTCCCACTTGTGCAGCGGGTGCGGCCGCCGGAGCCATGTGCGAGGCGCCATTTTGCGCGCCCGCAACCTCGTGCGCGAGGACGCCATTTTGCGAACCTGCCGCCCTCACTGCTTCGCTCTCCTCATGTCCCTCAATTTGGTCCTGGATCGACCCTGCCTCACTCTCCTCTACCGGAACCCAGCCGTCTTGATCTGCCATAGCGCGACTTTCAAAATTCGGGTTTTTATTTTTGTAAAACAAAATCAAATTTCGCCGTTAATAATTTCGAGCGCGTGAAGCGTGCTTCGGGTCCGATCCCACTTCTGACACCAGTTGTTACAGATCGCGGACAGATGTTATATTGACCGAGCGGTGGTGTATTACCACGACCTAACAGTTATTCCCCGACTAGACCCCGATTCCACTCGAACGTTGACCAAGTCGCGCTATGCTAAATCAATGAAGGAAAGGACACAACGGCTGGGATAAATGAAACGACACAAGGGGTACAGTTCTCAAGACCTCCGGAGGAGGATATAATTGGTGGTGGAGAAAAGGAGTAGATTACAAGGTAAGAGGTAAAGCACAGAAAAGATGGGCACTTAGACACAGTCTTATCTTATCCCCGACAGACCACAGACAAACGGGACAAGACTGACTTACACAGGGATTGCTGGCAGGGAAGGACAGGCAGTCGATTGATAGCACAAGGTGCACCTTGGCTCAGGGACAGGATCAAACACGGTCCAGTAGATGCAGGGAGGTATTGCAGCGCTCGGAGGTGGCGTCTCTCTCGCTTCAAGTTCAGCGCGCATCTGACGTCACCTCCCTCTTCCTGCGCATGCTCAGCGGGGAGTGACACGCCCTCGGCTCGTTGGCTCCGCCCCAGACGGAATCGGTCCGCCGCTTCTATTGGGTGCGGGGGGTTACCGGGCTCCGCCCTTGACGAGGAGCTGACAGCGAGCCCCTGCGTGGTAACCCCGTCGAGCACATGTTCAATGGCGGCTAACCAAGCCGGAGTGAGGACGCGCACTCCCCGCGCCGCCGCCGCTGTTGTTGTTGTTGGTGTTGTTGTTCCATGAGGAAGAGCTGCGGGGAGGTATTGGGAGGTCCTAAACTTCCTACGTGCCATACAATCACATTCTGGTGCAACGAAGAGTCAGAATTAATGGAAACGAGTCCTTAACTGACATAGACTAAGAATAACTAGCAAGATGTCCTATAGTTGTCTACGTGAGATGTGGTGGACCTGGATGCGACATTTAATGGGGGAAATAGGGGGAGGTCGGGTCTACAGAGTGTTGTTTACAGAAAATGGGACTAGGGAATGGGGGATTGGGGATAGTTGGGAAGGATGAGGAAATAGGGGAATATTTACAAGCGGATATCGATGGATGTAAATCCCATATCCGCAACATTATATATATATATATATATATATATATATATATATATATATATATATATATATATATATATATATATATATATATATATATATATATATATATATATATATTGCGGTTTTGAGAACCCCTCACTTTGTAAATACTTGTAAATAATATTCCATCATTTAAAAGGTTAAAGGTCACACCCATAGTTCGTCCATATGCAACACGTAGGACACCATAGGAACTTTAGTTATTTCCGTATTATGTGTCAGATAAGGCCGTGTTCCCAATAGTTGAATCTGTGTTGCATTAATCAAATAAGATAGGCCCCATTCGCTTCCTTTCCAACCTCTCTCTCCCAATTCTATTACGCGTCTCCGCTTGCCAGCAGCGTTCACTGCGTTGAGCTGAAGTTTTCTCAAACAAACGCCATTAACCACGCGGTCAAGCTCAAGGAAGAAGGGGGCGGAGCGCCGGGAACGAGGTGTGGTCCTGTCAACTCGCCGTCAAGGGCGGAGCCGGTGAGCCCTCGCCAACCAACCAGGGCTGAGGTGAGCTCGCTGGCGGGCGTGCTTTCAAAGTGTGCGCATTGATCTCAAAGCACATTATATAAGCGCAAGCGCCAAGCCCTTTTACGGACTGTGCGGAGGTCTGGCCAGCGAGCACATTCTGATGAGGACTGCGCCACAGACTGCTTATTGTAACGGACTGCGCAGGGGACCATCTATTGTAACGGACTTCATGCGGGGACTTCATTCGGCGGCCTCCTTTTGCAAGGACTTGGAGGACTGTGTGCAAGAAGAACTGTGTGAGGGTGCCCTTTGATACGAACTGCCTTGTTGAGACGAACATTAATAGAGAGAGAGAGAGAGTGTTAGCACGCTATACGTTTATCCTGTGCATAGCCTCCCAGTCCCCCCGAGATACGTAAGGTCCGCTCGCGTCCGACGATACGCGCGAAGCTGCCTGCCGGGTTTCGCCCGCGGAACCGGAGCCTGGACTGGAGTGGACCGGAGCCAGATCCCAGCACCTGGACCATCTGCTTGGACCTTCCTCCCCTACCAGCTACCATCCCGTGTGAGTGTGTCTGTATGTCCGGGGTCATAAGTTAAGACTGTATAGATAAGCCTGCCCTGTGTCCTTTTGTTTCTTCTTCCTCCTGTATATTCCTGTCGTTTCCTCTTTGGGTTTTTGTACATAATAAATAAACCCTTATTTGTTCTTCCTACACTCTGGTTTCCTCTTATCCGATCGCTTTAGTCTTTTCTCGATTGAGTACCTGTGGCACGATCTGGAAACTGCTCAGAATCGGGTTTAGTTTTATTGTTAACGGCTCGGGCCGCGGATTGCTAACCGCTCGGCAATTTCCATTTTATCCTTGGTTCGAGCCGGAGTTATTTCCCTGCTTTACAGTCGGGTTAGTAAGTAGGTATTTGGGACTTCATTGACCAATCGCCCTAGCTAATTCCGACCGGAAGGAGCGTCATAGCTTCCAGGATTGGGGGACGGCCAGCTTAAAAGACAAGGGGATTAACCCCCCCTTGATAAGGGGAGCGCCGACCCCCGAATCCGCAACAATTGGTGTTTGGGAGTGGGATTGGACCCGAACCAAATTTTCTACCATCTGAAAAAAAAAAAAAAAAATTGGTCAAAATTACGAGCGGCCAAAATTTAGTATTAAAAACCAAATTAAAATCGTGCCATGGATAGTCAAGGCAATCGGATGCCGGTGGAGGAAAATGAGGGGGTAGAGGAAGAGTTAGAGGCAACCCAGGACCCCAGGGAGGAAGTGGGAGTAATGGAAGAGGAAAACGAAGAAGGTGCGGTAGTGGGGGTTGCAGGCGCACAAAATGGTGACACCTCGCACATGGCGACGAGGGCCGCGCCCACTGCACAAATGGGGGTGGTCGAAATGCAAGCCTTCATGGTGGAAATACAGAAAAAGAACGACAGTATTGACAAGATGGGAGAACAATTGGAAGAATGGAAAACAGAATGGGGGAGCGATTGGGAAATCAAATTGGGGAATTAGACAGCAAATTTGGGGGATTCGACAGTAAATTTGGAGGATTCGACAGCAAATTGGGGGGATTAGAAAACAAATTGGGAGGATTAGAAGATAAATTAGGAGACCAATTGGAGGACATAAATGGCCAAGCCCGGGAGGTAAATGAGGGGTTAGCGAGGGACAAGGCCACATATGAGGTAAAACAGATGGGGAGGGACAGAGACCGCGAGTTTGGCGGGAGAGGCACATCGGTACGCGACGTGGTAGCGCGGCTTGAGGAGCGCGGGAAAAGCGAGTTGGAGCAAAGCGAAGATACGTGGACGGGTATAGAAATCGCGACCCGGGGTATAGAAAAGCCAACGGCCGCAGAATTAAAAGAAAAAATTTTGGAGCGCGCCGGCGGTCGTTGGGCTAAGAAAAGAAACCGAAGCAATAGTGGAAAATGGGGCGGAAGAGACCGTAGACTTAGAAAAGCACTCGCGGGAGGAAGGAATGGAATATGCCCAAAGTCTGTATTCGCATCCTGATGCCGTACTTGCTAATCCTTATAAAGATTTTCAGGTGCGTGTGGAGAAGAGGATCCCAAAGGTAAGCCGGGCTGTATATGGCGCAAAAAGGTTTTTCGGAAAAGTATTTGGCGCGAGAGGATTGTTCGCGCGCTTGGGATCCAGACGGCACCCGGGCGTTCGTGGAAGGTCCTTTGTGCGCTGCGTGAGTGGAAATGGCGCGCGTGTAAGAAAAAAGTGTGTGTCGAAGAGTGAGTGTGTTACAGAGTGTGAAAGTGAGGATGAATGCACATCGGAGTGTATGTGTGATGAATGTGATACAGAGAGTGAGTTGGTTGTGGCGAGTGTGCGAGAATGCACACCTGAGTTGGTTGTGGAGCGCGTGATTGGGTGTGCGACAGGGGATTGCACACCCGTGGGTAGGTGTGTGCTGAGTGGGTGTGCAACAGAGTGCACACCCACGAGGGGTACGGAGTACATACCGGGAGAGTGTGCGCAAGACGGTGCGTGAGAGGTGTGTTACGAAGTGTGTGATAACAGAGTGTGCGAGGAGAATGAATGCGCAAGAATGTGCACGAGAGGAATGCATGGAATGCATGGAGTGTATGGAGACACCTGGATGTGTGAGTATAGAACGGGTAGCGTATGGATGTGAGCATGCTAGTCGGGCATCGACGTTAACCGGGTTAGCATTTAGGCCGACTTATAGCCGACGCGAGCTCTCGGGGCGTGGTGCACTTTGTGTGCTGCGGGGGCCGGCCGGGATCGGAGCCGCGGCGCTCCGTGCACGATTCGGGCCGGGCTCTGCCCTGTACAGTCGGTACCGCGCTTTGTTAGGCGAAGCGATCGGCCCGGTTCGAGGGGAAGGAGGAGGGGTTGGAGCAACGCCCCCTTGTGGTGGTGGCGCTCCGGCCGGGGAAGGCTGGGCAACCGCGCATGGGAGCGAAAGGCCCTGCGTAGGGATGGTGCCTGGAGTCTTGGCCCGACAAAACCTCCTCCCCTGAATCCGAATGCCGGACTGACCCAACCTACAGGAGACTGACCATCCGCACGGATAGCCGGCTTTTCGAAGTCGAGCTTTAAGGACAGTGTATTCCCACATGAGAGGCTCAAGTTTAGTGGACTGGAATAGCGGTAGTGATGGCAAAATGGATGTAGAGGGATGGTAGCTCTACCATCCCTCGCATCCATTTTGGGCAAAGGAGCTATAGGTTTATGGGGTGGCAGTGGAAACTAGCCCGGGAGGGTTAGGATAATTGATATAATTTAGAAAGATGACCATAGGTGACCGAGATTTAAGTAGTGACAATTGTACGAGTAGTGGGGACGTAGTCAGATTAGATGGATTATAATGACAAGGGAGTGCTTAGTATAAGGGGTGACTGGGAAGCACTAATCTTAGAAGGGCAATAGATAGCCAGATGATGCTGTGTGTATGAGCTTTAAGTTTTGGATGAAATGAGGCATTGAGAGGCAATGCTCGAGAAGGATGTGTGTGTGTAGAAAGAATATGAGCAGGGTATTGTGGATGTGTGTCATTGCATATTGAGTGATTGCCTTGCATAGGGTGCAAGTGGATGAATGGTGAGAGCACAAGAGTGTGCAAGAGAGCTTGGTGATATGGAATAGATGGTCTGGAATAAATGGTCTGGAATGAATGGTGTGGAGTGAGTAGTGTGGAATACGTGGAGTGGAGTGTATGGTGCGAAGGAGTGGATGGGGGAAGGATGGACCCCTTCACGAACACCCAGGCAGGGTAGTTTAAAAGAAGGTAGAGGGAGTAGGTAAATTGTGGTTGGATATTGACATCTGTGGTGCGAAAGTAGCAGAGTACTGCTTGGTTTGGTGCATGAGTGAAGTGGAATGGCTGGGCGTGTGGTCTGTTAGTGAGAATGGTTAAATGGGCACTCCGCCACTGGTAGTCTGTCGGCCAGGTAAGGCCGCAGGTAGGCTCTGGGAGCCAGTTAGAGTCTAATGGGGCCCGAGGATCCAGAGAAGGACCCGGGTAGCCCAACGCCAGAGAGGGCGGTAGCGGGGTGAGAGAGCCAGAGGGCCTTCCCCAGGTTAGGGTGAGGAGCAGGTAAGCTCGGGTGGCAACTGCAGTGGCAGAGGTGTGCAGGTGAGCGGACCTGCTGGGAGAGCCACACGACCCAGCCCTGAAATTGTGCAAGGGCACAGATAAGAAAAATCGGGGGAGTGAGACCCCAAATTGGAGAGCGCCACAGTTTGTTCAATGGGAATTGTTTTTTAGAACCACATAGTTTAATGATGGCCAATGGATTGGCAGGGCAAGACCCCGGGTAGAGTTAAAGTGTTAATGTCATTTAGAGTATAGATAGGATGAAAGTCTCTTCACAGCATCCGCATCCACTCACCTGGGTGATAGAACTCCACACCATATTTTGTAAACATTTGGAATGGAAGACGCATCATGACGTGGGTGAGACATTGTTTTGTAATCCATCTCTTCCTCCTTAGGAGGGATTGATGATGAATTTGGTTTAGAGGGGATGGGAAAGACAAGACGTTGAGATGGATTTGTAAAGTGTGTAAATACGGGGTATTGGCAAGGGTAGAGTAGGTGACATGGGGGGTGACGAACGGTTAGGGACGAGCTTTCTCGGCTCGCTCTCCCACACCCTTCATGTTGCATTGCTTTGTATTGGTGTGTACCCTTGCGCCCCTGCCCGCTGATCTGCTTGTCCTTCCTTCCCCACTCACGGACCATTGTTCTTTTGTGCCATGGGGGGGGGGGGGGGGGGGAAGGGGAGAGTGTGCAGGTGACCACAGTTGTGCGCCCACACCTTTGCTGCCTCTGGCCTGCACTGATGCACCATATGGACCACACGTTTTCTGTGGCCTAGCACCACCTTATGGACCACACTTACTGTGGCCTGGCACCTCTGCTGGGACCGACCATTGTTGCCAGCGGTATCTGGTTCCCGACACCAGAGAGGGCGGTAGCGGGGTGAGATAGCGGACCCTATGCACCACTTTATGGACCACACTTACTGTGGCCTGGCATCTCTGCTGGGACCGACCATTGTTGCCAGCAGTATCTGGTTGCGGACCACTGTGTTTTGAGTGGCATCGATGCCATGCAGTGGACCACCTAAGTTGGCCCTGCTGGCCAGAAATAATAAAAAGTGGACGCGGTGTGTGCCCTTTTATTAAAAATAACATCAAATAAGAAGAGGAAGATCAACCAGAAACATCAGCCCAGCAGAGAAGAAGACATCATCATTGCTTATTACTTTAAAATGTGTGTTTTGTGCATTTTTCTTGATGGTGCTTTTTTTTTGTGCTTAGTGGTGCATTTTCATTATGGGTGCATATGGTATGGTGTATCACTGCAGTGCAGTGCAGTGATTTTCCTCTTTTCAAAAAGATCTTTTTCTTGTTTCCCACAAAAGACAGGTCCTGGGTGACAGTTTGTAAATAAATTAGTGTTTTTGTAAATAATGCTCCCCAACGGCTTAAATGTGTAGTTTGAGAATAATTCCGCTATTCGGTTAGTCTGTGGGCATGTGTCAGTTAGGTAGGATGCAACGCAGCGGGCGGGACATATTTAGTGTTAAAACTGTCACACTCAGGGTGAGGTTAAAAGTAGAGGGTAACCACACCTAAGTGTCACACTAAGTTAAAGTTGTTTCGGCCCGGAACGGGCCTGGAGGAAAGGAGGGTGCAGTGTTGCGGTTTTGAGAACCCCTCACTTTGTAAATAATATTCCATCATTTAAAAGGTTAAAGGTCGTACCCATAGTTAGTCCATATGCAACACGTAGGACACCATAGGAACTTTAGTTATTTCCGTATTATGTGTCAGATAAGGCCGTGTTCCCAATAGTTGAATCTGTGTTGCATTAATCAAATAAGATAGGCCCCATTCGCTTCCTTTCCAACCTCTCTCTCCCAATTCTATTACGCGTCTCCGTTTTCCAGCAGCGTTCGCTGCGTTGAGCTGAAGTTTGCTCAAACAAACGCCATTAACCATGCGGTCAAGCTCGAGGAAGAAGGGGGTGGAGTGCCGGGAACGAGGCGTGGCCCTGTCAACTCGCCGTCAAGGGCGGAGCCGGTGAGCCCTCGCCAACCAACCAGGGCTGAGGTGAGCTCGTTGGCGGGCGTGGTTTCAAAGTGCGCGCATTGATCTCAAAGCGCATTATATAAGCGCAAGCGCCAAGCCCTTTAACGGACTGCGCGGAGGTCTGGCCAGCGAGCACATTCTGATGAGGACTGCGCCACGGACTGCTTATTGTAACGGACTGCACAGGGGACCATCGATTGTGACGGACTTCATGCGGGGACTTCATTCGGCGGCCTCCTTTTGCAAGGACTTGAAGGACTGCGTGCAAGAAGAACTGCGTGAGGGTGCCCTTTGATACGAACTGCCTAGTTGAGACGAACATTAATAGAGAGAGAGAGAGAGCGTTAGCACGCTATAGGTTTATCCCGTGCGTAGCCTCCCAGTCCCCCCGAGATACGTAAGGTCCGCTCGCGTCCGACGATACGTGCGAAGCTGCCTGCCGGGTTTCGCCTGCGGAACCGGAGCCTGGACTGGAGTGGACCGGAGCCGGATCCCAGCGCCTGGACCATCTGCTTGGACCTTCCTCCCCTACCAGCTACCATTCCGTGTGAGTGTGTCTGTTTGTCCGGGGTCATAAGTTAAGACTGTATAGATAAGCCTGCCCTGTGTCCTTTTGTTTCTTCTTCCTCCTGTATATTCCTTTCGTTTCTTCTTTGGGTTTTTGTACATAATAAATAAACCCTTATTTGTTCTTCCTTCACTCTCGTTTCCTCTTATCCGATCGCTTTATTCTTTTCTCGATTGAGTACCTGTGGCATGATCTGGAAACCGCTCAGAATCGGGTTTAGTTTTATTGTTCACGGCTCGGGCCGCGGATTGCTAACCGCTCGGCAATTTCCATCTTATCCGTGGTTCGAGCGGGAGTTATTTCCCTGCTTTACGGTCGGGTTAGTAAGTAGGTATTTGGGACTTCATTGACCAATCAACCTAGCTAATTCCGACCGGAAGGAGCGTCATAGCTTCCAGGATTGGGGGATGGCCAGCTTAAAAGACATGGGGATTAACCCCCCCTTGATAAGGGGAGTGCTGACCCCCGAATCCGCAACAATATATATGATCACCTTGCACAAGAAGGAGGCCCCAAGGCAGAACAGAAGGCATGTAAAAGAGGATGTTATGGAACGAAAGACCAACTCCTACTAAACAAGGCCATATTCGAAAATTGCAAAACAAGAAGAACAAAATTATCCACAGCATGGATAGACTACAAAAAGCTGTCAATAGTATCTCACATTCATGGATGATACAATGCATGCAATTGTATAAAATCAAACCCCAAATAATCAAACTGATAGAGAAAGCAATGGAGCTTTGGAATACCACTGACATTACAACATTCGTAAGGAAAGATCGAAATAACAGGAGTGAAGATATGTCGAGGAATCGTCCAAGGAGACAGCCTTTCACCCCCTTCTGTTTTCCCTGGCCCTTGACCCCTTGAGTAACCTCATTAATGAGCAAGGACATGGATATCAAATAAGAGAATCACTTTGACATCAAATAAGAGAATGTCCAAAGAGTCAAAAAAGGTGATACCTCTACTTTACATGGATGATTTAAAACTCTTTGTGCCAAATGACAAAAAATTGGCAGAAAAACACAAATTAGTGAAACAGTACTTCGATGACATTCAAATGGAATTTGGCCAGGATAAGTTTGCCAAGTGCACATTCTTACAAGGTAGACCAATAAAAACGGACAACATAAAAACCGTCACAAACACAACAATATAAGAGCTAGACTCAAGCTATCGGAAAAGCATCATGCAAATACCTCAGAGTAAAAGGGGGCCACCCAATATGTCACAAACAAATGCACAAAACATTTACCAAATAATACCTGTGTTGAATGAGGCTGATCCTGAAAACACCTATCTCCATGGAACAAAATCAAAGCCATAAACCAACACGCAATACCAGTATTCCAGTACATCTGCAGAATGATAAACTGACCACAATCAGAAATCAATAAACTGGATATCAAAACAAGGAAACTCCTCACCATCCACAAAATGTTGTACAAAAATCAGTGCATCCTGAGAATGTGCCTACCGAGATGAGAAGGAAGTAGCATCCTGATGGAGCTCAACCAAGTGCACAGAATACCAATGTAGGATTGGCCGAATATGTAAAAAGTGCAACAGACTACCAAATCAAATTTGTGAGTAAGCACGAAGACAACTAATCAGAAAAGGTATCCTTATCCCACCAAGCAAAACATTTCCAAAGATAGGTGCAAATGGAAGATGTCACGCAAGAAACCGAAACAACAATGAATACAGCCCCGGCAATTGCAAAAAAAGAAGAAAAATATGAAACAAAATATTAACTGATGTACACCAACAACTGGGGAAATGATAAAATAGCAGGACGGTGCTGAGGAGCGAACGACGTGTGCTCCCTCAAACGTTCGCTCTGAGCTCTCCTCATCGTTCTCTTCTTCCTCCTCCATATCATTCTTCAACATGTTTTGTCTTTCTTCCATTCCAGTCATAAAAAAAGAATTGGGAAAATTGGGAGTACACAAAGAAGGCTCATTGGAATGGCTAGGATGAGGTCAGCTCAACTGGGATGGAGAACAAATCATTATAAATGCTCAAGACCAATGTCACTACACCAATGGCTTTACGGAAATGGTGGGACTGATTCAATTGGACAAGTGTAGGTTCTGCAAGGTAGAAACAGAAAATACGAGCCACCTCCTATCAGGATGTAAAAAAAAAACTCATTTCAGAGCAGGTGTACACCCAAAGGCACAACAAAGTATGTCAAGTAATTCACTGGCACATCTGCAAAAGTCTCAATATCCCAGTTCCAGAAAACTCGTGGAAGAATGAACCAAAAGCAATCACTGAAAACAAGGAAGTAATGCACATGTATGACCTAATGATCCCATCAAGCGTGAACATAGAAAAGAAAGCATTGCGACCAGATGACACTGAGGTACAAAAAAGAAAAGAAGGCATTGCTAATTGAGGTGTGAGTACCCAGCGATTTTGGCCTAAACAACGCAAAAATCTGGAAAATGACCAAATACCAAAACCTCAAAAATTAAGTGAAAAGATCCTCGAAGCTGAAGAGCACAAAAATTGTACCAGTGATTGTTGGAGCAATGGGAATGATAAAAAAATAACCTCACAGAGATCTTAAAAAACATCCCTGGTAGTATTGCTACAAACGAACTGCAGTTGAAAGCTGTCCAATGCTCAGTGACGATCTTCAAAAGAGCCCTCGGAACACTTCACAAACTAGTCCATGCATTATGTTCCCTTACTGAAACTGATGTGGGTACTTCGAGACCTGGGAGTACTCAGTTGCACATTCTGAAACCCGCAAATGGAGATAGCAACCAACAAAACACACATGCCAAACAAAGACAGGACATGACATTAGACAAACACATCTATTTACCTTGGGGGAAGTTATTTCCCAGAACACACTGGGTGCCAGTGGTGCCATCTAGTGGCGGTGCTTTTTCTGTATTCAGCAGGGCACTGTTAGGAAGTAATCTCTCTCCCCAAGCGATGCCAACACATGAGGTTTGGCCGTGTTACATCCTCAAAATGCTGAGCAAAAAGAGAGGAAACAGCATGTATGTATCGTTATTAAAGTCTTTGCTGTGATTGCCAGGGACAGAATCTTACCACTAACCTCCCCAGACAGATCACACGCTCTAACCACAATTGCACAAAACCCAAGATTATTAAGATAAGAAGCCAAAAATAGTTTGAGAACTATTTTTTTTAAACCGTACCGTGTCTTCCGCTATTGTGAATAGTATATGTCGTTTTTAACTCTCCTCATCAATTAACCAGCACAGAATTTCAACATTGTGGCCAGTTTTCTGAACTATTCTGAAACTATGCTCAACAACAAAAGGCCCTCCAAGAATAACGCTGTGCAAAGAATATAACTCAAAAATTAAATTATCTGAATATGCGAGTGAGCAGGATTCAGTGAAGAAGAAGTGATCAGAGGAGACAAAGCCCATAAAAATACAGTTGTCTTATTGCATCACTTTGAAAAAGTTCAGCTTGAATGATTTGAACGCCAAGTATTGCCCAGAGGGAAAATTGCTGATTAGCATGATCAGAAGCTAGAGCCAGAGTTGACAAGAAAAACATAGGGGCAATACCCCTCAGCGCCCACCTGGTAGAAAAAACAGTGTACTACACTGACTAAAGGTATTTTAAACCAATTTGAATGGTTTCTAGAAGACATGACAGCATGTAGAATCATACTAACATAATCATAAGACTTTAAACAAACAAACAAAAAATACCTATTTTGGGGAGCAACCCGTACCCTCCAATTCCCTCCAATCCTGTATACCTCCTCAGGGCCCGATTTTTTTTTGCTATGAACACACTTTGGTACATCACGGGTGATGAAGGTTGTGGTAAAGTTTCATCGAAATAGTGTGTGTCGTTTCAGAGAAAAAAAACAAATATCTACAGTCGTGGCCAAAAATATTGGCACCCTTGCACTTTTTTCAAATAATGCACCATTTCTTCCAGAGAATTGTTGAAATTAAAAAATCTTTTGGTATCCACATTTGTATTTCTTTCGTTTGCAGTGGAACAAAACAAAAAAAGCTGAAAAATTACTAAATCTTAGCTTATTCCACAGATGAATCCTAAAATGGCCTGGACAATATTATTGGCAACTTTTAGAAGTTGTTAGAAATAATTCGATTTCAAGCAGGTGATTCTCTTTTACTTTGGAGTTGAACTCACCCGTGGTGAGTTGTAGGTGCCTGCCTCATAAAAATCACTCGTTCAACCAGATTGAATGGAGAAAAGGAGTCATTCTGCTGTTTTGTGTCACTGTGTACCGCAATGAGCATGGAGAAAAGCAAGAAAACAAGAGAATTGTCTGAGGAGGTCAGACACAAGATTGTAGTCAAGCATGGACAATCTCAAGGCTACAAGGCCATCTCCAGAGATGTTGATGTTCCTGTGTCCACCAGCCGCAATGGTATCAGGAAATTTAAGGCCCCTGGCACTGTAGCCAACCTCCCTGGACGTGGCCATAAGAGAAAACTTGATCGAAGATTGCAGCGAAGGATTGCTCGAATGGTGGAAAAAGCACCTCAATCAGACACAAGGTACGACAGTTTCAACTCGCACTATCCATCACCAACTCAATGAAAGGGGGTTCCATGGTAGGAGACAGGACCCCACTGCTAAGAAAGAGCCAGAAGAAAGCCCGACTGGAGTTTGCCAAACATACCTGAACAAGCCAAAAGTTTTCTGGTGGTAATTCCTGTAGACAGATGAGACCAAATTAAAGCTTTTTGTTAAAGCACATCATCTCTATGTTTACAGAAAACAAAATGAAGCCTTCAAAGAAAAGAATACCTTACCTACAGTCAAGCATGGAGGAGGTTCAGTGATGTTTTGGGGTTGCTGTGCTGCATCTGGCACTGAATGCCTTGAATGTGTGCATGGCATCATTAAATCAGGAAATTACCAAGGAGATTGGAGCGCAATGTTCAACCCAGTGTCAGAAAGATGGGTCTCCGTCAAAGGTCATGGGTCTAGCAGCAGGACATTGACCACAAACACTTCAAAAAGCACCCAGGAATGGAATCAAGACCAAACACTGGACTGTTCTGAAGTGGCCAGCAATGAGTCCAGATCTAAATCCCATTGAACACCTGTGGGGAGATCTGAAAACAGCAGTTGGGAGAAGGCACCCTTCAAATCTGAGAGAACTGGAGCAGTTTGCACAAGAAGAGTGGGACAAACTGCCTGGAGTGAGGTGTAGGAAGCTCATTCATGGCTGGATGAAGTGCTTGACTGTAGTTATTTTGTCCAAAAGCTGTGCTACCAAATATTAAGTCTCGGGTGTCAACAATTTTGTCAATGCCATTTCTTTTTATTTTCTGATTTAAAAGGATATATTAAGTTCTGTAATCAAAAACAAAGGTTCTGTAATATTAACAGTGAAATAAAGGATTGTGGAGACCAAATATTTTTGTCAATTTAAACTTATTTTTGGAGAAAATTGTGAGTTATTTGAAAAAGTGCAAGGGTGCCAATATGCTGGCAGATCTTGTGCGATCTGTAAGCATATTTGGGGGACAGAGCACAGACAGAGCTGGGGAGCTAGGCCGGATTAGTGTCGGTAGAAGACAGAAAGACCACCAAACTGCCTGCGGTGTGTGAGTGAAAGGCCCTCACAATCAGCTTCATTGCGGGAGATTCCAATGATTCTGAAAGCTTTGGTTTCAACAGCGGGATGCCGAACTAGGTGTGAGGCAGGATCACCAGCCCAGAGGGGAGAGCAGTATTCCATTGAGCTGCGGATGAAAGCCTTGTATGTGGTGAGGAGCTCAGGTGTGCCAAGGAAGGACTTCGCACGATGGAGGATGCCCAGCATCCAGGTAGAAAAACGATGATTGTTGGGTAAAAACGGTAAAAACATGGTTCACGGTAAAACAGTTACTGAACTATCCTTTTGCCATGGTTATGTAGCAGGTGGCAGGAGACGCTGCAAGAACACGGCTGAGTATGTCTCGCTTACAATACAATATCTACACAGATACATACAGATGTACTCATTCCACATTTCCACTATACTAGCAAAAACATATGGCCCTCGTCCTTTGAATATACAAAACTGTAAAGCCGGAATCTTCAAGTATGGATGAAACATTTAATTCCATTTTTAGCTCACATGAAACGAAGTTCAGGGGAGCTTATGCGATGGCGCGTCGACAGTCAGTCCGTCGTCAGTCCATCCGTAAACACTTGAAACTTCTTATCCTAAACCACTGGAGGGATTGTGCCCAAACTTGGCAAAATGGGTATTTTTTTGTTTGTTTGTTTGTTTTAAAGTCTTATAATTATGTTAGTATGATTCTACATGCTGCCCTGTCTTCTACCAACCATTGAAATTGGTTTTAAATACCTTTAGTCAGTGCAGTACTGCAGTATACTGTTTATTCTCCCAGGTGACCACCAGAGGTATTGCCCTGCCCCTAAGTTTTTTGTTTGTTTGTTTGTCTGTCTGTCTGTCTGTTTGTCTGTTTGTGAACAAGATATCTCAAAAAGTTATGGATGGATTCGGACGAAATTGGTGGAGAGGTTGGATATGTGACAAGGACGAAATGATTAGATTTTAGTGGAAATCCGGATCTGGATCCGAAATGTTTTATTGAAAAGTGATTCTTCACCATTGAGAGATAGATCAAAAAACGATATATAGAAAAAATAAAAATAAAACAACCATATATATCTCAAAACGTTGTGGATGGATTCAGACGAAACTTGGTGGACAGATTGGGTGTGTGACAAGGAAGAAGAGATTCCATTTTAATGAAGATTCGAATCCGAATACGGATTAGAGATTGTTTTAGGTGATTCTTCACCATTGAGAGATCGTGCTAAAACCTATATATAGCACATTAATCTCAAAAAGTTATGGATGGATTTGGACGAAACTTGGTGGACGAAATCACGTGTGCGTGACAAGGACAAATCCATTCGATTTTGGTGAAGATCCAAATACGGATCCGGATACGAGAATTTTTTTTAATTTGTAAGTGATATTTCAGTATTGGGTGATAGGGCCAAAAACGATATGTAGCATGATATTTCAAAACGTTGTGGATGATTTTTGACAAAACTTGGCGGACGAGTTGGGTAAGTTACATGTACAAGCCAATTAGATATCGGTTCATATCGGATCCAGATCTGACCTATCAGTGGGATACAAAATGTAAACTGTTCAGCTTGGCGGAGGAATGATCTCTATCGAGTTCCGTTCCAGTTTAGTATGAATTTGTGGCGTTATATATAGTAATCAATTATCAAAATACAAACCATGCAACATTAACAAGATGTGTTTCTATTGATGAAGGCTGGCTTCTGGTCCCATGCACGGCTTTCAAAATGATGTGAATGCCAAACGACGCCTTTTGCGCATGCGCTGTTTGTGTTTACACTGAATCGGTGCTGCTCACTGGGCACTTTTAACCTGCCGTTGCAAGTGCAAAATCTGCGTTCTATAACCATTCACATAATCGTTAGAGTGTCTGCCCTGAGTCTGAAAGGTAGGTGGTTCAAACCCACCCAATCCCACTCAATTCCCCTTTTCCTTTCTTTTCATAAAGACTCACTTGGAATATCGGAATATTGAATGAATAAGCACCTACAGAGGAGGGGAAGATAACCAATATGCAAATGTATTAAAAAATTGATTGTAAATAGGCTAAGTGAAAAAATGAGATGAAAAAAATCGTATTAGGCTGAAATAATCACGTGATAGTAGCATCCCTTACGCCTGATATTAAATTGTAATGCAATCAATATCGAGTGATGATAAAATATAATATATAATTAGAATATCACATTATTGAATCGATTATTGCTCTTCAATGCGTCTCCCTCGTGTAAAGAAAACAAAGCACTCCCACTCATCCCCACACTCCAATAATAATAATATGAAAATACGCATTGCGTAGAGTGAGAGCTTCATCGATAATGGTCAGTCGATGGAGTACGCAGCCCTCGCAAACATCTGTAGGCCTAGGCCTAGCTAGGCTAGGTTGTTTGATTTTGGGCTTAGAATTCAAATTCAAATTAATTTTATTGAATGGATAGATTGGGATAGAATGCAGGACTTACCTACTGTAGGCTATATAGTCTAGACTTCTAGTCGACTGGACCAGGTACGTAGGTCCAACTGGCAGGTACGTACTTAGTATATAGGTCCGGTTGTGCATGCTTCAGCTCAGCTGTTCAGCATGGCCGTTTTGCATAGCCACTGGCACTGATCACTGTCTCTTGAGAGTTGAGTCTTTCGATCAATCCATTCAATCAAAGAGACGTTTTTGTGTGCCAGACTAAACTGCTTCAGAAAGTTCAGTGCAACATAGGCGCAGCACATCCACCAGCTACACTACCTTAGTCACTACACCCAACAAATTAAAACACAGCAAGGCCAAGAGATGAAGTAAACATTAAAAACAATACCTATTATAATTAAATAAAAACTCAACATCAGATAATGTGGGATTCTAGTGTATATTAATCACCAGGTGAAAATAATTTATCGGTTGCGCCAGACCAAAGCAAGATCACGTGAGCAAGATGGCGGATCATGGAAGGGACAAAATGGCGGATCATGGAAGGGGCAAAATGGCGGATCATGGAAGGTACATTTGAAATGACCATGAAATTTTGTTCCCAAGGGAATGGGGAATGACAGTGAAATTTTGAATGGATTTACATATACATGCAATTGCCATAGAGGTTCGCTTACGAAGCTCTCTATGAAGTCGGTGTAGATGGCGGAAAACTGAAATCGGTGTACCTGGCTTAAATGAAGTCGGTGTAGCTGCCGGAAAACTGAAGTCGGTGTAGCTGGCGGAAAACTGAATCCAGTGTAGCTGGTGGAAAAAAGAAGTCGGTGTAGCTGGCGTAAATGATGAGCGGTTTGGAATTCAAAATCCGTTCTGTACAGTACTGTATTGTAATTTATTGATTTTAATCACCAGGTGAAAATAATTTATCGGTTGCCCCAGACCAAAGCAAGATCACGTGAGCAAGATGGCGGATCATGGAAGGGACAAAATGGCAGATCATGGAAGGGACAAGATGGCGGATCATGGAAGGGACATTTGAACTGACAACATGAAATTTTGTTCCCAAGGGAATGGGGAATGACAGTGAAATTTTGAAGGGATCTATATATACATGCAATTGCCATAGAGGTTTGCTTATGAAGCTCTCTAATAAATAAATAAATAAATAAAGGACACTCTCATGTTCAGGACATGTGGGCATCAATAGAACTCTCCATTTGGCATTCGTTAAATATTGCAGAAAATAAAATGGGGCATTTTTAGAACTGGAAAGAGCCCCACGATTGGACAGGGCAGAAATAAGGAATTTGGCTAAGGTGGGGGTGATAACTCACGTACTCTACTTTGAAATGCACAGTGTGTCTTTATCGTCCATAAGCAATAAATTATAGTAGATTGACGACCTTTAGCTCAATGCCCATCATAAGGACGGCAAATTATTTGATTCGTGTGAAAAACAAATTTAACAATTTATAGTGGGGTCAATAATCCAAACCAGACGAGAGAGCTCCAAAGCCAGCAACACTTGCTGAAAGCTCCTCGAACGTGCTTCAATCTTCATAAGCACGATTTGTAAAGCGAAGCCGAGCGCAGCATCATTCATAGGCACCTGGTGTGAATTGTACCAATACCATCAAGGATAAGCAACAAAAGCGTCACAATAATGGGCAGTCGTTTGGAGTCGAGTGGTCTCTGTGACAACTGGCTATTCGTTTTGTCCTTAATACCGCACGCCCTCGATGGCATTTCGAATGCGCCAAGAAGCCTCACCAGAGCAGTTGGGTGTAACTACCAAACAGGTTCCGAGCGTGAAACATGCTTACTTCACCAGCATCATTCAGCCGTTTCACTCCACGGAGGCCAAACCCAAGCAATGCCTTTCCAGGGCAACATTCGAGAACAGAGATAAACGGTGGCTGCTATTACTCATTGCCATGCATGCTTTGTGCTTAGGTTTTTTTTCCCTGATACTGCACACGAGCTTTGGGAATTGAAATAGGTGGGAAATGATGCGTCAGCTTTCCCAGCATTGCAGGGATAGGAACTGCTTCTTTAAACGTGTCTTATCCCCATACAGGGCATTTCAAAAGTCCAGAATCATAGGGATATTTATCTTACAATTTCATTGGAATAATTGCTCGGGGATGGCAGGATGGCATAGATATACGCATAATCGCCCTCGAAGCTGTCTAGCCTAGGTTCGAATCTTGGTCCAACTATGAACTGCCATCCTGGTGTTTCATTAATGTGGGTGATGTCCCTCAGATGAATGTTAAATTGGCAACCCATCTGCTGAAATGAATTGGTGGACTTTAAACATCCCATGGTGTCCTTCGCGTAGAGTAGGCAATCTATTGCCAGCACAGCATGGCCAAATTCCACATTTCTGCATCTAGCAACGGTACCCGCCCTATGTGCGGGGCTTCAATAGTGAGGCCCTAATGAAAAGGCAAAATATCAGAAATTGAAGGCTTTTTATTTTAAACGATTTATATAAACATCCATTAAATCGTATCACACGCAAATCATCAAAATCTAAACTGTATTTGTAGAATTTCAATAAAAGCCACATCACTATTCATATCGGTAAATATTATTCCATTGTGTTCGGGAAAATTGGGAAAACAATATAGCCTATTTTACTCCAGGGGGTCCTAGGATTACCCACCCAAAATTTCGTTGCGATCGGTTCAGCCGTTTTTACGGTACCTGGGAACAGACGGACGGACAGACAGACATTTGGTGAATTATAGTAAGATAACTGCAGGTTTTTCCAGCCGGTTCGTGAAAGACTTGAGCAGAATAACTCCCCCCGGCCGGCCCCATAAGAACATGGGAATAACTGTGGCCGTTGAAGAAGATTATAATAATTGCTCAAAATGTGAGCCACTAACGTACACACGCATATCAATAAATTCTTGTATGAAGTTTTCTTTGAACGTTTCTTAAGACTGACATCTTCAATAGTACATGGTCTGTCTCGTGCTATAAACTATTGATTTCAGGTGTCCCCAAAAGAAAAAAAGTCAAGTGACATTAAATCTGCACAACGTGGGGGCCATTCTATCAGTCCACGTCCTATCCACCTCCAAAGCATCGCCTCAAAAAAAAAATTTTTCTAAATATTTCCCATTATTCAGGACTTTTGAAACACCCTGAACATCCACCTTGTAAATCATAGTCAAGTTCCATATGTTCCAATTTAAATTTTGCCAATTTTGGCAAAATTTTGTGGAGATTTGTAACCCTTTACATTTTTGAAAAGCTTGAGAGTGTCTGACTCCGAAAATGAATGTTTCCATTTGATTTGAATTTTTTTTTGGATTTGATATATTTGTATAATAAATGTTTCCAGGCCTTAAATATAATCAATGTTTCCAGGCCAAAAATAAAAGAACTGCATTGATAGAAAAGTGAAGAAAGAGAGAATAGTGTAAGAGTTTTTGAGGAAGTAAAAAAAATCTGCTTTAAGAAAAGGGGAAGGTCGGCAGCTTAGTGTGTGGCGCATTTAAGCTTAATATACATCATACCCCTCCGGGTTAAAGGTCAACGTCACATGGCTGTCTGAAAAAAATAACGCATTTTTTGTCATCGCTCAACTTTGCCAATGCAGAATATCAAAAGACCGCTTGGCCTTCCAAGATGTTCTTGCATCATAATGGTAGACCTGCATTGAAGTTGTGCACCTGATATTTGATTTGTGTCCTTGACCTACTTTTTTCGAATTGTGACCTCATTATAGTGGGGCTGCTTAACTGATGAATTGTGCCTTTTCCCTTAAAAGCATGAAACTTGGCACATGGCTAGAATACCCCAAAAGAAAGATTTTTAGTCCAGGGGGCATCTCCAATTTCACCCCATATGGCGGCCATCTTGAAATTCAAGATGGCCGTCATACAAGACCTGTTTTGATGAATATCTCCATAATTAGAACAGATATCAAAATGGTTGAAGTGCCTATACCTACATTTTTAGGGTCTAGGAATCCAATGGCAACATAAAATATTCAATAGTATATGGCAGCCATCTTGAAATCCAAGATGGCCGCCATAACAGACCTGTTTTGATGAATATCTCCATAATTAGAACAGCTATCTAAATGGTTGCAGTGCCTACACCTACATTTTTAGGGTCTAGGAATCCAATGGTAACATAAAATATTAAGCAGTCATATGAAAATATTAATTTTGCATAGTATCATGCATACTGGGAATGCATATAAATACTCTCAACAGGTTGGCATTCTTCAGTGATTAAAAGTGTCTATGACATCGCAGACTGTAACTGTGCCATCTTGTGGTTTTCTAGTCTTTGCTGCATTCTCCATCACATGCGCAGAGAGAAGTACAGGGAAGTGCAGCTTTCTTACACCGGCAACGACCAGTACATCCTTTTTTGCACCCACACTTAACAAGTTAATTGCAGATCTTTGCAGCCTCTGGAAGTGTTGTCCATTTTGGTTTGAACTGGCCAGCAGACGTTTGTTGCCAACCCCATTCAGTGAGGCTTGGTAGATCAGGCTTAGCATGCAATGCTTGTCCCCAGCATAGTGCGCCTTGGTATACTGCCCGCTTTACGTGCTGCACAAGGGCATCATGTGTTGGTGGAATTGATTCCATAGGTCTGCCCTTCTTTGCAAACAGTTTCTTTCGTACAATGTTAATGTCAGTAGCAGTACTTGTGCGATCATACAACAGAATAACAAATCTCTCAATGACGTTCATGCAGGTTTCAGTTATCTCTGTGCTCTGGTGGCAAATTTCTGCTAGTACCTCTGTGAGCTCAGGGAATGATTCCCACACATTCCATGCAGTTACCTTTCCACGCCCATTAAACGCTGAAGAAGTGTCACACCCTGTTAGTGCATGAAACATGGGGAGGGCTTTAGATTTCTCAGGGCCAAGAGCTGTGGCTATATCATGTGCAGAGATAAATCGCATGTTCTTGCCTGTCCCAAATTGTAACCATATCATCACTGAAAGCTTCTGGGATGCTGTAACTGCAAGCACGACAACATCTGTGTCCACAGTTTGTATGAGGACCTTACTATGCCCTCTCTGTGTTGCATCAGCAGCATGTAGGAACATCCGACCATCTGCCTCTTCCTGAGTGCACGGGGAGAGTGATTCTAGATCAATGCGTGGTGGAGCAGTAAGAACCTCTGTATCAAGTGCGACAACTAGCTCCTTGCGCTGGTCTTCAAATGATTTAATTGTTTCATTGGAAAGGAAGCTGAAGAGTTCCCGCTTGTTTTCATCAACTCGAAGAAAGTTCTGCCACTGTCCAGGAATTGCAACTGAGGTATCTACTCGTCGGCGAACCCCCTTGCCACGCTTTTCACGGGTCATGCTCTTAAGGCTGTTGGGTAGGTAACGGTCCCACACCAGATCAAGTCGGGTTGCAGATTTGTACTGTGAGAAAACAAATGGGATGAAGACCTTTTCGGCATATTCGCCAAATGTTTTGACTGTGCCAACATCGGGCTTTAGCTTTTGAACAATTACTGCCCCGTCAAGTATGACACATGTCACCTCTGGCATCTGTGTGCTTGATGGTGAAAGTTCCTCTGAGCAGTCCAAAAGGTCGCTCTTTGTACCAGGTCGAAGCTTCCCATCCTTGGACAGAGATGGAGGGAAAGATTGATTTTCATGACGGAAAAATTCATCCAGGTTTCCCTCGCGGGTTTGACAGGCAATATAGAGGTGAGAAAACAGTTGAACATCACTCTTCAATGAGGCTACCTTGTGTTTATCTGTCAGCTGGTCTGTTACTGATGAGCTGCCAAACAGAGGTAACTTTTTGCGTGGGACGACATCATTCAAAGGCTTTGAGCGTTCAATCAGCCTCTCTTGCACAAATGACTCCAGAGCCTCCTTTCCCACTTTCTGCACGTCTTTCACACTTTGTACGACTGATGCACTTGCTATATCCTTTGTGTCAAGGACCAAAAGGTCAGCGGTTTCTTCAAGAAATGGATTACCTAGCTCCTCGATAACTGATACAAGTGATCTGACATGTTTGTCAAAGGTCATCTGGGTGCTTTTATTCTGATCATGATGCAGTGATGGCGCTTTGTTTTCATGTTGCTCCTGTGCAGTCTCAAACTCATCAATCACCCTTGAGACCTCTGGACCTGCAACCATCCATCTTTGCAGAGCATGGGCATTGTCCAGCAGACCCACAGCTCCTCCATCTCCCTTGATACGTGCATTGTTCTGTTCATGTGCATGATCTGTAGCAATTGAAGAAAATTTGCGTTGAGTCTTTTGTACCGTGAACATGCCAGCTCGGAAATTATCCAGAACTTTAGGGTGTGTCTTGTGCAAGTCCATCATATCACGCAAATGGACTGTGACCCATCTTGCATAGTGCATATGGTCAAGAGCAAAGAACCACGGAAGAAGCTCCCATAAAGCATCTAAGTACATTTCAAAGTCAGCCTCCCTCAATGAGCGCACAAAGGTCAGGATGCTGTTCTCCAATGGCATCGTGAGACTCCAGTATTGGAACTGTGGGTGTTCCTTAATCATTTTGCCACACCAATCAGTAAATGAAAGTTTCGTCTCAGCTTCTATTGCATAGTCATTGTATGCCCGATGCTGCAGTATGTGCAAGGCTGCAGCTGTCACCTGATGGGCATTGCGCGAGCGTGAAACATGTGCAGCTCGCAGGAAAGAATCTGCACTTCCCGCTGAGGCAATATTGGCTTGCACCAATGCTTCTACCCAGCCGCTTCCAGATAACCAGTCACCCGATGTCTTCAGTGCAGTCATTTCAAAGTGCATACCCATTGTTGAGAACCGAGTTGTGTGAATTTTTTATATAGTTTCTCTTTCAAAGTGCGATTAAAACGCTCAATAACAACTGCCTTTCCTTCATTAAAGGTGCTGTATAATTTGATATCCTCCTGTATAATCTGGATTTCAAGATGGCTGCCATATACTATTGAATATTTTATGTTGCCATTGGATTCCTAGACCCTAAAAATGTAGGTATAGGCACTTCAACCATTTTGATATCTATTCTAATTATGGAGATATTCATCAAAATAGGTCTTGTATGACGGCCATCTTGGATTTCAAGATGGCCGCCATATGGGGTGAAATTGGGGATGCCCCCTGGACTAAAAATCTTTCTTTTCGGGTATTCTAGCCATGTGCCAAGTTTCATGCTTTTAAGGGAAAAGGCACAATCGATCCGAATTTTTTAGCTAAGCCGCCCAGCTATTAACAAAAAAGACCCTTTTGATAATAACTTCAATAACTTTCCTGTTTCATGATGTTGAGTTTTATGGATATATTGCAAATGGAGACACATTTTCTTAATTTACACTCTATCCCTAAATGTTTGAGGTCAAGGTCAAAAAACAAATATGGCCATCATTGGATGACAGCGCAAAGGTATGTCACAGGCGATCACCAAGGATAAGTCTCCCCCCGAGCCGGGGGAGGAAGGATGCTTAACCTTGGCGATCGCTTTGTGATTGCAGATATCTCGTTGTGTTCGCACTGCTGAGCAAATGGAACACTATTTCATGCTCGTGGGAATTATGCCTATTGCAAGTCCATGTGGAGGAGAAAATGTGCACAGGGAGGAATAAATCAGCAGGATCTTTCACAGTTGAGAGAGGGAGGGTTAAAGTAGAAAATACAATTTAAATAGCTATACGCAAACTCTTTGCCAATCTTGTCTCTCTCCCATCAAAGCAGCTGTGACCGTTCTCTTTTGTATATTGGCTGCAATTGTTTGCAACTGGGAATAATAGCAAAAATAGAAACTCTTGCCAGTTTGGAGCATAGCTAGGCCTTTCATGATTTGTTTTCATTTGTAGCTATGTATAACTTTCACCCATCCTTATGTGCCCTCACAGATTGTATAGAAAGCATTCCATGATGTTCCACTTTGCAAGTCTTACCTTCAGGCCACTTTCCAAAAGGCATTTTATACAAGTGTGAGGCTCGTGGATGAGCATGAGAATAATAGGACAGTGCTTTAGGATGGAATTTGTTTTTGACTTTCCTTTCCTGTAAATATCTTAGATTTAATCACGTTAAACAACAAAATGTTTTTGTAATCCCATGGTGCTTCAAATGAAGATTCATAATTTTTTTTTATGTCCTGCCATTTCACAAGTGTTAAAAATACACACAGAAATGACCCAAGTGGTGTTGCAATGGTAAATTTCACTTCCAGACACACAGCTCTCACTGGGATTGGATCTCATCACAAAAGCCATTTGAGTTTTGCCAGTCTGCCATTTGCATCCTTTCTCAATTAGACAAGGACTTCGCGAAGACATTGCCAACTGATATAAAACAGGTGCAGTTTGGAGTGCTGTATCTCTGTTGAGACGGTATATTCGACCAAGATTCAAAGAGCAATTTGGTTTTCTGGTTGCATAATTACTGGGTCATGGCTGTACTGTGTCAAGTGTGTCATGGTGGAGTAACCCTTTATAGATTAGGTCAAGAGTCCAGAATTCGGCCAGGATAGCGATATACAATGGCTTACTCTTTTTGAAAGGCCCTATGGAATCTTTAAGGTATCCCAGCTAATGCTAGCGGATGGAAGAGCTAAGGGCGGCGTACTCACAGCACTGCACTCACTCACAGACAGAGACGAGACAGTTCAGGTGCAAGTTGGCTATGCTACTGAGCTGTGTGATAGTTGCAATCAGGAACAAACTCTTCTAATATTTCACAAATTGATTGGTTTGTACAAAACATTCTTCCAAGAAAGTTGAAGGCCACCTGGCAATAATTACAGCCTAATCAATCAACATTGCACAGCTTAAACCACCACAGATGAAAGAAATAGTGATAAATGTACCTATGTATGACAGTTCATGTATTAACTGGAGATAGTTCTTCAGAGCTCAAAGCACGCGGCAAATTTGATTGGTCAATATGGCGTGAAATTTTGGCCAAGTGCTGCTAAACTGGAGGTTTTTGGGAGTGTTTCGCACTGAATGAAAAACGTGACAGGTAGAGCATGTAGATTGTGACATGACAGGTTCGACGACATGTTCGACCTGAACGGCATATAAATTAAAATGGCGGTCGGTGAAGTCAGCCGTCGTACGCCATCGCTCGCTGTAATGACATCATAGACATAATGAGGTAGCGTGATGGACGGACACAAAACTGCCGCTACTTTAATATATAGATTATATAATTCAATTGAAATAAAATACTGTTACGGACGCGGTTTAGATGTTACTTTGGGCCGAGCGGATGGTCCACCGCGACCGTTACAGGATCCCCAATTGGCCCGACTCCCCCAACGTTGACCAGATCGCACCACAGATATTCAATCGGGAAACCTCTAAAGCGACCGAAAGAGAAGGAAGAGAGAAGAAGACAGAGTACGGAGGAATAACAGGATTTATTATGTATTTTCACAAGCCAGAGCAACGAGAGCAATCGGTTATATTCAGCGAATGGAAGGAGCGATCAAAATTATTTACAAGCAATGGATGGAACTGGAAGAAGCAGTCACACAGTGCATCGTTAGCTTATACTAGTCTATTTACTTAACCCCAGGACAACGATTAGGACAGACGACGTTCACACTTACACGGGGGATATTGCAGGCAGGTATGGCTTGAGGATGGATGGTTGTTTTTGGGAGGCAATGGAGGGTCCAGCGTCGATTGCTGCCTGGCGCGTCCTTTTCATGGCCTGCGGCCCCTTAGCTGCCCCCTTAGCTGCAGCGCAGCTGGTCGCACGATGGCTCGCACACACCTGCTCGTTCAGGCATCTTCCTTCTCCCCAGCAACAACGAGGGACAGCAAGCAAGAGGACGGGGTCAAAGCAAGAGCTTGGAGGACGCAAGAGCAAGAGGAGCAAGAGCAAGAGGAGCAAGAGCTGGAGGGGCAAGAGAGTGGAGTGCGTCCCGCGGCGGCTTATATTGGTTTCCTCACCGAACCTTCGCGCACTTTCTCGGGGGTTCCCGCTCCGCCCTCTCTTAGCCAAACCCCTTGTTCTGGGTTGGATGAGCGGGGCTGACTTACTCCTCCCCCCTATGATGAGGGGGGGCGACCCGTCTTCTCTAGCCACTCCCCTTGTTCGTAATGGCTGCAAATGGCGAAAACCGGTCAGCAGCTGCAGGTACTGCGCCGTCACGTTGCACAGCAGTTCAGTACTGCAATAAACGTTTGCTGTGAAAGCTCAAGTGGGGGAATCCCTGGCACTTGAGCTGCCATGGATCATCGGAGGGGCCTACGCTTTATTTCGTTTGATGCAATGCAGAGTCAATCTATTGGGAAACACATATTTAGCCTACATAGAATAAGGAAATAAACTATTTAAAAAGATATATCGTGGCCTGTGTGTAAGTTTCATGGAATTAACTAGGAGGACGGCTGCGACCATTATTTACATTACGAGGGTGTTACACACAACAAAACCATACTTTTCACATTCGTTACACTTTCTCCAAAATTGTTACACTTCTCAAAAACCGTTACACTTCTCAAATTCGTTACAATACGTTTTAAAGGTTGCAGAAAAAAATTAACAAAACCAGTTATGTAGAGGTTTACCACCGTTGAGACACCGTCCTTTACAGGTTACACTACCTTATTTAACACGTTACATCAAGGAATAACAACAAGGAAATTAGAAACAGAAGAAGGCCATTTTGCTCGTCATGCCTGCACCACACCACACCAGATTAAATAAATCCATTTCATTGGGGGAATGAGGGGAGGAGTGGCGATGAGAAGTGTGTCAAAGGGCAAAGGCACCATGAGTAGAAATAGCCCTTATTAGCCCGTCCACTGCATCAGCACAAGTGTTACGGCCTGAAGCACACCAAGCCAAGCATTCAATCACACCGGCTTTATTTATAGGTTATCACACCCAAAATCCATTTCTACACGCAAAGAAAAAGGCAACAAAGACGGGAGAAGAGAGAGAAAACCCGGATTAGGCCAGCACGAGAGGGAAGGAGTAGGCAGCCAGGGCTGGAGGGTGCTGCTTGTTTAGTCAGTCCCAAGGGAGGACCTACAGTCCTGAAGAGGTGGTCCTGAAGTGGTTCGAAGAGGAGAGACCCAGACGATGCGGATGGGAGCGGTACTGTATCCTCCAGTATCCACTCCAGGCCAGGTTGGGGGATCCGAACTGGAGGACCTGCAGCGAGAGTTCGAAATAAGCACTGCATTCAAGGTAGGCCCCACAGTAGGCCCCAATGCCGGCCCAGCAGTTGGCCCCAGTGCAGGCCCAGCGGTAGGCCCCAGTGGTAGGCCCCAATGCAGGCCCAGCGGTAGGCCCCAATGCAGGCCCAGCAGTAGCAAGAGTTTAATCAAAGTCAAACTTCAGGTGCAGAGGTGGCCGCAGGGGTTGATCCAGCACAACCTTCAGGTGGAGAGATTTCCGCTGAAAACTCTACAAACACACAAAAAGGCACTCCGACATGGCCACTCTCTCCTCTCAATCACCTTCCTGGCCCCTCCCCTGCCCCACAGCCAATCACAGGTTTTACCCGTAGACCAAACCACTTGTTCTAACTCACAGGGGGTGGGGAGGAAGAATAAAAGAAAGGTCACAGACCGTAACAACAAGATGGCTGGATTTTTATGCCTACACCGACGAAGTCGCCAGAGGCATTATGTTTTTGGGTTGTTTGTCTGTCAGTCATAGGTTTCCGTTACCACGACAACTTGAGAACAGCTGAAGGGATCTAAGTCAACTTTGGTGCAGATATGTATAAGGTAAATATGAACTGTTTATATTTTGGGGTCATAAGGTCAAAGGTCAAAGGTCATGTTAGGTAAAACTGTTACCATGATAACTTGTGAACCAGTGATGGGATTTTGACCAAAGTTGGTATAAGTATCATGATGATGCAAAAATTAACTGATTAAATGTTGGGGTCAATCAGTCAAAGGTTGTAATAGGTTTATAACTTCAAAACGGCTGAAGGGATCCAAGTCAAACTTGGTACAGGTATGTATAATGATGTAAAGATGAACTGATTACATTTTGGGGTCAAGAGATCAAAGATCAGAGTTAATGTTAAATAATTTTTTTGTTACCAGGCCAACTTGTGAACCAGTGCTGGGATTTTGACCAAACTTGGTATAAGTATATATTGTGATGAAGTGATGAACCGATTATATTTCGGTGATTATATTCCAGCATCAAAGGTCGGAGGTCATGTCAGGTAAAAATGTGATGCTTTTGTTTTGTTTTGTTTTTTTTGTATACAAGATCGAGGCTCGTGAAAAAGCGAACATTAATCACACAAAAAGTGAAACCGACACATAAAACACAAAAAACAACGGGAGCGGTAGACAAGATGGAAAGAGAGGGGGAAGGACACAAACACAACATTTGAGAGCAGGGACATCGGGAGAAATGTGGGAGGGGGAGGGCTTGGGGGGGAGGTGGGAGAGGTATAAAACATATGAACACTGCAAGGACTTCCAGGAAAGAAGTTGGAATTTCCAAAAAAAAAAAAAAAGTGTATCTGGGGTGAATTAGCGGGGGTAGAAAAGATCAAGGTTTTGGATGGGGGAAGATAAGAGATGGTGGTGAACAGCTGTTTTAAAGACCTGGAGGGAGGAGTGGGATTGAGGGAGTGGGGGAGCTTGTTCCAGAGGCGGGAGAAAAGGGGAATGAAAGAGTGAAGGTGAGCAGAGAGTTGAACCATAAGGTGAGAAGGTGAGATTGACATAGGTGAGAAGGTGAGACATAAGGTCACATAAGGTGAGAAGGTGAGTGAAGGTGAGATTTTGGCAGTTTAACCATAAGAGGGTTGCAGGCAGATCTTGTGCGACCTGAAGGAATATTGGGGGGACAGAGCACAGAGAGAGCTGGGGGAGCAAGGCCGGAGAGGAGTCGGCAGAAGACAGAAAGATCACCAACCTGCCTGCGACGGGTGAGTGAAAGACCCTCGGAGTTAACTTCATCGCAGGAGATTCCAATGATTCTGAAAGCTTTGGTTTCAACAGCGTGAAGCCGAGCTAGGTGTGCGGCAGGAGCACCAGCCCAGAGGGGGGAACAGTATTCCATTGAGCTGCGGATGAAAGCTTTGTATGTGGTGAGGAGCTCAGGTGTGCCAAGGAAGGACTTCGCACGATGGAGGATGCCCAGTCGGCGACTGGCTTTGGAGGCCAGCTTGGAAATGTGGTTTTCCCAAGAAAGATCATGGCAGATAGTGAGACCCAAAAGCTTGAGCGACAGAACTTCTTGGAGAGGATTGTTGAGGAAGTAGATGGGAGGGTTTTCCAGTTAGTCCTTTCGGAGAGACATTGTAAGAGTGTGAGATTTGTCAGGATTGAAAGACATGTTCCACTTGTTTGACCCGTCTGTGATTTTGTCCAGGTCTGCAGAGAGTGAGGAGGCTGCAGACTGCTGATCTGAGGGATGAGGAATGGAGCGGCAGATAGTGGAGTCATCAGCAAAGAGATAGAGAGGATTTTCCAGAGAGTCGGAGAGATCATTGATGAAGACCAGAAATAGCACAGGGCCCAGAACACTACCTTGGGGAACTCCAGCCAGAACAGGCAGGGGAGATGAGAGAAATCCATTCAGGGCCAGACGTTGCCGATGACCAGAGAGGAAGTCCGCAACCCATGAGTGGAGATTTCCATGGATACCATAGGAGGAGAGTTTGGTGAGCAGAGCTGGGTGCCAAACCGTATCGAAGGTACGTGATATGTCAAGTGAGACAGCTCTGATTTCCTGTTTGGCATTGAGGACCTCCATCCATTGTTGAGACAGCAGAAGCAACATGTCCAGAGTAGAATGACCTGGTCTGAATCCAAATTGATGATCAGAGATCAAGCCATTGTAGAAGAGGAAGCATTTGATATCCGAAGCACTGATGGATTCCATGACTTTGCTGATAATTGGAAGCAGGCTGATTGGTCTGTAGTTGCAAGGATCTGTTTTTGCACCTTTTTGTGTAAAGCGGCAATGTTTGCTGATTTCCAAGATGCTGGCAGATGACCTTGAGCAAAAGAGAGGGTGAAAAGAACAGAGAGAGGGTGAGATAGAGCGGAAGAGCAGGATTTTAGGACCCGTGGGCTGATGCCGTCTGGTCCAGTTGCAGAATCAGAGTCGAGGTTTGACAAAAACTTCTCCACCTTGTCAGGAGAGAAGGACACAGAGTCCAGGAGCAGTTAAGTTCGACTGGGAAAGGTGGGAACAGAGAGAGATGGGGTTGTGACACAAGATTTTGAGGCAAACACAGAGTTGAGGCATTCGGCTTTGTCACGTGCGGTGTCAACTGTGTAGCCATTTGAGGTAAGGGCTTGGAGAACAGCTGATGGGATTTCAATCAAACTTGGTACAAGTATGTATAATGATGCAATAACATGGGTGGAGGAATATCGGTTGATGTCAAGACGTCGAAGAGTGGCGTTCTAGTTATCCTCGCCAGAGGAGAAGGTATTGAATTTGAGTCCATTTGTCTGTCTGTCTGTTGTTTGTTATTTGGCAAATTCTAATTTTCATTTTTGCAAGTGTGTTGATCACTCCGGTTTGTGTGTTTGTTACTTGGCAAAAAAATTATTTATTTTTTGCAAGTATGTAGATCACTCCGGTTTGTGTGTTAGTTTGTTATGTGTTTGTGTTTGTGCGTTTGTCCGCTCACTTATACTTGCCTACAGGTCACATTTTAAAACCGATCTTCACAAAACTTCACCAAACGGTGGAGTTTGTGGTCCGACAAAATCCTATATATTTTTGAGGTCAAAAGGTCAACATAGGCCAAAGGTCAACCACTTTTTTAGCAAATTTCTAAAATCCTCAATTTTCATCCGATTGACTTGAAATTTGAATCGGATTTCCATATCAGCAAACTGAATTCAACCACTAACTATTTTTGAGATCACCATAGGCCAAAAGTTCAACATAGGCCAAAGGTCAACCACTTTTTTCAAATTTCTGAAAGCCTAAATTTTCATCCAATTGACTTGAAATTTGAAGTGCATTTTCATATCAGCTAACTGAATTCAACCACCAATTAATTATTCATGAGGTCAAAAGGATGCTCGACTGAGTGCCATTCTGCTTCATTCTCTATTGCCAAGTGTCGCTCTATGAGTGATTTTTCATTTGGGTGTTTGTCCGCTCACTTATACTTGCCTACAGGTCACAATTTTAAACCGATCTTCACAAAACTTCACCAAACAGTAGAGTTCGTGGTCCGACAAAATCCTATATATTTTTAGCGTCAAAAGGTCAAAAGGTCAACATAGGCCAAAGGTCAACCACTTTTTTAAAATTTCTAAAATCCTCAATTTTCATCCGATTGACTTGAAATTTGAATAGGATATACGGATGAAAGCGGTGAAGTGAATTCAACCACCAACTATTTTTGAGATCAGCTTAGGCCAAAAAGTCATCCACTTTTTCGAATTTCTAAAATCCTCAATTTTCATCAGATTGACTTGAAATTTGAATATGGTTTACATATCGGCTTACTGAATTCAACCACCACTATATTTGAGATCAGCTTAGGCCAAAAGGTCAACGTAGGCCAAAGGTCAACCACGTTTTTTTGAATTTCTAAAATCCTCAATTTTAATCCGATTCACTTGAAATTTGAATGGGATTTACATATCAGTTAACTGAATTCAACCAACAACTATTTTTGAGATCAGCATAGGCCAAAAGGTCAAAATAGGCCAAAAGTCAACCACTTTTTTCAAATTTCTAAAATACTCAATTTTTCATCCGATTGACTTGAAATTTGAATTGGATTTTCATGTCAGCTAACTGAATTCGACCACCAATTATTTAAAAGGTCAAAAGGATGCACTACTGAGTGCCATTCTGCTTCATTCTCTTTTGCCAAGTGTCACTCTATGAGTGATTTTTTGTGTCTGTTTGTTTCTGTCTGTTTGTTTGTCTGTTTGTCCGCACATAATAAATACGATTTTCTCTACTACTCTTGGTTCGATTGACAGGAAATTTTCACCACAGGTGCGCCTCCTCCTGGATAATTTTTTAATTATCTATCTATAATTCCAGTAATCTCTGTGTGTGTGTGTGTGTGTATGTCTGTGTGTCTGTGTGTCTGTGTGTTTGTCTGTGACCGCTGTTTCTCGACAACCACGGGTCCGATATACTTTAAACTTGCCAGGTATATTGCTGGGGACCTGAGGATGTGCCTTTTAAAGGTTTCATATTAATCGGAGAAGTAGTTACCGAGCTATGTCCAAAAAACGATTCAACCAATCAGAGAGCAGCGAGCTATCACGTGTGCCGAACGTGGCGAACAGACTCTGCCTCGGACGGCACATTTGAGAGCGTATTCATTTATTTCACGTTGGCAAACTATGTTGGCGTTAAACTATGTTTTAAAACTAATTAAAACTAATTTGCGATTAATCGTAACTGCGATATGCGACCTTCCGGACAGTCAAATGAGGACGTCACTTCCGGCCTTACGGATAGTCATAGTGACGACGTACTGATGCTGAACGTGGCGAGCAGACGCTGTAAGGTACGATCGATTGTAGTACACGTTTATAATAACTCTGCCGATACAGGCCCGATTAACTGCAGCGCCATCCGAGCTGCGGCGTCGGGACGATACATTCATTGTACGGTCACATCACGCACTTACGGGCACGCCCATGGGCACGCCCATGCATGCATGGGCGAAGACCTTTTGTTTGTTTTTTTTGGCAAGGAACGGGCACCCACGTACGGGCACGTCCTAGTAATTATGATGTCATTAGTCACGTAGTACAGGGGCCATCTTGGAAAAACTGAAAAACTTTGCACCTCTGTATCCGAAATCGCTGTATAGAAAAAAATTGAGACATGGCTCAATGTAAAGAACCTCCATGGGGAATAAAATATGTTAATGATGATGTCATAGGTGCCTCCATCATGACATCATAATTCGACAAGTACAAAACTTCATCCGATGAAGATGAAATTTCTTGAGCATCATCTCTGGATAAATTAGTGGAGAAAAAAAAAAGATGACATCATCGGTCATGTGGTTCGGCCACCATATTTGTTTTGACACAAAAGCCTTAAAAACCACGAAAACACATCCTGGCGAGTGTCTGCAATCCCCGATTGCTCTTTCTTGTTTTTATTGCTTCTGTGTTTCTTTACTTATGTACCATTCGATCTTCAGTGTGTGTGTGCAGGCCATAACTTTTTACCATTTGAGCTTTTGTCATCAAATTTTCAACAAACCGTTATTATGGGAATATAAAAAACATTAATTACCTCCGCCACCAAAGATGGATGGAGGTTATGTTTTCACCCCTGTCTGTTTATTTGTTTGTCTGTGAACAGGATATCTCAAAAAGTTGTGGACGGATTCGGACGAAATTTTGCGGAGAGGTTGGGTATGTGAAAAGGACAAAATGATTAGATTTTGGTGAAGATCCGGATCCGGCTACTAGAATTTTTAAGTGATTCTTCACCATTTGGGAAATAGGGCCAAAAACAATATATAGCAGGATATTTCAAAAAGTTATAGATGGATTTGGACGAAACCTGGTGGACAGGTTGGGTGTGTGACAAGGACTAATCTATTTGATTTTGGTTAAGATCTGAATATGGATTCGGATGTGAGAATTGTTTACTTTTATGAAGTGATTCTTCACCATTGAGTGATTGGGCTAAAACCGATATATAACATATTTTAAAAGTTGTGGACGAATTGTGAATAAACATGGTGGAAGAGTTGGTTAGGTGACAACAAGCCGATTCGATTTTGGTCGAGGTCCGAATCCAGATTCGGCCTATCAGTTGGATAGAAATCATAAACTGTTCAGCCTGGTAGAGGTATGCGCTCTACTGAGTGCCCTTCTAGTTAATAAAATGTACTTCTTTTTTAGCTCACCTGTACTTTAGACTGGTGAGCTTATGCGATCGAGTAGTGTCCAAAGGTAAGTCAGTCAGTGAGTGGGTGTGTGAGTCCATAAACACTTCAGTCATTATCGCTTGAACCAAACACGCGATTTCGATGAAACCTGGCCACAAGCTTCATATCTGATGCATAATGAAGGTGTATTGACCACATCAATGCAACAATGTGCTTAATGGCATGTCCTGGCTTTCTGTTGGGTAGTGCTATATTGCGCAACATCTTCATAGAAACAGGAATTCTTGCTGAGGAGTCACTAGGCAAGGTCTTACAAAGTGTACATTGGGAGGGATATTCATTTGCCCATTCATTAGCTGCAGGGGCAATTGGTCAATTGGTTGTGAAACTTTAAATGTTTGAAATGTGACTCAAAAATTGCTAATATCAAGGTTTTGGCACTTTGAATGTTTCTTTTGGACGCGGTCATAATTGGTAAATGTTTGGCATTTATGTCTTCATCTATCTATAATTCCACTAATCTCTGTGTGTGTGTGTGTGTGTGTATGTCTGTGTGTGTGTTTGTTTGTCTGTGACCGCTGTTTCTCGACAACCACGGGTCCGATATACTTGCAACTTGCCAGGTATATTGCTGGGGACCCGAGGATGTGCCTTTTCAAGGTTTGAAATTAATCGGACAAGTAGTTACCGAGCTATGTCCAAAAAACGATTCAACCAATCAGAGAGCAGCGAGCTATCACGTGTGCCGAACGTGCCGAACAGACTCTGCCTCGGACGGCACATTTGAGAGCGTATTCATTTATTTCACGTTGGCAAACTATGTTGGCGTTAAACTATGTTTTAAAACTAATTAAAACTAATTTGCGATTCATCGTAACTGCGATTTGCGACCTTCCGGACAGTGAAGACTTCACTTCCGGCAGCCAATCACAGAACGCGTTGTTGCGAGCCGAGCCGAGCGCGTGCGCCATTACGGTTCGTAATTCGATTTCTTCCGGAGAAAATAATAATTTCTCGATTTCTTATGCGCATTATTTCTCCCAGAGCGAAGGGCGGAAGCGAAGAGCGTTGTTTTTTTTGTTTACGGGCGTACGGGCGTACGGGCGGGGTAGAGCGTACGGGTAGCGTTTTTTTTTTTTTTTGGCAAGGAACGGGCACCCACGTACGGGCATGCCCTAGTCTATCTATAATTCCAGTAATCTCTGTGTGAATGTCTGTGTGTCTGTCTGTGACCGCTGTTTCTCGACAACTACCGGTCCGATATACTTGAAACTTGCCAGGTATATTGCTGGGGACCCGAGGATGTGCCTTTTCAAGGTTTGAAATTAATCGGAGAAGTAGTTACCGAGCTATGGCGATTTAGCCGTTCGCCGTTCGCTTTGGCTTTGCGAATGGACCAAACCATTTCATGTAAATAGAGGGGGGGGGGGGGGGGTTCTGTGGTCGTTGCGAATGGACCAAACCATTTCATGTAAATAGAGGGGGGGGGGTTCTGTGGTCGTTACTGCCACGTGGTTTCAAAGTTTTTTTTTGTTGTTGTTGTTTGCACGCACGCTTTTTTGCACGCACGTACGGGCACCCACGTACGGGCACGTCCTAGTCTCTATATAATTCCAGCAATCTCTGTGTGTGTGTGTGTGTGTGTGTGTGTGTGTGTGTGTCTGTCTGTATGCGACCGCTGTTTCTCGACAACTACCGGTCCGATATACTTGAAACTTGCCAGGTATATTGCTGGGGACCCGAGGATGTGCCTTTTCAAGGTTTGAAATTAATCGGACAAGTGGTTCCCAAGGTATGGTCACCGTACTCGCAAGCCGTTCGCTTTGGCTTTGCGAATGGACCAAACCATTTCATGTAAATAGAGGGGGGGGGGGGGTGGCCTATACACAGCCTCTCTGGATGTTAACTTTGCCAAAAACAAGAAAATAAAAACAACCGTTAGTTTAATTGGTCTATTATAGTTCTATTAAAGATGATAGGTTAATAATTTAATATTGAGAATTTGTGCTTCCCAAGTTATGGTCTCTCACATTCGCCTATATTTTCTTGCTCCGTATTCTGTGGTCGTTTCTGACACGTGGTGTCACAATTTTTTTGTTGTTGTTGTTGTTGTTGTTGCTGTTGTTGTTCTCTTCTCTTTGTTTTCCCTTGCGAAAAGATAAAATACGTTTGCGATAATTGAATAATTGGCCATTAAAACTAAATTGCGAATAATCGTAATTCTGGCACGTGGTTTCAAAACTTTTTTCCTTTTGCAAGCACGTACGGGCAAGCACGTACGGGCATGCACGTACGGGCACGCCCTAGTATAATTTAATCTTTAAAACATTGCATTGGATTGGAATTTCACAGGCCAGAGAAACTCTGCTTTGATTGCTTGTCCATGCTGTAAAGAGATCCGTGTGGTTGTTGTTGTTGTTGCTGATGTTGGTATTGTTGTTGTGGTTCTTGTTTGGGGGTCGATTTTTTAAATGCTGCCAGACCCACCCACATTTGCCGCTTGACTCCACCCACAATGGCACCCAGCCAAAATAATATGGCCGCCATCTTGGTTTTCTGGTGGGCCTAAGACATCAGGCCTGGCCTGGGGAGCTGGGGGCTGGGGGGCTCTGCTGATTATAGACGGCCCGGGTTTGTTGCGTCACATTTCCATTCGCTTTGATTGGGTCGAGTGTTACTGAATCGATGAGGGAACCCCAAAAAATGTAATCATATGAGAAATAAAAAATTATGAGTAAGGTTTAATCAAAACGAGTTGAGTTGACAGAGGAGGCGAAAAATATATGTTTTGTGTCACAGGTTGTGACCACAGTGCGGTCATTCTTGTTTAAATACAGGGCGTCAAGCAATGAAGCAGCATGCTCCATTTTTAAAGCCTTTGTTATTATTTGGCCAGGGATCAAACTGCTGATCTCCCAGACTCAGAGCAGATGCTGTAACCATTATGCATCATTCCAAGTCATTCTTTGAAAACTCAGAGTTACTCTCAGCCTACAAGATCTTTGGCTGTATCTCGATGGAGTACAACTCCCTCCTATCATGAGATAGTGCCCCCAGCATGTCTCCTCAATTATGTTGAAAGTATAGTGGCCTTGTAGTTAGAGTGTCTGTTCTGAGTCTGGGAGGTCAGCAGTTTGATTCCGACCCTGGAAGAGTAATACGAAGGGCTTTAAAAAAAATGGTGTGTGCTACTTCTTTCTTTATGTTCTGGAGGTTAGAGTCCTGCGTTGTAAAGATCTTCCAAGTGTCTGAGAAACTGTACAAAATAAAAACCTCTCAAGGTCATTGGAATCTCCCATGATGAAGCTGAAGCACAGTTAGACTAGATGAGCATTTAACTTAGATTTAGGAAAACAATCCTGGACCAAGTATAGAATTATTATTTTCGAATTATGATTGGATGGACATCTGGGCCCAAAACTCCCAAGAAGCAGTGATAACAATTATTGTTTTTATACTTTAAATCATTTCAACATAAACCACATGTTAAAAAAATCGATTTGAAATCTGCATCTACTCCTGGCCATCATGAGTCATGAATTATATGATTTGCCTTTCATTTTGCAATGGGACCCAATAATATATTATACTGTACCAGGAAATAGATGAAATTCCATGATTTACAAAGCATTGAAATCGCGATTCAGCTGATATTTTGGGTCAATACACAGTTGCTTTTGCAAAAATGCACCTCTAAACATATTCGTGAGAATGATGAACGCAGCACATTTTATGTAAGAGGGATAGGGCAGGGTTCTGCTACTTGTGATACAACAAATAATGTCTGCTGAATGGAACAACAATATGAAGAGCATTACATATAAAGCCTTTTTGTAAAGCCTCTTTCGCAAAGTCAATGTCGTTATTCACAAAGTCTTTCAGTAAACCTCCCCACTCCTCTTCCCAAAAATTGTAAAATGTCCAAGTTGTGCATCCTTGCTGTTCTTCTGTTTTGAAAGACTGTGGCAACAAGATTTGATTTTAAATTCCATGCACAATTAAGATGCTAAATGACATCTGGTGATATTTACTGCTAATCCTCCTGGAAAAAGATGATGAAGATTATCAAGATCATTCATTGTCATCACCATAAAACAGTGATCTGGCATCCTCTGGCTATTCAACAAAATAAACGATTAAATAACACAACACGAGTTATATATTACAAAGGACAAACCAAGAGTAGTCAAAGAGAGTAAAACACAAAATGATGAAAAAAGAAGAAGCATGTACAATGTACATTGTACACTGATCGAAAATGCGAAGAAAAACAACTAGTTTAAAAAAAGAATGAGTGTAATTGCATCGAAATAATTGTAAGTGCCAAAGGGATCAATTATGAGGGTAAAGGAACAAAAACTTTTAGTTGCCTTTTCGCCTGGAGAAGTGTTAATTGCAGAGATGGTTGTAGTACGACTTTATTTCGCTAATGTGCGTTTGATTTCATTGGCTGTTCAGAGCAGGTACTTGAAGTTAATATGATTTTCATGGCTATTAAGAGCAGGTTCTTTTAGAAGATATGATTTTCATGGCTGTTTAGCGCAGGTTCTTTAAGAAGATATTATTTACATTGCTGTTTAGAACAGGTTCTTTTAGAAGATATGATCTCGATTGCTGTTTAGAACAGGTTCTTTAAGAAGATATAATTTTCATCGCTGTTTAGAGCAGGTTCTTTAAGAAGATATTATTTCCATGGCTGTTTAGAGCAGGTTCTTTAAGAAGATATTATTTCAATGGCTGTTTAGAGCAGGTTCTTTAAGAAGATATTATTTCCATGGCTGTTTAGCACAGGTTCTTTAAGAAGATATTATTTCCATGGCTGTTTAGAGCAGGTGCTTTAAGAAGATATTATTTCCATGGCTGTTTAGCGCAGGTTCTTTAAGAAGATATTATTTCCATGGCTGTTTAGAGCAGGTTCTTTAAGAAGATATTATTTCCATGGCTGTTTAGCGCAGGTTCTTTAAGAAGATATGATCTCGATTGCTGTTTAGCGCAGATTCTTTAAGAAGATATTATTTCCATGGCTGTTTAGAGCAGGTTCTTTAAGAAGATATGATCTCGATTGCAGTTTAGCGCAGATTCTTTAAGAAGAAATTATTCCCATGGCTGTTTAGAGCAGGTTCTTTAAGAAGATATGATCTCGATTGCAGTTTAGCGCAGATTCTTTAAGAAGAAATTATTCCCATGGCTGTTCAGAGCAGGTTCTTTTCGAAGATATGATTTTCATGGCTATTTAGAGCAGATTCTTTAAGAAGATATTATTTCCATGGCTGTTTAGCACAGGTTCTTTAAGAAGATATGATCTCGATTGCAGTTTAGCGCAGATTCTTTAAGAAGAAATTATTCCCATGGCTGTTCAGAGCAGGTTCTTTTCGAAGATATGATTTTCATGGCTATTTAGAGCAGGTGCTTTAAGAAGATATTATTTCCATGGCTGTTTAGCACAGGTTCTTTAAGAAGATATTATTTCCATGGCTGTTTAGAGCAGGTGCTTTAAGAAGATATTATTTCCATGGCTGTTTAGCGCAGGTTCTTTAAGAAGATATTATTTCCATGGCTGTTTAGAGCAGGTTCTTTAAGAAGATATTATTTCCATGGCTGTTTAGCGCAGGTTCTTTAAGAAGATATGATCTCGATTGCTGTTTAGCGCAGATTCTTTAAGAAGATATTATTTCCATGGCTGTTTAGAGCAGGTTCTTTAAGAAGATATGATCTCGATTGCAGTTTAGCGCAGATTCTTTAAGAAGAAATTATTCCCATGGCTGTTTAGAGCAGGTTCTTTAAGAAGATATGATCTCGATTGCAGTTTAGCGCAGATTCTTTAAGAAGATATTATTTCCATGGCTGTTTAGAGCAGGTTCTTTTAGAAGATATGATCTCGATTGCTGTTTAGCACAGACTCTTTAAGAAGAAATTATTTCCATGGCTGTTTCGAGCAGGTTCTTTCAGAAGATATGATTTTCATGGCTATTTAGAGCAGATTCTTTGAGAAGATATTATTTCAATGGCTGTTTAGAGCAGGTTCTTTAAGAAGGTATGATCTCGATTGCTGTTTAGCACAGACTCTTTAAGAAGATATTATTTCCATGGCTGTTTAGAGCAGGTTCTTTAAGAAGATATGATCTCGATTGCTGTTTTGCACAGATTCTTTCAGAAGATATTATTTCCATGGCTGTTTAGAGCAGGTTCTTTAAGAAGATATGATCTCGATTGCTGTTTAGCGCAGGTTCTTTAAGAAGATATGATCTCGATTGCTGTTTAGCGCAGATTCTTTAAGAAGATATTTAAAGACCTGGAGGGAGGAGTGAGATTGAAGAGAGTGAGGGAGTTTGTTCCAGAGGCAGGAGAAAAGAGGAATGAAAGAGTGAAGGTGAGCAGAGAGTCTTGATTTTGGCAGTTTACCAGAAGAGGGTTGCTGGCAGATCTTGTGCGACCTGTAGGAATATTTGGGGGACATAGCACATACAGAGCTGTGGGAGCTAAGCCAGAGAGGAGTCAGTAGAAGACAGAAAGTACCACCAACCTGCCTGCGGTGAGTGAGTGAAAGGCCCTCAGAGTTAGCTTCATCACTCGAGATTCCAATGATATGAGATCCAAATGATCCAATGACAGTTTACTCTGAGTATTGAGGAAATGCCATTATAGAACAGTTTTACCACGGAGAGAAAATTAGGACCAAGTTCAAAACACTCTTGGACTTTGAAAATATATACATGACTGACATGGTCAGAAGTGGTTGTTGTATGCAGATGATCTGGTGTTGATTGTGAAAAGTATAGATTGACTGAAGGAAAAGATGAACAAGTGGAAGGAATGTATGGAGACAAAAGGTCTGAAGGTGAATATCGGAAAGACGAAGGTGATGGAAAGTGGTAAAGCATGTGGTGAGGTGGAAAGAACTGGGAAGTGGCCCTGTGCTGTGTGCAGGAAGGGTGTCGGAGTGAACTCCATTCAATGTACAATGTGCGCTGAGTGGGTTCATCAAAAATGCAGTGGTCTGAGAGGGTCATTAACCAGTGTGGCAGCACTGGTTACATTCAAAACATTCAAATGTAAGGTTACAACATTCAAATGTAAGGTGTGCATAGAGGGAGCTGCAGATGGAGGAAATGTTGAGTTGGATCTTGGAGACGGCGTGAAGCTGGAAGGTGTGAAAACATTTTACTACTTCGGAGACATGCTGAATGGAGAAGGTGGATCAGACTCGGCAACGGTTGCTAGAGTGAGATGTGCATGGAAGAAGTTTTGAGAACTGAGTGTCGTGCTGATGAGGAGGGGAGTGTCGTTGTAGCTGAAGGGAACGGTGTATGCTGCATGTGTGAGAAGTGTTATGATTTATGGGAGCGAGACATGGGTAATGAACGTAGAGCAGCAACGAAGGCTGGAAAGGGTGGAAATGCGAATGGTTCGGTGGATGTGCGGAGTATCGTTGAGAGAGAGGAAGACAAATGATGAATTGCGAAAGATGATGGGAATAGAGCCTGCGATTGATGCTGTGAAGAGGAACAGGTTGAGATCGTTTGGTCATGTGTTGAGGAAGGATGAAAGTGACTGGTTGAGAAGAGTGATGGAAATGAATGTAGAAGGAAGTAGAGGACGGGGGAGACCGAGAAAGACTTGGCTGAAGATGGTGGAAGAAGAAATGCGGGCAAGGGGGTTAACAAGGGGAGATGCAGAAAATAGGGCAAAATGGAGAAGATTGTCATGGGGACCGCAAGGCTAACCCCTGCCCTAGCAGGGAAAATGGACTTAAAATGCATGTTGTTGTTGTTGTTGTACTGACATGGTCAGAAGCCTTCTCTTGGTCGAGCACAATCAATCCAAGATTGTGATTTTCTTTTTTACACACATCCCAAAGATTCCTTATTAAAAAATATGTTATCGTGTATCTGTCGTTCGGGATACAATATGACTGATCGCTTTGAATCAACGACTCCAGAAGGGTGGCGATGCATTGAGCAAAACTTCAGAAAACATTTTATAATCTGAAGTTTGAAGAGAGATTGGACGCCAATTAATCAATGAGCTGAGCGTCTCCTTTCTTAGGCAATAAATTAAATTACTGCTTTATGGCAGCTCCCTTTTCATGCTAAAAGATGAGACGTAATTAAACTATTGGCAAAAGACTGCGATCTGTGCCTTTGCATAGTCCCACCATAATATCGGGTTATCAAAATTATTCTTTCTTTTCTTGAGGCTAATCCAAAAGTCCAAAACACTTTGAAAGCTTCACAAAAAGCAGCATTTTTCAGCAACATGACGTTGAACTTCCAATATGAACTGCCATGTTGCTGCAGAGCAAGCTTAAAGGACAAAGTGACAGCCAGATGATCAGAGAAAAGAGAAGGCACCATATCAGATTTCAGTATCTTGTCAAGCATTACAGTATTGATATAAATTCTATCTGACTTGGTGAGGGGGTGTGTCTGAGACGTACATCTTGACCAAGTATACTGACGTTGCATAGGGTGCTGAATACGCCAGACATCTATCAATCCCATCGTCTTAATGATTTTCTCCAAGGGTTTGGCAGATCTAGGATGTGGCTCCACACTGTTTCTAAAACAGGGTGGAGAGTGCAGTTGAAGTCGCCACTCATTATAAAAGAGCAATTTAAGTCAATTGTACTGAGAAAATCATCCAGTTATGCCTCTGCCCCCGAAGGTGGCCGGAGGCATTATGTTTTCTGGTTGTCCATCCGTACGTACGTCAGTCCGTCCGTATGGGCTAAACCTCGTATTTCTCAGCAACCACATGCCCAATTGAGACAAAACTTTCAGGGTAGGAGTGACACCCATGCAGAATGTTTTTATTATAATTGTGATGTCATTGGTCACGTGGTATGGCAGCCATCTTGGATTAAATGTAAATAATTAAAAATATATTTCTCGGAAACCGCTGAATGGTAAAATTTGAAACTTGGCACATTCTCAAGTACTCCCAATGGGGAACAAAAGCATGATAATGATGACATCATAGGTGAAATGGTGTACCAGCCAAAAATGTTTTAATCGAATTCCTTATCCTAAAAATCTGAAATTGCATGCACATGATCTATGACTCATTTGTATTGAAATATTAAATGTATGACATCATAGGTCACATGGTTTGGCAACCACCCAATTTAACCTAAAACCCTAAAAAACATCTTCCCCCAAACCACCAAATTGATTGACTCAAAACTTTACGAGTGTCATTGACTAAGCATGACGATAAAAAGATGATCACGAAAACATCATTGGTCACATGGTGTGACAGCCATATTGGATTGAAGCACAATATTAAATAATTGTATCTCTGGTACGTGTTACCTCCCCAAACTCCGGTTACGGTGCCCCTCAGAGTCTCGAGAGGGAACGCGGCAGAAAGATTTCTTATTTTTAGTGGTCTAATAAACTATGGTAAAACCACACCAATTGAAGAACAAAACAAGTAATTGTATTAAGAACTCTCACATACACAATAATAACACTCTTAAAGAAAGTACAATGAAAATATCACTTGCATCAAATGAACAATACATATGATGGTACCATGGCATTATACCCCAATGCTCTCAAAGCAATAAACTCACGATATGCCTAACGTGAGTGGAATGTAACATTCCCCAAAGCCCGTGCACAAATCCCAACGCGGGGTGAATGTCGAAGTCGTGCAGAACAGCAAGAACAAGCAGGTATCGGCATGGCGGCGGACGAGGAGTTAGAAGGTGAGAGGTCCATATGGGAATTGAGCCAATATGGAAACCAACGGCGGTCAACACAATGATGTAGATATGGGAATCCCAATGACAAAGCACGAAGCACCAGGCAGATGGCCTCCTCGAGGGAAAATGGCATTCGGCCTGTAATGGAGACTCTTGCTTCCCTGCCAACAATAGCTAATGCCAAGTAATAGAACCTGAGATGCGGGTTTAATTGCAATCACAATATAGGACGATGTCGCAGGCAATCCCTTTCACGGGAAGCCTCAACTCATTCGCGACCAATATCAAAAAAAGTCTGCTCACAGCCTCGATGCGACTCACGGCTGTATCTCTCTCATATTAGTCTCCTCCCCCTTCGATCTCCTCCTCTCCCCTCTTCCGGTTTCTTTGCCACGTTTTCCTTTTTCCTTCACAAACATTTATTTTTACCTTTTACTAAAGTCATCTCCATTTCTCACAAAATCTCAACAACAATATTACCTGAAACTAAAAATCCGACAAGTACATAATAACAACAAATTCGGAAGTTATGAATCCATAACAATCTCTGAAAATGCTTGCCCTATCAATGCGAAATTTTATAAATAACATCTAACACCACTGTTGCATATAGTTTCAAAATGATGATGTCGTAGGTCACGTGGTTTGGCAGCCATCTTGGATGGAAAAACGAACCTTATCTAATGAACACAAAACTTCACAAACGTGATCCCCTGCCCATACATATGCAAGGTGGGTTTTTATAAGGTCATATGTCATGTGGTCTCGCAGCCATACTATTTGCCTGAAAGCCGATATTTAAAAAATTGCCTTCTCTGAAACTGCTTCACCGATCGATGTGAAACCTGTCATGGCTGGTGAAAATGTGATACTTGAAAACAGCTCAAGGGTTTTAAATCAAACTTCTTTATTTTTAGGACAGTGAATGAGGGCATCTACCCATTGTGGGACTATGCGAAGGCATATTGGCGAAACAGTCGCATTGTTCTAGTTTGATAAAGAAGTTGTGTCTTTCAGCATTCTTACTGGGAGCATAAATGTTTACAAAAACGAAGATTTGATTATTGGCAGTGAATTGAAGACAGGCCAGACGTCCGGGAATTACTTCATTATAATGAACTTGTGAGAGTGTTAATGAGGAAGAGACAAAGAAAGCAATTCCAGCAGTGAGACAATTGATATCACTGAAGAACCACTGGCCCTTCATTGGCCTTCTCAATTGGGCTTGGGCGTTCGGATCTCCATGCGTTTCTTGCAGGAACAAGACATCCAGGTGCAAACGCCGTGCAGATATTTTACCTGAACTTTGCGTTCTAAACTAGCACCACTGTTAATGTTTAGACTGTCAAATCTAACACTCATTCTTTCTGAAAAAGAAAGAAGATATATAACTAAATAAATAAAACAACCCATAGGGACCTCATTTAAGAAGCTCCTACCAAGCTTTCTGGATCATTTTTTAAACCTGTGCTTCTGAGCCTCAGTGACATTTGGGGTGTCAATGTTATGCACAATTTCCTTCAATTTAATAATCAACACCGGAAGATCGGGAAAATGATATTTCAGTTCAAGGTTCGTTTTACGATCGGAATCTCTCAAGAAGTCCCAAAGCTCGTCATCCGAAGGGCTGTTTACAGCCTTTAGAATCTGAGAGGACAAGTCTTGACCCTCACCATCAGATTCCTCATATGGGGAATCAATTAGTGTTTCAGCTGTATTGTGCGCATTACATGATTGCTCAGTTTCAACACAAAAAACTTCTTCAGGAGCGTTTTGTGCCAGAAATATATTTGAAGATTCTTCGGAATGCGAGGTAGGGGACTCCAAGCCTGTTTGTGACATGACAACGGTGTTCGGTTCATGGATGTCACATTGTCACTCTCCTTTAGTGGATTTAAACTTTCTTCTTTGATTCCCTCGGTATCTTTACTCCCGCCAGGGAGTAATGCATTCGATCCTGTTCGTGTGTGTGTGTGTGTGTGTGTGTGTGTGTGTGTGTGTGTGTTCATGTGTTTGTGAACAAGATATCTGGAAAAGTTCTGAACGGATTTGGATGAAAGTTGGTGGGATGATTGCCCTTGGGATAAGGAAGAATTGATTAGTTTTTGGTGAAGCTCAGGATATTATTCCGGATCCAGGAATTTTTTGAAGGATTTTTTTACCATTGGAAGACAGGGCTCATTTTTTTTAAACATTATCTTCGGTATATTCTATATTTAACAATGTGATATGAAAATAGTTTTCATATTTGTTGTAAATGTAGTTTAAACTCGTGGTTATGCGTTAGAGTTATGCGTGTATTTTGTTAGCAGCGTCGTCTTCAAGGTTCTTTTTTTTTCTAATAAAGACATATTCTGTCATTTTAAAACCACCAAAGTGTGTATTAGGTTTCCCCGTTTCATAAAATGTATCGTTTGATACGTATAATGCTTTAAAACTTTTTTTTTTTAAACCTCAGAAGAGATATCAACATTTACCTCAGCGAATGTCAATCGCGGTGTCAGTATTTGATGAACTTATAAAGACTTAGGTGACTTATAAGTGTGACAAGCATGTGCACGGGATTCTTCCCAGAAGAATGAGTGGTCGCATTAGCTTGTACGACTTAAAATGAGCGAGTTTTGTTTTCACGTTTGGGCCAGTTTTACATGTTGTATCCCTAAGGAATGAAACGAACGTTTTTCTTGGCTTACAATTTTATTTGAAGTCACACATGCCTCAAAATACACTCACTTATATATATAATTGAACGCTGAATCCGAAAATGTAAGTGAAATGGCCTTGTTTTTTTTAACATTATCTTCTATATATTCTAAATATATATCTGTGCAGTGTCTGTCTTGTGTTGTCTTGTCTTGTGTTGTCGCACTCCCTCAAACTTTTGTGAAATCGTACTATTCCAACTTGACCCACGGCGGGAGTATGCGCTCTACTGAGTGGCGTTCTAGTTGTTACATGCAAAATCGAAGATTTTTCAAGTATATTGGTCGGTTGCGTTTGTGGTTCTGTCTGTCTGTCTGTTTGTTTGTCACCGGCCTACAAGTCACAATTTTCAAACGATATTCACAAAACTTCACCAAATGGTAGAGTTGCTCAAAAGCAAGAAGCCTATTGTTTTTGGGGTCAAAAGGTCAACAAAGGCCAAAAGTCACCAACTTTGCTAAATTTCTAAAATCCTCAATTTTCATCTGATTGACTTGAAATTTGAAGAAGACTTGCATATCTGGTCACTGAATTCAACCACCAAGTATTTTTGAGGTCAACATAGGCCAAAAGGTCAACATACCCCAAAAGGTCAACATAGGCCACATTTCTAAAATCCTCAATTTTCATCCAATTGACTTGAAATTTGAAGAGGACTTGCATATCTGGTCACTGAAGTCAACCACAAATTATATTTTAGGTAAGCATAGGCCAAAAGGTCAACATAGGCCACATTTGTAAAATCCTCAATTTTCATCCGATTGACTTGAAAATTGAACAGCATTTGCACATTGAGTCACTAAATAGGGAAACTATTTTGAGGTCAAAAGGTCAAAGGTCAACTCAAGGTCAACCTTCCAAAATCATCATTTTTCATCTGAAAAATCATCACTTTTCTTCCTATTGACCCGAGCATTGATCAAGATTGTCAATTTTAATCTTGATGAAATGGACAATTTGCTGTATCAATGGAATTTTTTTTCTTCGGGGTGGGAGCGGATTTTGCAAGTATCGTGCTCCGCATGACGTCTTCTTGTTTTCCTCGTTTATTCCTTTGTTAGGGGGAGATTTTAAGTGCTTTTCTTCCTCTTGTAATCAACAGGAAAAAGCTGCACAACGAACGTCTTTGTGTGAGATGACACTGTCTGAGGGATCAGAAACGCTCACTGGGATTGGAAAATTCCATGCCACTTTTTCCTTGATAACGTTTGTACTAGTGGAAGCTTCTGAATTATGCTTTTCCTCTAATAAGGCAAACCTGTCATCACATTAAATTCCAGTGATAGAGTTTTCGTTGATTTGCCTTTCCCCAGAAGGTGACGCACTTCTTACAGCTGATTTACGTTTTTAAAAAACTTTTGAAACAGTAACAAACCCCTCATTGGCGCTGTCCATTGGTTCAACAGGAGGGGGCGTGTCCACTTGTTTACCTGGTTTATCCTGCACATTTGTCGAGAGGGAAACGTTAACATTAATCTGTGAGTCATTGTTACCCGTTTCGACCATGTTAGGCTGTTCCTTCTGAAGGCGGCAAAACCGTTTCATGTGTCCCACTGCACCACAACCAAAGCACTTTAGGGAGTCGGTGGTGACATATACTTGGTAATCGCGGCCATTTAAAGTGAATTTTAAAACAACATTCAAAGAGGAATATTCCTTTTTGAGAACCACAAAAACCTGTCTACAGAAACTCATCACGTGACTGGCACGTTCATCCTAACAGCCCAAATGGAGCATTATTCATGGGGACACACATTGACCACATCGCTGCAAGGATGGTATCACTCTCCAGGAAGGGTGGGACATTCGAAATAACAACTTTCTGAGCAGTATTATCCAAGGGATAAACCATAATAAAGTGTCCAGAGTCGAGGGACAAACCTTGTTGTACGATGAGAGCAACGTGCTGTACGTCGGACACAAACACGAGAACTCATTTGTTCATACGCGACGCAGCACGTACCTTATCAAACCCGATCATGTTCCCGATCGCGAGAACAATACTATAGCTTCTACTGAAACACCCTCAGGTGGAGAACACGCAATACCATGATCACGTGATAATAATTGCTCGAACACTGCATATCGCTGCAAGTGAGCAGCCGCCATGTTTGAACACACAAGGCTCTTCTTCTTCTTTCTCCATTTATTCTTCTTCTTCTTCTTCTCAATATTATGGCGCTTTCAGAGCAGCGAGGCTCTATACACTCCACTCACCTGGACAACACAACAATAAGGTAACTCAACTGGTGAAAAGAAAACACAACAAATAAAAGAAAAGAAAAAGAAGCCTATGGGAGATCCATAAAACTACATGGGTCCCCCGCTCACGGCTCACTTTCAAAAGGTTTAGGACCGCTTTGCACAGTCGAGGATGCTTCTGGTTTAAATGACCAGCAGATCAGTCACGCCAACCCCCACCTCTCCAATGATAGGAGCAACATGGGTCCATCACACAGGCGGCATTCCAGAAACAAGTGAGTTAAATCTTCGGGTTTCCAAAGGTGTTGCAAGTCCTTGTAGGGTGACACCATATCACGTGGAGATATGAATAAAGGTGACAGTGACCAAGTCTTAGCCCAGAGAGAGCCACCTGGTCTCTGCGGTACAACCGTGGTCGCCTAATACTAATAGGGGGGGGGGGGCACCTCTGGGTTCACCCTGTAATAGAGCCTACCCTTAGTGGTGGTGTCCCACTGGGATTGCCATTTTTTAACAATCTTGTCCCTGGCCACATTCACAATGTCAGACTGTCCCAAAGGGATTTGGGAGACGCTTTTGGATTTGGAAAGTACTTTAGAACCATCGGTATAAACGTGGAGAGATTGACTCCAAACTGAATGGATGAACTCAATCGCCTGGATGCAGGATGCAGAAGGGTTATCCTTGTCGACTTTCCCGCATGAATCCAGGTGGATTTGAGGCATAGTAAGAGTCCAGGGGGGTCAGATTGTAACTTTCTTGACGGACTAAATCGGTAAGGAAAACAGACCCATTTCTCTAGCTGCCCGCCTGCAGGCCATACCGAAGGGAGCAGATTTTAGATTTTTGCCCCATGCCTCATACTCCCAACAGTCTGCAAAAACAGCTTGCACTGGGTGATTGGCCCCAGAGGATATGGATTTGGATCAGAATTTAAGCCGGGACACCTCCCATCGGAGGGATAGAAGCATCTCACCGGCCTCCACCAAAAGGGCAGAGACACGCGTACTCACAAAATCACCCAAACAGACACGCATGGCTTTGGCCTGAATGGCTTCAAGTTTTTTGCGGTTAGTTTTTGACATGTCTAAAAAACCTGGCTACCATAGTCAAGATGGGGGTGGATAAGGGATTTGTACAGGAGAAAAAGACTTTCCTGGTGGGCCCCCCAGGAAGTGCCAATGAGGCATCAAATTAGATTTAGGCCCTTGGCACATTTGACTGTGACCTTCTTAGTGTGGGAGCTCCACGTAAGCCTTGAAAAAAACAACACCCAGGAATGCCACTTCAGAAGATGCTCTGAGAATGGTTTCACCAACTGATATTGATGTGTCCTGGACCATTCTCTTGCGGAAAAAATTAAAAACTTAGATTTAGGGCCAGAAAATTGAAACCCTCGTTTTTGGGCTCACAGCTCCATCAAGCCGATGTCGGCCTGAAGTTTCCTCAAACCAAAAGCTAGATTTTTCCTCCGGTTCCACAGAGCTATGTCATCCGCAAAAAGCAGCATCTTGCTGTATATCACTGTGAGGGAGGCTATCATTGGTCATAACATTGAAAAGCGTAGGGCTTAGATAGCTGCCATGGGGGACGCCTTCTTTCAGATGAAAGTAAGAAGAGATGGTCTGGCCCACTCTCACTTGAAATGACATGATGGACAGAAAATCCCGAATCCACCAAAACATTTTGCCCCTGGCACCGACATGGTGCAGCTTGAAAAGCAGGCCTTCCTGCCAGACTGTATCGTAGGCTTTATGAATGTCCAGGAAAACACCAAGGTGTTGGTTGCAAACAAAACACCAGCGACTCCTGATAATTGAGGGATTTTCTCACCTCATTAGCCAATAAAACAATGTTGTCAATAGCTGAACGGCCCTTTCAGAATTTGCTCTGGGATACATACAACCGGTTATTCCATTCGAGGAAGAAAACCAGACGATTGTTCAGTTCACCATCTTCTCCATTAATTTGCTAACCACTGAGATGAGGGCGATAGGGAGGTATGATGATGGGTTTCCGGGATTTTTTCCCACTTTGAGGATTGGAACGACTATAGTGTTTCCACTAACAGGGAAGTTCTCCTAAAGACCAAACTCTATTAAATAGGTTGAGAAACATGCCCAACACCTTGTCATCCATATTCTTGAATATGTGGAAGGTCAATAGGTCGGGGCCAGGGCACTGTTCATAGATTTATGAACAGATTTCCTACGTTCCCAGAGGGAGAAGTCAAGGTTTAGAGGATAATTTATGGGAGACCAGTCATTGAGGATTTTTATGTGCTGAGTCTGAAATTGGAATCTGGACAACTTGGACTCACTGTCGGTGTTGTTTTCTCCAATTAGGTCAGATAAATGTTTGTCCAAGGCCTCGCTCGGCCTTGTCCCTGTTCGAGGAGGAGGTTGCATAAGGTGAAACAAGTACAGGGATGACCCTTCCCCCATATTTAATTCCGTTCATGGATTTCACCCTTCTCCAAACAGATTGAAGAGAGGAGTCTGGGCTAATGGATGATCAAAAGCACCGCCAAGAGGCAATCTTGGCTCGTTTTATGACCCGCTGGGCCTGGGCTCTTTTCCTCTTGTACTCTATTGCATCCTACATCCTTCAGAATTTCCTCGCTTTCTTCAGAGCCTCCCTCCTTTCCCAGATGGCCTTTCCACTGTAAGGGAATTTGTAGCGGGGGACTCAAGACTCCAATGACCTGACACAGGTTTTACAAAAGGTCTCGTTTATTAACTGGTTATTCACTTCATTCCATTTACCAAATAATACCGCTTAATTCAATGGACCAAGTTAACTCTTTTCGCATGTGGTTCTTCTCGTTCGGCCGATGTTCCTCCGCCACTCCCATTGGTCAGAGCTCCTGGTAACAAGTCCTCTCGACTCAACGTTTGCTCTCGTTTTTATGGACAAACTGGACTTAATCCTCTGTCCGCTGACCGTTAATCCTTTCTCCGCTAATGCCCCGAGGTCATGCATGTTCCAAGTCCTGGCATCAGCTCGCTCCCCTCCTGCTGTGAGTTCCGTTTACCAAACGATAGGGGGGTGTTCCAGCCAGGGGCTGTGACCAGGTGGACAAGAGATTATCATGTTCGGGCACATTCCTGCCACTCATTTACGAACTCGTCTTTCACAGAGTTTGCAGGTAAAATGTATCTGCTTCGTTACCAGTGTTAATTAATAAGTTACCAGTGCCAATTAATAAGTTACACTGAGTTACACTTCCACACCACCAAGGCACTTTGGTTTTCCTGCCCGGTGAGCTTCTGCAAGTAGGGATTGTTTCCTGGATGATGGCATTCACAGTCTGGACTAAAGAGCTGTTGAAGTCAGCAGTGTTCCCACTTGCAAGCTCTTCCCTCACTTCCACAGAGCAACGACATAAAAAGGAAGCCCAGTCAGCCTTGGAGAAATTCCAGGATGGAGAGCCACTGGAGGCCTCAATGTCACTTTCAAATAAAAGGTTTGTGAACACTGGAAAGTGGTCACTCCCCAAATTATCACCATGCACCCACCACTTGCATCTTGCTGCTGCAGACAAAGAGATGAAGGTGAGTTCAAGAGGGGAGGTTTTCCCCGTGGTAGGATTTAAGCAGGTCCCACTGCCATCATTTAACGGCACCATATCAAATTCCTCAATTATACTGTTACTGATCGCGGTTTAGATGGTATGATGGGCCGAGCGGATGGTCCAACCGCGACCGAACAGTTACTCCCTGATTAGAACCCGATTCCACCCAAACGTTGGCCGGATCGCACCGCAGCTATTCAATAGGGAAAAGACAAAGGCGACACGGATGTGAAGAAGAAGAAGAAGACAAAAAGGTTGGAAATACTACTAAATTTATTCCTACTATTTACATGCTCAAAGTAACCAAGGAGAAGGAAAGATAATAAAATAATATACAGAAGAATCAGAGACACAGTGCAATTATTAGCTTATACAGACTTAATTAACCCAGGGACAGAACAAACAAAACAAACTCACGTACACAAGAAGGGTGGAAAGGCAGGAGGTGGATGGCTGGAGGGAGAGGAAGGTCCAAGGGGGTCCTGCAGCACAACCGGCGCGTTTAGCAGCCGCCGTTCCTTCACGGCCCTGCTCCAAACCGCCGTTCAGGCCCCCAAGCTGCTGTTGTGGCTGCTGTGGACGTCGCGTGCTTTGCCAGGCCTTGTCCGACTCGTCTGGTCCAAACCCTCAACTCTTTCTTGGTCCACTCACTCTTTACCACCGACTCCTCACCGCAACCAACGCAACCAACTGACCACCACCACCGACTCCTCACCGCAACCAACGCAACCAACTGACCACCGACTCCACTGACTGACTCCTCACGACTCTCTCTTGGCCCTGGTGTCTCCTCACCACCGACAACTCAACGCAACCAACGCAACCACTGACCCTCCTCTGACGACCAACTCACGACTCTCTCTTGGCCCTGGTGTCTCCTCACCACCGACAACTCAACGCAACCAACGCAACCACTGACCCTCCTCTGACGACCAACTCACGACTCTCTCACTTGCTTCTTGCGTGCGCGCCTTTTATAGCGCCTCCAGCGATCAAGCCGCCGGCCTTCCTGACACGCCCATCGGTGTGCTCACCTCGGCCCTGGTTGGTCACGCGACCCTCTCGCTCCGCCCTTGATGACGACGGGCGGGCACGCCCCTCTTCCCCTCTATGACGAGGTGGAGACACACCTTTCTTCTCCGACCCTGCCTCGTGGTCAATGGCGGTTATTGGAGGGGAGGTAATTGGCAATCGAGGCTCGGCAATGACGAAAGGGGATGTGAAAGGAATGGGGATTTTGGGGATGGGAATGAAAGGGGATCTATTCTCTTTCACTGGTGCAATGGAGTACTTCAATTAATGGGAGACACAGCCTTACTCTAAAACACAGAATAAGAGATAACTATCAAACAGGGGTATTCTATTATTTGGCTGACGTGTATGCTTGTGGACTAATTATGGGATGCCCTTTCACCTTTACACAGCTCCGGAGGTAGGGGGGCGCAGAATAAACAATAATAATAATAGTACAGCACACAATCAAAAAAATACAGTCCTCATCTCCGCAACACTGCACCCTCCTCCTCTTAGGCACGTCCCGGGCCTACAACTTTTATTTAGTGTGACACGTAGGTGTAGTTCCCTCTACTTTTAACCTGACCCTGAGTGCGACAGTTTTAAAACATAAATAAATGTGTCCCGCTGCTCCATTGCACCCTGCCTACCAGACTTACGCCCACAGTTAACCGAATTGCGGAATGGTCTTCAAACTATACACTGACGGTGGGAAGCATTATTTACAATGACGCTATTTTTATTTACAAAACTAACCCAGGACCTGTGATTGTTCTTTCTGGGGGGGAGACAGTCTGCTCTGCATCACCATGAAAGCACCCAAAAACGCACCAATACACACCCAAGCACCAATCGGTGCAGTCACCATTGTTCATCAATGTTCAACAATAAAAAATAAATCAACAACCCCTAACCCTGCAGGTGATCTCTTGCTCTTCGGCTCCCTCTGCTGGTTATTATATTTGGTCTTCCAGATGTTGTCATTCTTTTGCTTTGCTTACTGGCGGCCTATTTGTATTAAAACTTGCACCCAATGTGTCCATTTTTATTTATTTTATTTATGGCCCACAGGGCCGACTAGTGTGGTTCACCTGTGGGGCATCGGTGCCCTGTGGCCAAGGTCCGCCAGCAAGATTTCGGGCCCTCATGGCCGGTTCCAGCAGAGGGGCCATGCCCCAACCCATGGGGTCCATAAGTGGTGCTCGGCCACAGACCTGTGGTCCATAATGTGGTGCATCGATGCAGACAGCTGGTTCTGGGAATTTCGGGCGCACAATGGCCGACCCACGCACGCTCCCCTCGGCGCCCAATGGCGCACAGGTCATGTGGGAGACAAAAGGGGAAAGACAAATGAGCGAGGGGTAAGGTCACAAGGGTACATATCAATAAGGCAATGCAAGGCGAAATACGTACGGATGGGGCGAAGTGAGAAAGCTCGTCCCTACCGTACGTCACCCCCCTGTCACCTACACTACCCTTGCCCTTACCCCATATTTACAAAATCTACCCATTTACAAATTCGTCACTACTGTCACGTCTTCCCCATATTTCCCCTATACCAAATTCGTCTCCACAATCCCTCTATCCAAAATTTGCCATCACCCAATTCGTCATCAATCCTCATAAGGAGGAAGAGATGGAACAACAAAGCACAATGTCACACCCACGTCATGATGCGTCTCACAATCCAAAACATTTGCATCAAAAATAATTAAACATGGCATGGTGCGGAGTACCTGTCACCTCAGGTGAGTGGAAGCAGATGGTGCGAGGAGACTTCATCCTAACTACTTTCTAAATGACATTAACACACTTTACACTACCCGGGGTCTCTCCCTGCCAATCCATTGGCCAACTTACACTATGGGTTCTAAAAACCAATTCCCATTGACCAAACTGTGGTGCTTCTCAATTTGGGGTCTCACTCCCCCGATTCATCTCCCGGTGCCCTCGCACAATTTCTGGGCTGCGACGTGTAGCTCTCCCAGCAGGTCTACCCACCTGCACACCTCCACCACTGCAGTTGCCACCCGAGCTTACCTAGCTCCTCACCCTAACCTAACTAACTGGGGAAAGCCCCTCCTGGCTCTGTCACCCCTTGGTGCCCTCTGGCACTGGGCTACCCGGGTCCGTCCTCCGGATCCTCGGGCCCCATCCACAACAACTACTACCGGCTCCCAGAGCCCACCTGCGGCCTCACCTGGCCGACATCCTCACAGTGGTGGAGTGCCCAACCCAACTACACACACTAACAGGCTACACGCCCAGCCATTTCCACAACACTAATGCACCCATCCACAGACCATTCTTTCACCCGCACCACAGATGCCAATATCCAACCACAATTTACCTGTACCCTCTACCTAACACTTACACTACCCGCCCCGGGTATCCGTGATGGGGGTCCACTCTTCCCCCATTCACACCTTCGCACCATCCACTCCACTCCACAATTTCCACCATACTCACTCCACGACCATCCATTCCAATACTCCATACCATTTATTCCATACACCTGTCGTTGCACACCTGTGCAATCATACCTGGTGCCACCTGCACCCTCCTCCTCTTCCTGGACCAGTTGGTCAACACAACACACATCACCATCACTCACTCATACACTGCTCCACACACCTGTTCAGTTGCACACCTGTGCAATCTCACCTGTTTAATCCTCAACCACACGGCATCATCTCATCTAACTACTCCCCTCTGAAACTTGCGCTTCCCAGTCGCCCCTTTAAACTATTGCGCTCCTACGTCATTATCATCCACACTAAACTACCTGCGTCCCCACTACAGGTATCAGTCACTAACTAACCTTAACGTTACCTAATGTCATCTTCGCTAGATCCCTACACACCATATCCTAACCCACCCGGGCTAGTTTTCACTGCCATACACCCCATAAACTATAGCGCATTTGCCCCCACTTCTGTGGGGGGATGGTGGACTGCCCATCCCACCACATCGGGGAGGTCCTACTATCAATTTCGCACACCTAAATCCAACCAATCAAAAATTCTGCCAAGCATCTGCCAATCACCGTACCATCATCAAATTTTGCTTTTTTTTTCTAATTTCGGGGCCAAAACACTATCCTCATCACCCGTCTACTTATTAGATCCTCTCGGTGCGCCAATTCCCTTCCAAAGCTCGGCTTCGTACAGCCGAGCAATGAACGCGGGTTCTTTGGTGCCGGCGGCTGGATGCGTCCGGCACTCGGTGCAGGGACGGGGGCTTACCCGTGCCGAGATCCCACGCACCACCTCGGCGTGGAGCCATCCAATGTCCCGATCTCGACCTGCCGGCACGTCTCAACAAAAAGTGGTCGCCATGACGACCCTTCCTATCGAGCTGCCCGCTCCGCCTAGTGGAGCCCGGATGCGGCCGTTCCAAGTGAGGCCCAGCGTGGATTGCGTATGGCGGTCCTTTCGAACGCGAAGCCCGGCACGCACCGAGGGCCCGATTCGGCTATAAGTCGCTCTAACCGCTAACCCGGTTACCGTCGATGCTTCACCTGCATGGTTACATGCATACGCTACCCCTTTCTTGCTCATACCTCCAGCTGTTCCCATGCTCCTCGTACCTTTCCTTACACACCTCGGTACACTCATTCCGCTCACAGACTTGGTCACACACCTGACCACCGAACACCTTGGCACACATTCGTCGCTCGCACACCTCACCAACACACCTCTTCGCGCCCCCTCCTCTGTCACCTCCTCTGTGACCATCACAGGTGTGCTTTCACTCGCACACCCCACCACGTGCCTCACGACCAACTCAAGTGTGCATTCCCACACACGCTCTACCATTCCAGGTGTGAATCCTTCCATTCCAGGTGTACATCCTCGCTCACCTGTCACAACCAACTCACGCTCCGTGTCACTCTCACTACTCTCACCTCCACTCTCGGTCGCGCACTCACCCTTACTCTCGACAGCGCACTCTTTCCCCATGCACCTGTCTGTTACACACCTTTCTCGCGCACACTCTTGCGCACACTCTCCCGTTACATCCTCTGTAACACTCACCACAGGCGTGCATTCTCCCTTACTCTTGACAGCATGCGCTTTCCCCATGCACCCGTCCGTTACACACCTTTCTCGCGCATCCTCTTGCGCACACTTTTTCGTTACTTCCTCCGTAACACTTACCACACCGCGCTTCCATGTGTGAAGAAGCGGCTCTTCGTTTGCAAAAGAAGTCCACAAACAGTTTGAAAATGACGCAGCTTTATTAAAAACCAACTTATACAGATCTGGAGGAAGGCGAACATCGACAGCACGACTCGCCCTTGTGCCACGTTCAGACCTTCCTGGTGTGCAAAGATTCACAGTTTACTTATATAGGAACACGATTATCAGAAAATCTCCGAGAGAACAAAGGAACTGGCGAGAGTTCCTCCCACCGTTATCCCTAGCCCCCACCGTTATCCGCTCTGTCATTCGGGGGAGTGCAGCACGCACCTTATCATTCGGACCAGATGTAGTTTCAAAGCTCCGAGGTGACAGAAAATGTAACTCACAGAGAGAAGAGTGCATGCTTGGCCCAGATAAGACCATTATTCAAAGGTTTACAATCCGAGCATGAAACTACACATTCCACGCGCGTATAAACGTCCGCCAGCCCGCGGCTCGAGGCGCCATCTGCGAATCAAAGAGGGTTTTTACGGCCGGACTTATCTAGGTGAAAGGGCACACGTATACGAAAAACCATTTGCCCAGCACGACCGAAGCGAGCATTTCTCATTTATACTAAAGCGAAGAGAAAAGCCCTTTATTCACTTATGAAAATAGCATATAAGCAACATTAAAATCACAACATATTATTCAAGACGTCTTATACAGAATTCTTAGCAATAACGAATCTACGACTTGACATTCCTTCCTCTTGTCTCGTCGAGACAAAGTATCTTAAGAGACAACGTGCCACATCGGGCTTTATTGAAAAATAATTGTGTAATGCGGGTATCTCCCAAGGGCATATCGTGCGCCCAAAGCGCCTCGCCCGTGCATTTGGCGAACGTGTCGTGTGGTGCGTGCTTGGAGCCTGAGGGCTCAGAACATGAAAGTCCATTAACGTTTCGGATCCACAACGAAGGCGTCTGGTCCAGATGAGGTTCTGCTCCGCCAGGGGGCCAACAACCTCCCCTGCGGAACTTGCTCCCCCCACCCTTTGCAGACTCGGTCCTTGCAGATCTTCGAAGTTAATCAACGATCATGCCCATGAGGTCCCTCACGTGCTGCTGTTCTGGGGAATACATAATATTGTCAGTATCTTGTGTCTCAATTTCCTGGTCAGGGTACAGAGCGTAAAAATCCGATTCACTTGAAGCATTTGAACTTAATACATATGAAGCAAAGAGAGGAACTTCCTTTATGTCAAAGTCTCCCTTGGGCGCCTGGTCGGCTTGCGGGTCTAAGATATCCACGTCGGGTCCCTCGACCGCCAGACCCAGCGTCGCAATCAGATCCATAGTTGGGTCGGAAGGGGGCGTGCAGCTGTCAGCTTGTAATACATAAGCAGCGTTAGCCAGTACACGCAAGGGGTTTATAGCACAAGTATCACAGTCATCACATACACCGTTACAGGCAGCAGCCAGTTCCCACATGGGATCCACACAAGTATCACAGTCGTCACAAAATTCAATACAATTTTCTGGAGCGTTGGTCGCAACTGCCTTGTTGAAGGACCCGTTCAGGTCGACGGCCTCTGTGGTCAGAGCCATAGTCGTTGTCGGCGGCTTCTTCACTTTCCATCCTGTAAAATACTTTCTCATACAGAGGAGGACTAGAGATTTCATTAGTGCCCCCCAAATTACTACCCCGATTATCACAGCTAGTGCGGTCAATAACCACTTCACTATGGTGCCCGTCCATCCCCGGAACCAGTCAGTGAGCCAGCTAAATGTATAAGAATTTTCGCGCGCAATCCGATCGATCGTCAGGGCGTGGCTAGTTTCCCTTAGTCTCACTATTGCGGCTGACACTCCTTCAGATGGATCGGGTATGTAAGTGCAACATTTTCCCTCTATAATTCCGCATACCCCCCCCTTTCTCTGCCAAGAGCATGTCCAAAGCCACCCGATTCTGCATCACCATTGTACGCATGTGAATCACCGTATCCAATAGTATGTCATGAGCCGTAGCGGTGTCGTTTGCCACCTTTTCTAGGGCCAAAGCCAATTTATCTATCCGGAAACTATCCATGACTGTGCCCGCTCCTGGGAAGAAGAAACCAAACACCTTTTCCCATAGGCTCCCGTGTAGTTTAGTGGTTCCATCTTCGTTCATGACTGACCTCTTATAACGCCTGTCCAAGGACTTTGGGTCTAGCTCATCCAGTATCTCAACGTCAGGAAGGACTGAACCCAGATAACATGTGCCCCCCCAATTATTTGGTAAATAGGGGTAAGCCTTGTCGCCGCATATAAACATTGTCCCATGGGGTGGGACCAGGTGGGTGGATAAGCACCGGAGTCCCTTTACCACCCCATTAATCCTACTAACCCCCCTGGAGAATGTTATAGCCGTTATGTTGTGGTTGTGTTTATCTTGCAGTACTATTCGTAATGTAATCCCTGAGCTCCCTTGTCCCAGCTTCCCGGGGAGAGTGTAGGCGCATTCTGATTCTCCCATACGCAAGTGGCCGGAACCCTGGAGGCAGACCCTCCCTTTCTGTGGTTTGACCCAGACGGGGGCAGGCCTCTCGGCCACATGGGCAATCATTGACGGGCGATAATTAAATTGTCGATTGCAACTCTTGCCGTTGTCAACCCCTTCTCTTTCCAGCGTGGTGACTAAACATGGGGAATCGATAGGTTGTGAGCAGAGGTCATTGAGGGACAGAGGTAGCACTATCATGTGTATTCCTGTGGTGCCTGCTTGGGGAAAGTGCATGCACGACCAGCAGTGTGTCCTATTTTGAATTGTTGCCACCTCCCTGGCCACTTTCCAATATGTGTTTTCCCCCCTCTTTGGGGCCTTATCCTGGGGGTGTGGCGTGAGTATGTATTCGATGCATGGTGTGTGTTTAGTTTCGCCACTGGCCGCTCCTGGGGTCCAGACGCTGCACCGGACCTGCATAGTCATGCCTTTCTCTAGGCGCGTGCGTGTTTGTAGCTTAAAATCAGAGGTTCCCCATTTGTATCCTGGTTGGGCCAAGGTCTCAATGCTAGCTTGCCCGTTTTCCCGGAACTCTCGTTGCTTTTGTAGTACCATGCCAACGCGTCCAGGCCCTGCCGACAGTGCTAGCCAATTTATGTTCACCCAATTTGTGTGCAGGGCTTTCTGTTCGAAACATGGTAGTGATACTCTTTGTCCCCATGTTACGGTGAGGTGTCGGGTTTCGTTTTCGCATCTATTGGAATCGGAGTTTCCCCTAGCTGCTGTCGCTATCAATAGTATTGTACCTATGATTAGGCCCATCCTTACTGTGGTTGCTGTGGTGTAGTGTCTGGTGCTTGTATGGCCAACTTACAGTGCGTGGCGTGGATCCACGAGGTCTTGCCCTCGCAAAAGACTGCCGTTGGTGTAGTCAGCAACACCTGGACTGGTCCCTTCCACCTTGGTTCCAAGGCGTTCTTGCAGGTGAAGTGCTCCACGAACACCTGGTCTTTTTCCTCTGGTGGAACACCTGGTCCACAAGTCTCCTGGGAACGCCTGGTCTACAGGTCTCCAATTCATAGATTCAATTCATTCAATTCATAGTTTCATCCAGTCCAATTCAAATTAAATTCAATCCTTCTCTCAGCATCCCATTACCTGTTTCCAACATCAATAAAAATAAAATTATAAAATTAATAAAAATCAATCATCTCAAATCTCAAATCAAATCAAAAAATCAATCAAAATCATAAAAAATCAATAAAATAATAAAAATAAACGAAAATTACTTCAGCTAGAGTTTCAACTAGAATTAACACAAACAAACCACCATTAACCTCCATTAACACAAACAAACCACCATTAACCTCCATTAACCTCCCCCTATTATTTATTTATTTTCACGAATAAACAAATAATAGAAATAACCTGGTCTACTTCCAATTTCAATTCTGGTCAGTTCTGGTGTCTGGTCACACACAATGTTTTCCTCACCCACTGTGATTCGCTCAAAATAGATTCTCACTGTTATGTCTGAAATTCGTCTCATGAAAACCCATTCAAGAGTCCGGTGTAACAGACAGCCAAACACATAGACACGCCGAAGACCCCAGGGTACCCATCAAACTAGCTTGTCCCCAGATCCACAACACAGCGAAACATGTAACTTTACTAAAACTAGAACGGGCACTCGGTAGAGCGCATACCTTCGCCGCAGCTACTTTTGTTGCCAAAATAAAAGACTACAAGATCTGTGTAGCAAAGCCACACCTACGTTGTCATGCGGGAAGATTTGTTTCAAATTAAACCATTCTATCCCGCCAAAAGTTTGATATTGTAATCACATCCATGACCTTTTCATGACCTTGACCTTGACCTTTGACCCGATCGATTCCAAAATCTAATCAAATGGTTCCCGGATAATAACCTATCATCCCACCAAATTTCATGCGAATCGGTTGAATACTTTTTGAGTTATGCGAATAACATACACATACACACACACAGACATACAAATAAATACACAGCGATCAAAACATAACCTTCCGCTTTTGCGAAGGTAATAATCACTTACTCATAACTAATACTCATAATAACTCATAATTACTTATGTAATTACTCATGCCAATACTTACTCAAAATAATGTAATATCCCAATCTTCACCCCCTATGCAAATCGAAGCACCCCGGACAATCCACAACCAATATCAACCACTGTAGCCGCCTTCCCGACTCCAGGCAGCCACACGCAGCCACATACATCTCCATCCACGTCACACAAGACAACAGCCAACGAGTGTGTCCACCACACAGAAACCTTTGGCAATGCAACAACCGAACTCCCAGACAACCAACAACAAAACCCAATCCATCTCCATGGCTCATCAAGCAGTTCCAACTTAATCCAGCTTCACATACCGATTTCCCCAAAAACTCGTGAAACTTCACCCCCATTCTGGAAAAACCCTGGACTAAACCCTGACACCCTAAATAACTTCAGACCCATCTCCAACCTACCCTTTCTTTCAAAAGTTTTGGAACGTGCTGTGGCCACTCAACTCAAACATCACCACTCTGCCAATAACCTGTATGAAACATCCCAATCCGGATTCTGCTCCAGCCACAGTACTGAAACTGCTCTCCTCAAAGTCACCAGCGACCTTCTCTCTCCTCTGACGCCGGCAACCTCAACATTTTCATCCTCCTCACCTCAACGCCTCCTTTGACATCATCAATCACACCATCCTCCTCACCCTGTTTAGACCAGCTTGTGCCTATTAAACCCAAATCAGTTCACTCCCAAGCCTACAAGGACCACCTACAGCACTGCAAAGATGTCCTCTACTCCACCTACTACTCTCAAATTATCCACTCTGGCTCCGGAATCCCAAAAGCACTCTTCTCTACAATAAACAAACTAAATAAACAAATAAATAAACAAACTTTACAACGTGAACAAACTCCTCAGCGCCCTGGATACCACCACCTGTCATTCAGAGTAGACAACAGCATCTCCTTTCTGGCTTTCAGCATCTCCTTTCTCCTTTCTGGCATCCAAATAAAATTCTGGCTTCAAATCAACTTCCTCGAACTTAACTATGATAAATCTAAATTAATCTTCGTTTGCCCAAAACCACTCACCAAATCCACCCATAACTTTGCCCCCAACATCGATGGTTTCCCAGTATCCACCTTCCCTCACATCCGGAATCTTGGCATCATCATTGACCAAAACCCTCTCCTTTGGAAAATACACTAAACAGATCATAAAGACAGCCTTCTTTCACCTTAAAACATCGCCCGTCTCTGTCCATCCCTTTCCTTTCTGGTTCAAGATTACTCATTTTATTCAATTAATTGGAGCACGATGCATTTTTTTTTTTTTTTTTTTTTTGAATTGTGATAAACTGATCATTTGAACACAAATTGAACAAAATTAATCGAACAAAACACTTCCATTAACTCGACATTCTTTTCACAGCACAAAGTTCACTTGAACATCCTTTTCCTGGATACTCCCTCTTTATTTTTATTTTTATTTATTATTATTTTTTTACAATAAAAATAACCTAGTTTTATCATCACATTTACAATTTTCATATTTCCACTCTCACCAGTGAATACAAATGGCACCGGTATGTAGACGTCACACGTTATCAAACTGTATGGTGTTGGGATATATATCATCCACTGGATCGTAATTTCAACCATGCTTCTCCACTTGCAACCCAAATATTTTCCATGAAATAAATAAAATGAATTTTATGAATCTTCTCATTATTCGAAAGTTTACAAAATGTCCCAAATCTGTATATTATTTTCTACTGTGGTTATATTAAACCATTATTTTACAAAATCCAACTTTCAATAAACTGAAAAATGCTTCGCCATGGAATAGTCCACCACTCATATAAATAAATCATAAGAGTTCTGCGAAACATCTCCATCTTTAAAACTTAGCCAACCAATTTTAAACCACATGTTTTCCCCCCAAAAAACAAGTCACATTCTTTGTATATTGCCAACATTGTTCATCGTTTAAGTATCATCCAGAACTAAATTTTTATAAACCATCAACTTGTAGATGCATTTATTTATATCCCATTAACCCAAGAACTCTCAATTGCTTGGTTATATTTTAGTAATGTCATATATCCATATTTCTTTTCCAAAATGTTCCTGATATACACATTAATCCCATCTGTCTTTGTTTCCAGATCAACTCAAATCAAGAAATCGACGCAAATCCTTATTACCTCCAATCAACTCAAAATTAAATCAAACAATTCAAAACCAGATCGGATCAGCGATCAGAAATCACTTTTCCAATCAACACATTCCAAGCAACAATTCATTCAAAGACCAAGCTTAAAAACACAACTCTCATCTTACTGTGACAAATAAGCAACCAACCTACTTCACACTAAAACAAATAACTTTTCATCACCCCTTTCTTCTCCACCGCCTCTTACACTTAAACAGATCACAATTACTCACTCATACACTGTTGCCCATCATGAAATCCCAGTAGGTTGTTCTTCAATCCCAACCATCATGTGATCCCAACCACCACTTCTGACACCATTGTCGACGTCTCCATTTATTTCGTTCCTCATGGGGTTGGTGTTTTATGGCCTTTACCTCCTACCCAATCACACTGCACATCATTCCCCGTCCTTGATGGATAATTTTACATCCAGATGGGCACAGCATCCCATTTTTGGCGACCCAGCCCTGAAACAAGCCCCTGGACTCCTTGCAGGCTGGACCAAAACCCCTGGACGAGGTTGCATCCCAGTACTGACTCTGCTACCTTCTTGCAAACCACTTCAACTCCATGAATTTTACATGTTTCGTGAACAGAACAAAGCACTCTGTAATCGTCAGATTGAAACTGCCCCAAACCCGTCCATATAAACTCCATTGTTGTCCTGTCCATCTCTCTGTGTTACATTTACATTTTGTGACTCACAGTACCTGCCTCCATGGAACAATGACGCCTAAGCACTCAATTAGCCCTCCCAGTACCAAAGACTTACAATCAGACCGACAGACAGACAAATAACAGAGGCATGTCGCCAGCCCCAGCACAGGACATCACCTTTCCGGGCAGGCACAATATAATCCACAGTATCGAAATGCCAATTTCTATCTGGAGCCTCGCAAAGCCAAAATCGGGCATGTTCACTGCATTTCAACCTCCAACCACACGGGGTGTTCCACCCTGCGCCTGCTCCACCATGCAACCCGATCTGTACTTGGTGCGCCCGGCGCCCCCTATAATCAGCGAGTTATAATAACCACAATATACTTACTTGGTGTACCAATATACCAATATACAGCACCCACCTCTTGATACCACAACTTAATTCATGTTACTTGCATCTCTTTGCATCTTCCCAATTGTCCTCCATTTACCATGACTATCCCCATTGCTCGGTCACACACGTCACTGTGCTCGGCCCGGTTAAATTAAACTCAAGCGTACTGTACCTGACGCTTCCGGTCGGCACCGGAAGTCTGTTTATTTCTTGAGACCCCTGAATCGGGACATCAACGACAATTACAACGACAAACAGAACTCGATATTCTCTGTTCACTAATTACGTACGTGATTTCAGTTTTAACCCACAATATAATGTCCCGATATTCTCCAGATTTAAGTCCTATATATCCTGCCGTTAAATCAACCTCCAGTAGACTGACAGCCTGTCGTTCTTCCAAGGTTAGTGAATTATCTCCGACCTCTTTCCCTTACAAATCTCGAACAAAGGTCAAATGAACTTTAAAAGGTCAAACTTCAAACGGAGAAAGGTGGTACCAGTTCTCATTCCACAACTAATACAAGTCCGGCGACATTCCCGTTCCTTGCAAGAACTCCACATCCGGACAGACAAACGACCACTATCGTGGCTCCACATCGCAAAATGCTAGCTTCTACGAATCCAACAACCGTATAACTCCACAGACAGACATACACAACCACATCCTCCTCGCGCCCACACCTTGGCACAAGCCACACCACATACCGACAGTTGAAACTGAACGTCCGACATCCAGCAAAGTCGAAATGACCCACAATGCATTTGGGCACACATCCTCCTCTGAGAGTGGGCGAGTTATCGCCGGCACTCTGAGCAAATCTCATGCTCTGAACCCAATTCAACAAACTCAACAACAACTGCTCTTATTTCCCATCCTGACAACAACAATTACAACGACAACTGCCCAAAACCGAGAGCCCCCCATTCAGCGCACACGTGACTCGCGGTTCGCTCGGCTCCTGCCCGAACGCACAATAACTCTACCCAAACTTCCACGGAGCCGCACGGCGGAAACACAGGTTTGTACCACACTTTAATTAAACGAACATCGCCAGGATTCTCGGATAGATGTTAATTTCACAACACACATGACAAAAATCCGATTTAAATTCAGAGATCACCGATCGACCTGGCACAACCATCTCAACGCGACGACGCCACGCCGCCCCCCGTCCTGGCGCGCACCCTCGTGCCTCCACACGAATCCCAACACTCCCGCCTCGCGGTTTCCTGCGAGGCTCGTAGCCGTGGCAACCAAAACTGCGCGCCGCTCTCGAATGAGGGCCGCCATAACAGTGAGCTGTCAGAACATTGAGCTGTCAGAACTCATCCCTAGCTCGTAAACATCGCAAAAAAACAGGATCTCTGACGCTTTACCTCTCTGACCCCAAATGCACTACATGACATCAATTCTAAAGGTGAGCTGCCTCAGTGATATATCCCACACATACAATCCACAATATCTGCCATTGAATGAACTCTTCGATTCCAGTCAAACACACACTTCGACCCAAACTCTGAACCTCCAGTTCCACAAACTCCAAACCTCCGTCCGACTGCCGCTCGAAAGACAAAGCAGCCCATCCTGCAACCATCTCCAAGAAACCGCTTCATATCAACAGTAGGTCGACAAGGGCACTCCGAGTGCTTTCCTGACCCGATTTATATCAATTCGCTTCCCAAACAACTCCCAAACAGATGAAAATCCGGACTCAGTTCAGGACCTCGCCTGTTCTCTCGGATAGACGCTAAAATGGACATTCCCGGCCTGAATTTCCCGCATGTCGAGCAGATCACTTACAAAGCTTCACACCGAAACCCTCTGCTTTGCATATGTCATACAGACAAATGCATTGGCCAGATACACACGTCAATTAATATCCCAATATACATTCATTCCTCATTCATATACCAGTGAGTCTCCCAGACTTCGCGCGAAACTCAGATCGACTCAAATCATGCCTTTCTCCAGCCACTCCCATGTATAATCTTTGCTCATTCATGTTACGTCTCTCATTCAAGGAAAAGGATTTTTGGGACGGGTTGGACGGGGTGGGTTGAGGTGAAAAAGGGAAGGCAGGGCGGGGTGTTGGGGTGTTGCCTAGAGCCCCGGGACTGAGCTCAGGTCTTGGGGGGGTGGGGGGTGTTGCCTAGAGCCCCGGGACTGAGCTCAGGTCTTGGGGGGGGTGGGGGGTCTTGGTCTGGCATCTGGTCCAGCGGCATCAATCGCTGATTTACTTGCTTAACTGCTTACTTACTTGTCCTCTGTCTGGTGTAGCTTCAATAACCATAGCTGCAATGCTTAAAATTTCAATATTTCAAAAACCATTCCTGTCCTTCTCACCCTGTGGCCACCTGGCCCATTTCCTGTGAGCTTATTTATTTTCTCTTGTCCACCAGATCCTGGCCTGTTTTATCTGGACCTCTGTTGCTTGCTTCCTTCTGTCCGGCCTACCTGGTACCTGCGCGTTATCCTTTTACTGGCCATGTTCTTATGGCCCTCTAAGTTAGCCACAGCCCTTCGTTCCCTGGCATGCAATGGCATACCCCATCTTGTCTCTGGGCTGTTCCTTCCTGGAAAAATCTTGGCCACCTGGCTTCAACCTATATGGCTGTCCGACCTCATTTTCCCCTCCTGGTGCTAACTGTAACTTTAAGCTTACTGTTAAGTCCTTACTGGTATCCTGCGCAAAATCTATTCTTAGCTTTACCCTTAATGTTTATCCTGGCTTTAACAAAGCCACGTCATTCTGAGGCCTAAAATGAGCCTTTACTTACAATTTCTGTTCGAGTGCAGGCAGCGCGGACACAGGGAGACTGGACCCGCTCGAGGGAGGAAGGTACGAATTTGGAATAATAGCCCTCTGATATAAAACAACTCTCACCTTTAATCAAATCAGCGTGCCGGCGCCGGCCTCAGGCAGCCTTCCTCCTGTCCCTCGGGCTCCGTTTCCCGTCGTCCGGTGCTGCACCCCACTCCTGGTACCATCTGTGAAGAAGCGGCTCTTCGTTTGCAAAAGAAGTCCACAAACAGTTTGAAAATGACGCAGCTTTATTAAAAACCAACTTATACAGATCTGGAGGAAGGCGAACATCGACAGCACGACTCGCCCTTGTGCCACGTTCAGACCTTCCTGGTGTGCAAAGATTCACAGTTTACTTATATAGGAACACGATTATCAGAAAATCTCCGAGAGAACAAAGGAACTGGCGAGAGTTCCTCCCACCGTTATCCCTAGCCCCCACCGTTATCCGCTCTGTCATTCGGGGGAGTGCAGCACGCACCTTATCATTCGGACCAGATGTAGTTTCAAAGCTCCGAGGTGACAGAAAATGTAACTCACAGAGAGAAGAGTGCATGCTTGGCCCAGATAAGACCATTATTCAAAGGTTTACAATCCGAGCATGAAACTACACATTCCACGCGCGTATAAACGTCCGCCAGCCCGCGGCTCGAGGCGCCATCTGCGAATCAAAGAGGGTTTTTACGGCCGGACTTATCTAGGTGAAAGGGCACACGTATACGAAAAACCATTTGCCCAGCACGACCGAAGCGAGCATTTCTCATTTATACTAAAGCGAAGAGAAAAGCCCTTTATTCACTTATGAAAATAGCATATAAGCAACATTAAAATCATAACATATTATTCAAGACGTCTTATACAGAATTCTTAGCAATAACGAATCTACGACTTGACACATGTACCCCCTTGCACACGCGCTTCGACCAACTCACTCTCGACAGCACACTCACTGGTCGGCGCGCACTTTTTCCTCACACACCCCATGGTCGGACATTCTCGCACACCTCTTTTTTCGCACACCAGACCTGTCGCACACTTCACCAACGGCCTTTCACGAACACCCGGGTCCAAACCAATCCCCAAGCCGACTGAAGCTTTCCTCACATCATATACATTGCCGAATATTTCGCCACTCACCTTGGCACCTCGTCTCCGCACCTCTTTTGCCACCTGCAAACTCTTTATTTGGTTAGTGAGCATCACATTATGAGTTGAGCACCGACCTTGCACATATTCCATCACCTCCTCCTGGATTTCTCTTTTAGTTTCTGTCCGTCTCTTCTTAATTTCACTCACCTCTTCTTCCACTTCCTCTAATTTTTGCTTCACCTCTTTTATTTCCCGGTGCGTCTCCTCAAGTTCGTCCTCTAATGCTACCGTGACCGTCTCTATGTGCATCCTCACCTCTCGGTCCTTCGTCTCCATTATCTCTGTCACCTCGTCCACCCTCATTGTCAGTCCCTCACGTACCATCTGGCATTGCCTCTGTGTCGCTATTAAGTCATTTTTAATTTCTTTTTGTGTCGCCTTTAACCATCCTAGTACCGCAGTGTTCTTTTGAACCTGCTCCACTAGTTCTTTTTGTCCCTCCGTCAGCTGTTCCACCTCCTCCGTCAGATCTTCTATTCCCCCTTGTAACTTTGCCGTATTATTTCTCACCTCTTTCTCCATACGCTTCTCACCTCGCTTTACCTCCTCGCGTAGCCCCGAGACCTCCTCACTCACACCTCGTCGTATCTCCTCTTTCATCTCCTCCATCTCCTTTGTAGATGCCACCCTCATCTGTCCCAATTCATCCCTCTGAGCATCCAATTTGGTTTCTACCCCGATTTTTACCTCCTCTATCTGCTCTCCCATTTGTTTAATTTCTCGGGCGGATTGCTCCCCTATCTCCCGCAATTTGTTTTCCATCTTGTTTTCTAACCCCTCTAACCCATTTTTCACCCCTTCTATCCCATTGTCTAACCCCTCAAATTTCTTGTCTAACCCCTCAAATTTCTTGTCTAACCATTCACCGGTACCCCTCACTTCGTCCCTCATTACCCCTATCAATCTGCTTTCCATTTTCTCACTATCAGCCCTCCTTCTGTCTTCCATTTGTTCCATACTGTCGTTTTTTTCCTGCATTTCCACCATGAATTGGGCCATGAAGGCTTGCATTTGGACCGTGCTCATTGGTTCCGCGGCCGTGGCCCCCTCAACCACGTGCGCGAGAGCGCCATTTTGTGCACCTGATACCCCCTCAACCACATTGCCAATGTTCTCCTCCTCTCCTTCCTCCACATACATTTCCCCGAGGTCCTGGGTCGATTCTACCCCGTCTATCTCTCCCACCGGCATCCCGTCGCCTTGACCAGCCATGGCGCGATTTCAAAATTCGGGTTTTGTAAAGCAAAAGCAAATTTCACCGTTAATAATTTCGAGCGCGTGAAGCGCGCTTCGGGTCCAATCCCACTTCCCGACACCAATTGTTACTGATCGCGGTTTAGATGGTATGATGGGCCGAGCGGATGGTCCAACCGCGACCGAACAGTTACTCCCCGATTAGAACCCGATTCCACCCAAACCTCGGCCGGATCGCACCGCAGCTATTCAATAGGGAAAAGACAAAGGCGACACGGATGTGAAGAAGAAGAAGAAGACAAAAAGGTTGGAAATACTACTAAATTTATTCCTACTATTTACATGCTCAAAGTAACCAAGGAGAAGGAAAGATAATAAAATAATATACAGAAGAATCAGAGACACAGTGCAATTATTAGCTTATACAGACTTAATTAACCCAGGGACAGAACAAACAAAACAAACTCACGTACACAAGAAGGGTGGAAAGGCAGGAGGTGGATGGCTGGAGGGAGAGGAAGGTCCAAGGGGGTCCTGCAGCACAACCGGCGTGTTTAGCAGCCGCCGTTCCTTCACGGCCCTGCTCCAAACCGCCGTTCAGGCCCCCAAGCTGCTGTTGTGGCTGCTGTGGACGTCGCGTGCTTTGCCAGGCCTTGTCCGACTCGTCTGGTCCAAACCCTCAACTCTTTTTTGGTCCACTCACTCTTTACCACCGACTCCTCACCGCAACCAACGCAACCAACTGACCACCGACTCCACTGACTGACTCCTCACGACTCTCTCTTGGCCCTGGTGTCTCCTCACCACCGACAACTCAACGCAACCAACGCAACCACTGACCCTCCTCTGACGACCAACTCACGACTCTCTCTTGGCCCTGGTGTCTCCTCACCACCGACAACTCAACGCAACCAACGCAACCACTGACCCTCCTCTGACGACCAACTCACGACTCTCTCACTTGCTTCTTGCGTGCGCGCCTTTTATAGCGCCTCCAGCGATCAAGCCGCCGGCCTTCCTGACACGCCCATCGGTGTGCTCACCTCGGCCCTGGTTGGTCACGCGACCCTCTCGCTCCGCCCTTGATGACGACGGGCGGGCACGCCCCTCTTCCCCTCTATGACGAGGTGGAGACACGCCTTTCTTCTCCGACCCTGCCTCGTGGTCAATGGCGGTTATTGGAGGGGAGGTAATTGACAATCGAGGCTCGGCAATGACGAAAGGGGATGTGAAAGGAATGGGGATTTTGGGGATGGGAATGAAAGGGGATCTATTCTCTTTCACTGGTGCAATGGAGTACTTCAATTAATGGGAGACACAGCCTTACTCTAAAACACAGAATAAGAGATAACTATCAAACAGGGGTATTCTATTATTTGGCTGACGTGTATGCTTGTGGACTAATTATGGGATGCCCTTTCACCTTTACACAGCTCCGGAGGTAGGGGGGCGCAGAATAAACAATAATAATAATAGTACAGCACACAATCAAAAAAATACAGTCCTCATCTCCGCAACAATACTTTCGATACCTTCGCCATTTTTATCCGTGATATTGAAGCCCCAAAGAGAGTTGTGGCTATTGAATTCTCCACACCAAATTACAACCCCTTCACACTTCTTGAACACCTCATGGAGCAGACTGAGATTCAATGATTTGCAGGGATTGTAGAGGTATATGATCGATAAATCTTCCCTGAACCAAAGAATCCTGATAATCAATTCCAGTTCAGCAGCACCTTCCATGTCCTCAAAGGAAAAACCGAGCTTTAAAAAAACCTTGTAACCTCCTCCACTCCCCCTCACTCTATCCTTGCGAGCGAAGGTATAACCATGGATCCGGAATTGCTTGGCACTTTTGAGCCAGGTTTCTTGAATACATATGATGACAGGCCGGGGTGTTAGCTCGTTAAGAACTTTTTATATTCATCATCATGGGCTGCTAAACTTCATGCATTGCACTGAATTATTTTAATTACTCAATGGATGAATCCTGAGACTGTCTGGAGCTGCTCGTAGCACCAGACTTGAGTAATTTATTGATCTCTTTGAAAGAAATCCCCACCACGTCCAAATGCTTCTGAGCTGCGGCAGAGATTATGCCTATTTTATCTGTTATTCTTTTAGCTTGGGCTGCACAATTGACAACTTCTGCAATGAAGCCAATATACCCCAGTTTTGAAAAGCTCATGCCCATACTGATTCTTGATCCATCGGTTTGGCATTCTTGATCACTCATCTAGGTCTGATCACCGATTCTTGATCACCGATCTTGTTCGAGTTTTGGCCTGGTCTGCACCCTCCCCTCCCCCCCCCCCCCCCCCCACCCCTATTGCATTGGGCTTCCATGGTTGTCCCGCAGAGACCAGGTGGCTCTATCCAGGCTAAAACTTGGGCACTGTCGCCTTAATTCATATCTTCACATGATAGGGTGTTACCCTGCAGGGACCTGCAACACCTGTAGGAAACCCGAAAATTTGACTCACTTGTTTCTGGAATGCCGCCTGTATGATGGACCCATGTTGCTCCTATTTAAAATCATTAGAGAGGCGGGGGTTGTCGTGACTGATCTGCTGGTCATTGTTGGTCATTTAAACCAGAAGCATCCTCGACTGTGCAAGGCGGTCCTAAACTTTTTGAAAGTGAGCGGGAGACCCATATAGTTTTATGGATCTCCCATCGGCTTTTTTATTTTTATTTTTTGGTTATGTTTTCTTTTCACCAGTTATGTTCAGGCACATGGCGTGTATGGAGCCTCACGGCTCTGAAAATGCCATAAAATGTAAAAGAAGAGAAGAAGAAGGCCGAGCCTCAGATGTCGACGGACGTCTTGCGGAAATCGAGAGCGTTTCTGGTTCTTCCGGTGTTGCGTATTGCGGCTCACTCCCTTTCTCGTGGATGCCGAGCATCTAGTTAGTAGACTAGTGGGTTGGAACCTATCTCCTCGGGAGGTATGAGGCAGGGGTGATATAATAGGTAGTAGGTCCAGGGACGAGGGGGATGAGGCTCTGCCATCGGCTAACAGAGCCCCACGAGGATCTGGCGTGAAGAGGGTAATGTCCCAGCCGGATAGTAGTGACAAATCTGACGCACCTGCTGCTGGCAAGGCCGCAGTTAATCACGATGATCAGAGTGGGGAATTCCCCATTATTATTTTGCTTTAGAGGGTTCCAAACCCCTGTGCTCCAATAATCCAATTAAAATGGCTTCCCTGATCAAGAATGAATTGGGCGACGTCATCAGTACAAAAAAGCTCAGATCCGGGGACTTGCTAATTCTTTGGTAAACTGGAACAAGTGCCAGGCGATGTGGATGGGCCCATGCCAGCTGCCTATGCCTGTCCTTCCGAAACACCTCACCTGGTCCCTCAATGGAATGAAGTACCTTGGTGTTTTCATCGGTGATGCAGCAACGCAAGCGAAAAATTGGGAGGGTCTCGCTGACTCTCTCGAACAAAAGCTGCGGAAATGGAAAGGCTTGCTGGCTCTGCTTTCATACCGGGGACGAGTCCTGGTCATCAAATATTTAGCAGCATCTATACTGTGGCATATAATCAAAGCCATACGGCCTCCTGAACACATTCTGCTGAATATACAGAAGACAGTAATAAACTTATATTGGAGTCGAAAGCACTGGCTCCGTCCAGAGATCCTGAATCTTCCCTCAGAGGAAGGATCCTAAGGATAATTTAATTTCCTTAAGGATTTCCTTAAGGGATGGGAGCTAATCTTTACATTTAATAAGAAATAACTGACTCATGCAGGCTACATGTTTTCATGTGATTAACTAGTGGGGGGGGGGGGGGAGGGGGGGGGGGTGTTCTTTATTGCAAAACCAAAACACTTCCCCCTCCTCTCACCAAGACTCCTCCCGAGTCTTCCACATGAGGAGCGGTTGGGGGAGCTGGGCATTAATTTAACATTACCATTAGTGTGATATGTAGATGTGATTCCCCTAACATTTTAAACTCTAACCCCAATGTGTGTGACATTTTAAAATGAAATATGTCCCTCCTAATGCGTTGAGAAACTACCTAACAGATTCACACCCACAACCTTATACTATTCGCGTATTGCCGGAATTTTGAATCTAAACACATATCCGGTGGGCAACATTTTTACATTTAACATACTAAACACGATTTATTTACAAAAATATGACCCAGGACCTGGACTCAAGGAATAAAGAATGGAGGACTTGTTGTTGGAGTCATCTTGTGGCCTCTTGCCTTGGTAGGCTTACTAACAAACCTGGCTGGCCTGGACTGGTGGTATACAGGCCATTGCAAGATCATAGGCCATCTAATTTTTCACATTTCCACACATGGGTCATTTTTATTTCATGAGCAGGGCCACTTGACAGGTGGCCCAAAGGTGTGGCATCAATGCCACCCAACAGGTGGTCCATATGTGTGGCATCAATGCCACCCAACAGGTGGTCCATCCAGCAAGATGATGGGGCAGCCAGGAAGTGCAACAGTAGGCAGGTGGGTGGCCACAGAGCTGGTGGTCCATAATGGGTGATGGATGGCAGCAAGACGCTGCGACGGCAAGGTGAGTCCTCACGATGGTCCTGGACAGGGAAGAAGACAAAGCGCAACGAGCACAAGGAAAGGGCATGGTGGCACATGACAAACAAAGGTAAACGAAACGGGTGAGAGGAACGCCGGCAGAGTGAGCTCAAGCCCGGCCCTAACCGTACATACCCCCACCATCTACTACACGACCCGAGCCCTCCTTGTATTTACATATGTCTGTAACAGTAGGCTACATTAATGCAAAATATTAGGTTCCCAACAGATATAGTTTTTTGTGTATGGGAATTATTTAGGGTTCTCGAATAAAAACTTATTGGTGAGGTCAGTCATGTGTTAGACTTTTGTTGGTGACTGTACAAGTCAATTTCGGAGTGGCAGTCTACCAAAGGTGCTGCATCTGAAGTCGTTAGTGAGGTTGGCGTCTCCTGCAGTTCTGGGAAGATGTTGTTTGCTGTGACAGCGTCTGTTGTGCAGCTGCTCCAATCACTGGTCATCATGATGGCTTATTCTAGCCCATAATTGATGTCACCATGTCCCTCTGTAGTTAGCTACAGTTTCCCAGTACATATATATACAGTCATGTGAAAAAGTAAGTACACCCCATGTAAAGTTTTGACTTTTTCAACATATTTCAACATACAGCTATTTGATCTTCATTTCAACAATATTGAAAGATAAAGGTGATACAATATAACAAATATCATGAAACATTTACATTTTGTTGTCCATTGTATAATTTAAATAAACAGAAATGCAAATTTCGCATGTGGAAAAAGTAAGTACACCCCTACATTTATCACTACTTCAAATACCTAAAATTAGAATCAGGTGCACCAGCTCAGCTGCAAATGATTAGAACATCGTCAGAGAGGATCTTGGAGGAACCTGTCTTATTTAAACCTCAGACATTTAGTTTGGTTTGCTCTTTGTTGTTGAAGTGTGTGGCGTCACCATGCCTAGATCAAAAGAGCTCTCTGATGCCTTCAGAAAAAAGTTTATACATGCCTACGAGTCTGGGAAGGGATTTAAAAAGATCTCCAAACAATTTGAAATCAATCATTCGACTGTCCGGAAGATCATCTACAAGTGGAGAAGATTCCAAACAACTGCCAACTTGTTCAGGCCAGGCCGCCCCCAGCAAGTTCAGCCCGAGAGCAGACCGCACGATGCTGAAAGAAGTCTCAAAGATCCCCAGAATGTCATCACGGGACCTACAGATAGCTCTTGCCACTGTTGATCTCAAAGTGCACGAGTCTACCATTAGAAAGAGGCTGCACAAATTTGATCTACATGGGAGGTGTGCCAGGAGGAAACCTTTGTTGTTCAGAAAGAACATCAGGGCAAGACTAAAGTTTGCCAATGAACACCTAGGCAAAGACCAGCACTTCTGGAACAATGTGCTCTGGACAGATGAGTCAAAGGTAGAGCTATTTGGCCACAGTACCAGAAGACATGGTTGGTGAAAACCAAAGGCAGCATTTGACCACAAGTACCTGATACCAACTGTAAAGCATGGTGGTGGAAATATTATGGTTCGGGGCAGCTTTGCTGCATCAGGGCCTGGGCAGCTCACCATCATGGAATCCACTATGAATTATTCATTGTACGAGAGTGTGCTTGAAGATAATGTGAGGCCATCTGTCGGAAAGTTGAAGCTCAACCGAAGGTGGACCTTGCAACATGACAATGACCCTAAACATACCAGTAAATCCACCAAGGAATGGCTGAAAAGAAAGAAATGGAGGGTTCTGGAATGGCCAAGTCAAAGCCCGGATCTAAATCCCATCGAGATGTTGTGGGGGGATTTGAAACGAGCTGTGCATGCAAGACACCCCTCAAACATCGCACAGCTGAAAGAATTCTGCATGGAGGAGTGGGCAAAAATTTCTCCCAATCGATGTCAGAGACTGGTAGACAGTTATAAGAAATGCCTACTTGAGGTTGTTTTTGCCAAAGGGGCAATACCACCTATTAGAGCCAAGGGTGTACTTACTTTTTCCACATGCGAAATTTGCATTTATGTTTATTTAAATTATACAATGGACTACAAAATGTAAATGTTTCATGATATTTGTTATATTATATCACCTTTATCTGTCAATATTGTTGAAATGAAGATCAAATAGCTGTATGTTGAAATATGTTGAAAAGGTCAAAACTTTACATGGGGTGTACTTACTTTTTCACGTGACTGTATATATATATATATATATAAATAAATAAATATATATATATAAATAAAAATATGTATATGTATATGTATATATATGTATAAATATATATTTGTTTATAACATGGATGCCTTTCTCCAGGGGGGTGGCGGATGATGGAGAGTGAGGGAGGAAAGAATGCAGAGTGAGGCGAATTAATTTTCCCAAATACAGCAGTGGAGGTCGATGTGATTAATGCATATTTGACAAGGAGTCATCATTAATTTGGCTTGCTAGTTGCACCATGAAGCGTGCCTGTTCTACTGATGCAGTGTCCCCCCCCCCCCCCCTTTGTTCACCACTAATGTATTGCCTTCTAGATCAGGGTAGGAATTTAAAATAGGGCCAGGGTACCAGCATGCATTGGTATACTTTTTTTGAAAGGCAGCGTGGAATATTTCATGGCCTTGAAATTTTGCCCGAAAGTATAAATTTATCTTTTCAAGACAGTTTAAAAATATGAACCACAAAGGTTTTATGTTGTGCAATGGACTTACCGTGCGGCATCCAATCTGACGCAGACACATTTGTCATTGTCAAACATAGTGCTGTTGCCATTTTCAAACCGTATTTTGTACAATATTGTTTATTCAGGTTTATACAGTATTATCTTCGTTGTATGTGTTTGTGTGACCTTTTTTTATGAGAGGGTGGTGTGGGGTTCTGGTATTGTAGAGGATGTCACACCTGTGCACATATGTTGTGTACAGAGCGGGGGCGATTTGGAGGTGGTTCATGTATCGTCATGAGCTTTTTCCTGGGTGTGAGAGCCGAGGAAAACCAGGGACCACACCAGTTGTATACAAATTAAAGCTTCTGTTGTATTGCCTAACAAGTTCTGCAGAATTATCCAAATATAGACATGTACCTGAGAATGTACCTGAGACCTCTGCAAGCTACTCTTCAACTTTTAGTCAGATCAAGTAGCTACAAATTAACTTTCAATCTTCTTGTAAATCTGACATGTAATCTAGGTTTTTGAAAAACAAGTTCGTAACAAGTTGTAATTTAACAAATATAGGGATCAAGCAACATTTTAAGATGCAAAAGACTTCACATGACAAACTCTGCACATTATTTTTCTTTCCTAACTTTCATACAAATGGGAACAGAAACAAATGCAACGCATATATGTACATTTATCTACACACCAATGGCAGAACAGGTTTGCACAGAAAGGCATAACAATACACGCAGAGTCATCCACCGGCAAATCGAAAAGAAACAAAAAAACTTCAATCTCCCACCCCTAGAAAAGTCATAGAAGGACAAACCAAGGGCAATAATTTGAGGACAAAGGCCTAGTTGCATAAAATTCCCTTATCCTTTAGGAAATATTTACCTTAACATATGTCGTGAAGGATTTCCTTGAGGGCTGTTGCATAACATCCCTTAGGAAATCCTCAAGTAAGGTTAAGGTGGTTAAGGAAATCTTTAGTGTAGCTGTTGCTATACCAGGCAACCAATCAGATAAGTGATAGGAAGAGAAGTCTGAAAGCAACAACACGTAATGAACACGTGATTTTAAATGACACTTTTTATAAGTTACATGAGGAACACGTGCTTCCAGATGAAGGAGAAATAAAATGATTCTTGTGTAAAATTCATTTGATTCTCATTCACCATTTTATTTTGAATGTGCTAATGTGTGCAGTAAATGTTTGGAAACTTCCTGTAAATGGTGAAGGTGTGAAGTGATGAAAGTGAAATACGAGTGCGAAGCAATAAGCAAAATATTCTGGGTGTAATGAAAGTGTGAAAATGTTATCCAAGTCACTGTTCCACCATGCAGTTTTTCACAATGTAAAATAATTTCTCAATTGTGGAAGTGATGTTCAATCAGCCTCTGGTGTTCGAGACATCTTGCAAAGCGATAATTGTCCTCTTTGTGATGTTGAAAGACGTTTAAGGTTGGCGTTTAAGGATGGGAGGTGCTCCCTTCAGTTTAAGGGAGGGTTTAAGGAAAAGCTTAAGCAATATTGGAATATGCAACAATCCGCAAATTAAGGATGTCCTTAAGAGGAAACTTGAGGAATATTTAAGGAAATCCTCAAATATTTCCTTAAGCATCTTTTATGCAACTGGACCATAGTACTGTTACGTTTGTAGGGGGTCGACAATGATTACCAGGTAGAGTGTATAGATTAGTGTGCTCTGACTGTCGTGAATAAGAAGAAACCTCTATGTATAATAAGTAGGAAATTTATGTCGACCATATGTCAGGTAAGCTTTATCTTCATCCCCCTGAGAGGGGTGGGGTTTGTTAATTAGTGAGGGATTCTGGGTAAATGAATCCCCTGTATGTAATTGCCTCTGTAATATTTTCCTGTGTTCCTTATGACACCGCACTACGCACCATAGCCAAACCAAAAAAATCGACACCATAATTAATAACGCTAAATAAAAACCAACCGGAAACCAGGCATCAAGCACTACCGCTGCTAACACCGACTTGGTGAGCACACAGGCAAAGGCAGGGCCATGAGCCACGCCCCAAAGAGCAGTGATTGGTCCAGAGTTTGATTGGCACAAGGACTGGTTAGATGGAACTCGCTGATAGGAGCGGACACGGAGACGTCGTGGGATGATGTCTGAGCCTCGCGTACAGAACGATTGAAGCAGTGGACATTTTGTCTTTTGGGTTCTGGATCTGGTGGTGAATGGTCATGTGCCGACATTTTCTGCTTTTCGGTCTGGATCCCATAGCGAACGGTCGCTATTGCTCTTGCACAAGGAAGCTTCATCACGAACGGTCGTGTTCTGACATCTTGATGGTGATCGTGAGGAGGAAGAACTGCGGTTTCCCAAGCAAGAACAACGAGTGGACGGGCGCTGCCTGCTCGCTGTGCTCCCGACGAAGCCTGGAGTGAGCGAAGCATGCAGCGAGGCCGAGTTCACACCCACGGAGTCCAGCTGCGGTTGTTGGACACACGAGGCAAATATTTTCAAACTGAAAATTAAAATTAAATTGAAATTTAACTGGGAGTTTGATTTGGAGCAGCTTTGGAGGGAGTTGGTCCCCGGGCTGCAGAATTCGGACCAGGAGAGGTCATTGGGTTCGGCCTCGTGTAAAGGTTGCCCCTTTGAAAATATATTTATACCAGCCAGCTGGGGGGCTGTGCTGGCAAGATCTGGACGTGGGGTCCGACCATGTGTGTCATGTTACGACTCGGGCCCCATGGGGGGTCAGGTGGAGTGTGGCGTCCCTTGTCCATCGGGGCGCCACTCGAGCGAGTGTCTCAGGCCGCCAGGGTCACTGGACCCTGGTGGGGGTTAAGACCTCTGATGTTCCGAGGTGGTTTTTCACAGGTACCTGGGATGGTGTATCATGAGGACCACTAGGGGGAGGTGTTGTAGGTCGCGCTTTGGTGGTGGCATCACGGTCGACCAACACGGGCCTGATGTAGTGACCGCCCAGGCATGCGGCCTTGCAGCCTCTTCCTGAGACTCTGGGACAGCCAGCATGTGATGACCTGCCATGCTGGTCTATGGACGTGGGTCGAACCGCAAGGACAGGAATGATTATACCCCACCAGACAACCATTGGGGCATCTGTGGAATGTGATGGTGTGACAATGATCTTCCACAGATGTTCTGTAATGATTTGTGGACTCTTGGCTTGGGAAGAGAGCCATGGGATTGATTGAAATGGCAACTTGGAACGAGCCAAGCATAGGGAGCCTTGCTCGGCTGGCAGGTGTATGGAGAAGCACCCTTCTTTGGTGGGATTAGTAAAATGTGGAAAAATTGGCATGGGTAATCTGAGGGTTAAATGTAAATTTAAGGGTGAATTTTGTGAGGCCATGGTGGACACTGCACACCAAAGTGTTGGAGGCTGGGACAAAATTGATAGAGTACTAGCACTGCCTTCTACTGGCTACGGGGGTGACGGCGCCGATATTTTGGATGCGGGGTTGTGGCGATGTGGTTGGGATGTGGCGATTGGCACAAGGACTGGTAATATGGGACTCGCTGATAGGAACAGACACGGAGACGTTGTGGGATGATGTCAGAGCCTCGCGTACAGAATGATTGGAGCGGCGGACATTTAGTCTTTCCGGTTCTGGATCTGGTGGTGAACGGCCGACATTTTCTGTTTCTCATTCTGGATCCCATCGTGAACGGTCGCTATTGCTCTTGCGCAAGGAAGCTTCATCACGAAATGTTGTGTTCCGACATCTTGATGGTGATCGTGAGGAGAAAGAACTGCGGACTGAGAACTGAAGTTTCCCAAGCAAGAACGATGAGTGGACGGGCGCTGCCTGCTCGCTGCGCTCTCGACAAAGCCAGGAGTGAGCAGAGTGCACAGCGAGGCCTAGTTCACGCCCACGGAGTGCAGCCTGTGGTTTTCCCGCCAAGGCCTCGGACGATTTTTAACGATTCCTGACGAGATTCAAGAACAGCTTAGACTGCAGTGGTTCTTAACCTTTTTAAAGGCACCGAACCCTAACGAAACCCACCAAACACTCGCGGAACCCCTCAAATTTGACAAAAAAATTAAGAAGAATTGCATCTTAATGTGTTTTCTGTTCTTCTTTTCGGGAGGCGATCTGGGAAATGCGTGGTTTTGTTTTGGCAAGGGCCACCCTCAAATCATTTTCGCATGCAAGCCTGCTCCTTTTCTTTGTTTTAATGTCCACCAGTTTCGAAAACGCATGCTCGCAGAGATACGTTGTAACGAACGGCGTGAGGATCTCAAGGGCAATTTTAGCGATGTGAGGATACCCTTCCATTTGGTGGCACCAAAACGTTGAGAGCGTTGTTGTGCCGAAGAGTTGTTGTTGAGTCTGGCTCTGCTGAAGTTCGATGAGGTCGTCGAGGTATTGGTCGTTGACATCTGCCGTTGCAACGTCGAAAGTAAATGGCTGCCACACCCATGCTGGGTTTTGCTCTTGGTCGGGGAGACGGGAAGTAGCCGTCTTGGCTCTTGGTCGACGGGAAGTAGCCGTCGAATGACTTTCCCAGCTCATCCAAGTGCGTGGCAATCACTTGCTTCAGCTCCCCCGGTACAGCAATGCCTCCAACTTCAGACTCATCTTCGATTGCGCTCACGCACTCATCCAGTAGCGAAAAGTTCACAAAGTTGTCGTTCTCTGTTCGCCGCCTCCACAACGGTAACTTCTTTCGGAAAGCGCTAAGCTTTTCTTCAGATTTGATGACATTCACTCCACCACCCTGCATCTGGCAATTGAGATGATTGAGTGCGTCGAAGATGTCAGCCAAGTACGCCAAGGCGAGGATGAACTCTGACTCTTGGAAGTGCGTTGCATGGCAATGCTGGTGTTCTCGCAAAAAATAGGGCTAATTCTACACGCAAGGCAAAAACACGGCTCACTACCTTCCCTCGTGATAACCATCGAACGTTAGAGTGGTAGAGAAGGACTTCGAATTCAGAGCCGATTTCATTGCACAGCTCTTTGAAGATGCGATGATTCAGAGCACGGCTTCGCACGTAATTCACAGTTTGAACGACGATTTTCAGAACATTGGCCAGTTTTGGAGGCAGGGTTTTTGATGCCAGCACATGTCTGTGCAGGACACAGTGCGTGACGATGATGTGTGGTGCATCAGCCTTCACCAGTGCTCCAAAACCGAAGTTGCATCCCAGCATGGCTGGAGCTGCGTCCGAGCAAAATGCATACACCATGTTCCACGAGAGGCCATTGCTTCTGAAGAAGTCGTCCACAAGCTTCTTCATGTCAGCTGCCTTCGTCCTTGTTGTGAGAGGCTTGCAGAACAGAAAGTCTTCCTTGATCTCGTCTCCTTTGACATAATGCACAAATAAGATGAGCTGGCTCAAATTTGAAACGTCGGTGGTCTCGTCGAGTTGAAGGCTGAATTTCGTCGGGCTCGCGACTAAATCTGCAACTACCTGGGCGAGGATGTCGTCATTCATTTCGTCGATTCTGCATCTGATGGTGTTATTTGAGAGTGGAACGAGAGACAACTTGCTTTCAGCAGCTTTTCCCAGCATGATGTTGGCCATCTTCAACGCGGCCGGTTTGATGAGTGTCTCGCCAACGGTGTGCGGTTTGCACTGCTTTGCGATCAGGTACGCAACTTCATATGACGCGGTGAGGATCGGTTTGTCAATTGGAACGAAGCCAGGAGTGGGCAAGGTAGCACTTGCGTCGAATCGGACTCTCTTCAATTTGAATTCATCCAGCGTTGCGTCTTTGTACTGCCCCTCGCCGTGCAGTTTTTTGAAGTGTTCCCATAGTTTTGCTGGTGCTAGGCTGGAGTTGCTCAACTTGACATTGCAAAGCATGCATTGAGGACGCTGACTTCCGTCCCGTTCCGTCAAACACGTGAACCTGTACCGCACGTAATCCTCCGACCACTTCCTTTTTTTGCTCGACATACTGCAAAAAAAATAATAAAAAAGTAACAAACTGATCTTAATTGAGTCCGGGCAAATAATTATATGACAAAAATTAAAAAAAGAACATGCTTAAATATAATCAGTACCCCTCTGAAAACTGAGAAATTTTAACGAAGAAAACATAACTTCTTGTTACGATGACGGGATTTATTATCTACTCAACTCTATGTCACCTCAAATCCCATTAAAATATTACATAGAAAACTGCGAATTGTTCGTTTTGAATTGCGACCAAAGGAGTTATATCACCTTCACCTAATTTTCTGAGTAATTCAATCATATTTTATAATCACCATCCACTTTTGACTTTAATATAACTCTGAACCCGCCCTGCATATCCACAAACATTTCCAACTTACTTTTCAATTAATCAGTAACTCCAAAGTAAGGCGCGACCAATGACACACGGCACACGGCAAGCTAATCGAGGCTATTCACTGGAATTTCCGAACACCTGCCAAGTCCAAATCCAGTAAGTAAGTAAGCAAGTAAGCACAATCAACAGAATAATTAGCAAGTTGCTCATTGATTCACCTTACTACAGTCAGTGTGAAACAACTTATCTTAAACACAGACCAGAGAAACCATGAATGGGATGGGAATACAATTACAAATAACATTTCCATTCGTTCGTAACATACATAGCAAAATAATAATAATATTAATAATATTTTTATTAATATTATATTTGCATATATTTTCATTGAATTCAACCACCAATTATTTTTGAGGTCAACATAAACCAAAAAAGGTTAACAACTCAGGTGGTATTTCTAAAATCCTCAATTTTCATCTGATTTACTTCACTTGAAATTTTAATAGGATTTGCATATCATGTCACTGAATTCAACCACCAATTACTTTTGAGGTCTAAAGGTCAACATAGGCCTGATTTAGAAAATCTTCAATTATCAACTAATTTACTTTACTTCAAATTTGAAGAGGATTTGCATATCAGGTCACTGAATTCAACATAGGCCAAATTATATTGAGGTCAAAAGGTCAACATAGGCCAAATTTCTATAATCGTCAATTTTCATCTGATTGACTTTACATTTGAGCAGGATTTGCCTATCATGTCACTGAATTCCACCACCAATTGATTTTTGAGATTTACAGGTCAAAAAGGTTACATCGGCCAGATCTCTAAGATTGTCAATTTTCATCCGATTGACTTGAAATTTAACCAGGATTTACTTATCAGGTCACGGAATTCAAGCACCATTTATTTTTGAGGTCGAAAGATCAGCATGTGTATACTGTATATAAAGCTGCAAAAATATGGGTGGATGGAGAACCTTCATCAATGTGAAGTCTTCGTCGACCTCTGAGTATGTCTTTTAATTATGTGCTGATTGAACGTGAGCTGGACCATGAGTAAGTCTATTATTACTTAGTATTGGACCTTGACTATGTCCAGACAAGTCCCACGTGGCAAAGAGACAATTCCCACGTGGCAAAGACACAAGTCCCACGTGGCAAAGCGGCAGGTCCCACGTGGAAAAGAGGCAGACCCACGTGGAAAAGAGGCAGGTCCCACGTGGAAAAGAGGCAAGACCCACGTGGAAAAGAGGCAGGTCCCACGTGGAAAAGAGGCAGATCCCACGTGGAAAAGAGGCAGGTCCCACGTGGAAAGAGGCAGGTCCCACGTGGAAAGAGGCAGGTCCCACGTGGAAAAGAGGCAAGTCCCATGTGGAAAAGAGGCAGGTCCCACGTGGAACAGAGGCAGGTCCCACGTGGAAAAGAGGCAGGTCCCACGTGGAAAAGAGGCAGGTCCCACGTGGAAAAGAGGCAGGTCCCACGTGGAAAAGAGGCAGGTCCCACGTGGAAAAGAGTCAGGTCCCACGTGGAAAAGAGGCAGGTCCCACGTGGAAAAGAGGCAGGTCCCACGTGGAAAAGTGGCAGGTCCCACGTGGAAAAGAGGCAAGTCCCACGTGGAAAAGAGGCAGGTCCCACGTGGAAAGGAGGCAGGTTCCACGTGGAAAGGAGGCAGGTCCCACGTGGAAAAGAGGCAAGTCCCACGTGGAAAAGAGGCAGGTCCCACGTGGAAAGGAGGCAGGTTCCACGTGGAAAGGAGGCAGGTCCCACGTGGAAAAGAGGCAGGTCCCACGTGGAAAAGAGTCAGGTCCCACGTGGAAAAGAGGCAGGTCCCACGTGGAAAAGAGGCAGGTCCCACGTGGAAAAGTGGCAGGTCCCACGTGGAAAAGAGGCAAGTCCCACGTGGAAAAGAAGCAGATCCCACGTGGCAAAGAGGCAGGTCCGACGTGGCAAAGAGGCAGGTCCCACGTGGAAAAGAGGCAGGTCCCACGTGGAAAGGAGGCAGGTTCCACGTGGAAAGGAGGCAGGTCCCACGTGGAAAAGAGGCAAGTCCCACGTGGAAAAGAGGCAAGTCCCACGTGGAAGAGGCAGGTCCCACGTGTAAAAGAGGCAGGTCCCAAATGGAAAAGAGGCAGCTCCCACGTGGAAAAGAGGCAGGTCCCACGTGGCAAAGAGGCAGGTCCCACGTGGCAAAGAGGAAGGTCCTACTCGGCAAAGAGGCGGGTCCCACGTGGCAAAGTGGCAGGTCCTATGTGGCAAAGAGGCAGGTCCTACGTGGCAAAGAGGCAGGTCCTACGTGGAAAAGAGGCGGGTCCTACGTGGCAAAGAGGCGGGTCCCACGTGGAAAAGCGGCAGGTCCCACGTGAAAAAGAGGCAGGTCCCCCGTGGAAAAGAGGCAGGTCCCACGTGGCAAAGAGGCAGGTCCTATGTGGCAAAGAGGCAGGTCCCACATGGAAAAGAGGCAGGTCCTACATGGCAAAGAGGCAGGTCCCACATGGAAAAGAGGCAGGTCCTACATGGCAAAGAGGCAGGTCCCACGTGGAAGAGAGGCATGTCCTACGTGGCAAAGAGGCAGGTCCCACAAGGAAAAGAGGCAGGTCCTACGTGGCAAAGAGGCAGGTCCCACGTGGAAAAGAGGCATGTCCTACGTGGCAAAGAGGCAGGTCCCACAAGGCAAAGAGGCAGGTCCCACATGGAAAAGAGGCAGGTCCTACATGGCAAAGAGGCAGGTCCCACGTGGAAAAGAGGCATGTCCTACGTGGCAAAGAGGCAGGTCCCACAAGGAAAAGAGGCAGGTCCTACGTGGCAAAGAGGCAGGTCCCACGTGGAAAAGAGGCATGTCCTACGTGGCAAAGAGGCAGGTCCCACAAGGCAAAGAGGCAGGTCCCACATGGAAAAGAGGCAGGTCCTACATGGCAAAGAGGCAGGTCCCACGTGGAAAAGAGGCATGTCCTACGTGGCAAAGAGGCAGGTCCCACAAGGAAAAGAGGCAGGTCCTACGTGGCAAAGAGGCAGGTCCCACGTGGAAAAGAGGCAGGTCCCACGTGGCAAAGAGGCAGGTCCCACGTGGAAAAGAGGCAGGTCCTACGTGGAAAAGAGGCAGGTCCTACGTGGAAAAGAGGCAGGTCCTACGTGGAAAAGAGGCAGGTCCTACGGGGAAAAGAGGCAGGTCCTACGTGGCAAAGAGGCAGGTCCTACGTGGAAAAGAGGCAGGTCCTACGTGGAAAAGAGGCAGGTCCTACGGGGAAAAGAGGCAGGTCCTACGTGGCAAAGAGGCAGGTCCTACGTGGAAAAGAGGCAGGTCCCACATGGCAAAGAGGCAGGTCCGACGTGGAAAAGAGGCAGGTCCTACGTGGCAAAGAGGCAGGTCCTACGTGGAAAAGAGGCAGGTCCTACGTGGAAAAGAGGCAGGTCCTACGTGGAAAAGAGGCAGGTCCGACGTGGAATAGAGGCAGGTCCCACATGGCAAAGAGGCAGGTCCGACGTGGAAAAGAGGCAGGTCCTACGTGGCAAAGAGGCAGGTCCTACGTGGAAAAGAGGCAGGTCCTACATGGCAAAGAGGCAGGTCCCACGTGGAAAAGAGGCATGTCCTACATGGCAAAGAGGCAGGTCCCACAAGGAAAAGAGGCAGGTCCTACGTGGCAAAGAGGCAGGTCCCACGTGGAAAAGAGGCAGGTCCCACGTGGCAAAGAGGCAGGTCCCTCGTGGAAAAGAGGCAGGTCCTACGTGGAAAAGAGGCAGGTCCTACGTGGAAAAGAGGCAGGTCCTACGTGGAAAAGAGGCAGGTCCTACGGGGAAAAGAGGCAGGTCCTACGTGGCAAAGAGGCAGGTCCTACGTGGAAAAGAGGCAGGTCCCACATGGCAAAGAGGCAGGTCCTACGTGGAAAAGAGGCAGGTCCCACATGGCAAAGAGGCAGGTCCGACGTGGAAAAGAGGCAGGTCCCACATGGCAAAGAGGCAGGTCCGACGTGGAAAAGAGGCAGGTCCTACGTGGCAAAGAGGCAGGTCCTACGTGGAAAAGAGGCAGGTCCTACGTGGAAAAGAGGCAGGTCCTACGTGGAAAAGAGGCAGGTCCGACGTGGAATAGAGGCAGGTCCCACATGGCAAAGAGGCAGGTCCGACGTGGAAAAGATGCAGGTCCTACGTGGCAAAGAGGCAGGTCCGACGTGGAAAAGAGGCAGGTCCTACGTGGAAAAGAGGCAGGTCCCACGTGGCAAAGAGGCAGGTACCCACGTGGCTTACACAAATTTAAACTTACACAGCTTATGCCACTTCGTGATAGTATGTTTTACACAGGGTGTTACACCAATAAGACTTTTCCCTGACCCCTTCTGTGCAGGGTGGTGCACAAGCTGCTTTATAACAGGAGAGTGGAGAGTACAGTAGCATTTGTGTGATAATAACTTGTCATTTAGTCCAACAGGATGGCAGAAAGGTAACACACTTACAGGTCTACTGAGCATTGAGCTGCATGTCCAGTCTGGGCTCGATTCTCACCTGCCAATAAATTGTTGGAATGGTGTTTTATAGTCAGGGTGTTGCGAATCATACAGTGCACTGTATCTCTAATGGATGTTAACCTGGGACTCATCCATTAGTATTAGCTGTTGGATGTTAAAGATCTCATGGTGTGATTTGTAAAGAGTCGGTGAGTTATTGCTGGCATCAAAGACTAGCGATGGATCAGAGACGAGCCAGCGGATTCATGAAAGACTTGCGCCAAACATGCTCATTGGCCAACCTCAACAGAAAGTGGGAATAATTGGGCCTGTTAAAAAAAACTAGTAGTAGTAGTAGTAGTAGTAGTAGTAGTAGTAGTAGTAGTAGTAGTAGTCGTAGTAGTAGTAGTAGTAGTAGTAGTATCAATACAGAGAAGCAAAAACTCAGTCATAGGTGAATGCCACTATTATTTCACCATGAATTGAAGTTGAAACAGATCCATTCGGATTTGATATTGCTACGGCACAGTGGCTCAGGTTACCACGAGACGGTTCTTCGGACATACTCCCGGACCTCCGGACCTGAGACCACCAGGCCACTGACAACCCTCCAGGCCGCCGGGTTGTTAATCAACCACGGATGTCGGTTGGGATAATTGGGTCTAACAGGGTCCCCTTGCCCCTATGTCGTGCGTGTTACCTGTTGATGATCTAAAGTCCGCGCCCTCAGCATTCACCCGTGTTCCAACTATTATTACTACTACAGCCGAGCGCAATGTGAGTGAACACTGGCTAAACACTACCAAAGTGAAACAGTGGGGCAGAACTCCCAGTTATGTACACACTTGTGTCGGATCAATGGGAGAAAGTATGAGAAACAAGCAGTTGGAAAATGCACAATGAGTACAGTCATGGCCAAAAATATTGGCACCCTTGCACTTTTAAAAAATAACTCACAATTTTCTTGAAAAATATATTGAAATTGACAAAAGTATTTGGTCTCCACAATTCTTTATTTTACTGTTAATATTACAGAACCTTTGTTTTTGATTTAGAACTTAAAATATCCTTTTAAATCAGAAAATAAAAAGAAATGGCATTGACAAAATTATTAACACCCTCAACTTAATATTTGGTAGCACAGACTTTGGACAAAATAACTGCAGTCAAGCACTTCCTTTGGCAATTAATGAGCTTCCTACACCTCTCTACAGGCAGTTTGGCCCACTCTTCTTGTGCAAACTGCTCCAGTTCTCCCAGATTTGAAAGGTGCCTTCTCCTAACTGCTGTTTTCAGATCTCACCACAGGTGTTCAATGGGATTTAGATCTGCACTCATTGCTGGCCATTTCAGAACAGTCCAGCGTTTTGTCTTGAACCAAACAATGTTCTTTCTAAAGTGTTTGGGGTCTTTGTCCTGCTGCAAGACCAATGACCTTCGACGGAGACCCAGATTTCTGACACTGTGTTGAACATTGCACTCCAAAATGCCTTGGTAATGTCCTGATTTAATGATGCCATGCATACATTCAAGACACCCAGTACCAGAGGAAGCACAGCAACCCCAAAACATCACTGAACCTCCTCCATGTTTGACTGTAGGGAAGGTGTTCTTTTCTTTGAAGGCTAAATTTTGTTTTCTGAAAACATAGAGATGATGTGCTTTCCCAAAAAGCTCTAATTTGGTCTCATCTGCCCACCGGACATTATCCCAGAATGATTTTGGCTTTTTCAGCTGTGTTTTGGAAAACTCCATTCGGGCTTGCTTAGCAGTAGGGTCCTCCTGGGTCTCCTACCATAGAACCCCCTTTCATTGAGATGGAGATGGATGGTGTGTCTGGAGGTTAGCTTGAATCTGTTTGGCAGTTGATCAAGGTGCTCTCTCCATCATTCGGACAATCCTTCGCTGCAATCGTTGATCAAGTTTTCTCTTGCGGCCACGTCCAGGAAGGTTGGCTACAGTGCCATGGGCCTTAAACTTCCTGATATCATTACGTATGGTGGACACAGGAACATCAAGATCTCTGGAGATGGACTTGTAGCCTTGAGATTGTCCATGCTTGGTGACAATCGTTTGTCTGATCTCCTCAGACAATTCTCGGGTTTTCTTTCTTTTCTCCATGCACATTGCGGTACACACAGTGACACAAAACAGCAGAATGACTCCTTTTTTCCATTCAAACTGGTTGAATGCGTGATTTTTACATTGCAGGCACCTGCAACTCACCACAAGTGAGTTCAATTCCAAAGTGAAGGAGAATAACCTCCTTGAAATCTAATTATTTCTTACAACTTCTAAAAGGTAACAATAATATTTTTCGGGGCGTTTTAGGATTTCTGTGTGGAATAAGCTAAGATTTAGTGATTTTTTGAGCTTTTTTTTGTTTGTTTTGTTCCACTGCAAACCAAAGAAATACATATGTGGATACCAAAATATTTTTTAATTTCAACAATTTTCTGGAAGAAATGGTGCATTATTTGAAAAAAGTGCATGGGTGCCAATACAATATTTTTGGCCACAACTGTATGTATTACAAAAATACACAACGAGCAATGGTGAAAAGCACTTTATTTGCAGCACTTTATTCACCCATCATAATGGATTCCACACAACGGCCCAGCTCATTCTGAGGCACTCTTGACGTGCTCACTACAGCTGCCCGTATCAGGCTGTATTCTGGGTTTATGCTTGCCATGCAGGGCGTGGCTTCCAGGCCAGTACAGTGCATGTAGTGCATGCAGCCTTTCCCCATTGGTACGCGTCTGAAGGGGGCGGTTCCCGCTATGCAGTTGGTGGAAACTTCCATTGCCACTGTGGGAGCTTTCGGCAAACCCCTCACTCCTGCCCCTCATGCGCGTAGCAATGAGGTGAAGCCCCATCCCTTCCCTCGTGCGCAAATGTTCCTTTGTGCAGCACCCGGTGTGCCTGAAAGATCCGGCCCTCATGCTCCCCATATTTGGCGTGTTAGAAAAGGCATTCCAGGTGATGAATATAGTGGTGAAGGAAGGTAAAACAGCCAATCCGGAGGATTATTGCTGAAAGGTTAATTATTACAAACTAGTGAGATACCCGTGCTACGCCCGGGTGGAAGGCCAGAAGCAAACAGGCAATGCAGCTATGGCGAATGCTAAAGCATGAAACCAAAAAATCCACATTCCTGTAGCACCTTCAGTCGCACATCAGACATGGACAGCAAGTTCGTGAAAGACTTCCATGAAAAACGACCCGTTCGCAAACAAACGGGTACGCTCACGTATAGAAACATCGATTGTGGGTCCATGACGAATCTGCATATGATGATCCGCGAATTTCACGTTCAGAAAGTAGAAACCATCACGGCATGTCGTCGAAATCTTTTTTCATTCCAAACAACATATCTCCAATCACAAATTAATCACAAAATAAACTTTTAACAACATTGTTAATGTTTCCTTCATTGCAAAAACTACCAAGTCAACAGTTAAAAGGATTTTGAGCCGACAGGTGTTACAGCCTCGGCAAGATCTATGGAGACAGCGATCTGTTGGCTTATACACCGCCCAAATAGCTATGTGGAATTCTCTCGTGTAGAGATTTAACCCACATCGTTTGAACTTTGGCTGAGGTCATTATTTACTTTTAATGATGTTTATATACGAATCAAAAAGAAGATAATTGGTTTTGGGTCGTCCTTTCCACATATCTTGTGAGATTGTGAGTTGGAGAGACGTCCGTGATGGCGGGGAGGGGGTTGGCATTCTCTCAAGCAGGGATTCAACCCATGTCCTTATAAAAGGTCTTTGTCTGAGGTCACTGTGTCCGATCGATGCAGCCGATCGGTGCAGCTGTGCAGCAATCGGTGCAGCCGTTTGTGCAGCACCTGGGAAAATAACGTTTTGCGGGAGTCCAAATCTTAAAATGCTGGAGGCCAAAGCTGAAATTGGAAAAACAATATAGCCTATTTTACTCCAGGAGATCCCAGTGTTACCCACCCAAAATATCGTTGCGATCGGTTCAGCCGTTTTTGCGGTACCTTTGAGCGGACGGACAGACGGATGGACGGACAGACAAACGGACGGACATTTGGTGAATTATAGTAAGATAGGGGATTCGGTTTCCGATATAAGGTTCGGTGGAGGCAACAATGGAGGCAACATTATCAACAATGAACTAGTGAATGGTCGAACGAATAGACGGACTGGAGGTGGCAACAAACCAGTTGTGGGGTTGAGCAGAGGGATTGAAAGTGAAGGAATAGATCGATCAAATAGATAGATTGAAAGTGAGAACGATCCGCATGTAGATTGATCGAAAGATTGCCGGAATGGAGCTCATGGATTGAAGCATGGACCAAATGTGTTTTGAAGGAAGGATTGCTAGAACCGACCAGATGTGGATTGAATGGAATATTATTAGAATGGACCGAAAGGGGATTATTGGAACGAACAAAATGGCAATTTAAAAAAAGATAGTTGGAAATGGGGAGACACCACACCGGGAATACATAGAATAACGAACCTCGATTATGTATACAAAAAAAACAACAAAAAAAACAACAACTTGCCACAACTCATGTTCCCATTTCCAAACCCCTTAGACAATGGACAAAGGTCTATCTTTACATAGACTAAGAAATAACTATCTCGGGATTTCTATAATGTACAAGAATGTGCCTCTCTCGTGGAATAACTCAATCGAGCCATACCAGTTTACCGTTGGTTGCATCATTTATTAATAATACGTACGTACAGAGAGAGGTGCTAAAACCACACAGGGTCAGCATTATCCTCTCTAGTGAAATGTTTCCACTGAACCCCTTATATACAGTGAAATAAACAGAGATGTGCCAATTTATGAGGAAATCACACCTTTTTTTTTTTTTTTTTTTTTTTTTTGTATACTGAATCGAGGCTCGTGAAAGAGCTAACATTTACTTCACAAACAAATCGACCAGACAAACAAAATACACAAAAAGAGGGAGCGGAAGACAAGATGGGGAGAAAAGGGGAAGCACACAAACACAACATCCGAGAGCAGGGAGATGTGTGGAAGGGAGAGGGCCCGGGGGGAGGCGGCATGGGAAGGGGGGGGGGGGGAGGGAGAAGTATAAAGCACAAGGACACCAAGGACTTCCAGGACAGAAGTATTTCAAAAAGGGGAATTGGGGTGAAATTAGCGGGGGTAGAAAAGATCAAGGTTTTGGATGGGGGAAGATAAGAGATGGTGGTGAACAGCTGTTTTAAAGACTTGGAGGGTGGAGTGGGATTGAAGAGAGTAAGGGAGTTTGTTCCAGAGGCGGGAGAAAAGAGGAATGAAGGAGTGAAGGTGAGCAGAGAGTCTTGATTTTGGCAGTTTAACCAAAAGAGGGTTGCAGGCAGATCTTGTGCGACCTGCAGGAATATTTGCGGGACAGAGCCCAGAGAAAGCTGCGGGGGCAAGGCCAGAGAGGAGTCGGTAGAAGACGGAAAGACCACCAACCTGCCTGTGGTGAGTGAGTGAGAGGCCCTTGGAGTTAGCTTCATCGCGGGAGATTCCAATGATTCTGAATGCTTTGGTTTCAACAGCGCGAAGGCGAGATAGGTGTGAGGCAGGAGCACCAGCCCAGAGGGGAGAGCAGTATTCCATTGAGCTGCGGATGAAAGCCTTGTATGTGATGAGGAGCTCAGGTGTGCCAAGGAAGGACTTCGCACGACGGAGGATGCCCAGTCGGCGACTGGCTTTGGAGGCCAGATTTGAAATGTGGTTTTTCCAGGAAAGATCATGGCAGATAGTGAGACCCAAAAGCTTGAGTGACAGAACTTCTTGGAGAGGATTATTCAGAAAGTGGATGGGAGGGTTGTCCAGTCGGTCTTTTCGGAGAGACATCGTAAGAGTGTGAGATTTGTCAGGATTGAAAGACATGTTCCACTTGTTTGCCCAGTCTGTGATTTTGTCAAGGTCTGCAGAGAGTGAGGAGGCTGCAGACTGCCGATCTGAGGGATGAAGAATGGAGCGACAGAGAGTAGAGTCGTCAGCAAAGAGATAGAGAGGATTTTCAAGAGAGTCAGAGAGATCATTGATGAAGACTAGAAAAAGCACAGGGCCCAGAACACTGCCTTGGGGAACTCCAGCCTGAACAGGAAGAGGAGATGAGAGAAACCCATTCAGGGCCACACGTTGACTACGACTAGAGAGGAAGTCCGCCAGCCATGCGTGGAGATTTCCATGGATACCAAAAGAGGAGAGTTTGGTTAGCAGAGCGGGGTGCCAGACTGTATCGAAGGCACGTGATATGTCAAGGGAGACTGCTCTAATTTCCTGTTTGGCATTGAGGACCTCCATCTATTGTTGAGAAAGCAGAAGCAGCATGTCCAGAGTGGAGTGTCCAGGTCTGAAACCAAATTGATGATCAGAGATCAAGCCATTGGAGAAGAGGAAAGATTTCATATCTGAAGCAATGATGGATTCCATGACCTTGCTGATAATTGGGAGAAGGCTGATTGGTCTGTAGTTGCTGGGATCTGTTTTTGCACCTTTTTTGTGCAAAGCGGTGATGTTGGCAGATTTCCAAGCAGATGAAAAATGACCTTGAGCAAAAGAGAGGGTGAAGAGAACAGAGAGAGGGAGTGAAAGAGCGGAAGAACATGATTTTAGGACCCGTGGGCTGATGCCGTCAGGTCCAGTTGCAGAATCAGAGTCGAGGGTTGACAGACACTTTTCCACCTTGTCAGGAGGAAAGGACACAGAGTCCAGGAGCAGCTGGGTACGACTGGGTACGGTGGGTACAGAGAGGGATGGGTTTGGGACACAAGATTTAGAGGCAAACACAGAGTTGAGGCATTCGGCTTTTTCACGTGCGGAGTCAGCCATGTGGCCATTTAAGGTGAGGGAGGGGATGGAGGGGGAACACACACCAGAAACAGATTTTACCAGACACCACCAGGATTTGGAAGAGGGAGACAGATAAGAGAGTTCGGTCCTGAGGACGGAGAGATATTGTTTCCTGGCTCTCCTGAGGGTGGACACACACTTGTTTCGGGCTTTGTGAAAGGAAATGAGATTTCCTTCCATTGGATTTGCTTTCCAGGAGACGAAAGCAAGTTGTTTCTGGGCAATAGCCTCACCACAAGATTCCGTGTACCATGGACGGGAGGAAGGGTATGACAACTGAAGACGAGAAGGGATAAAACTGTGCATGAGAGAGAGCAATTTACTTTGGAAGAATTCCCAGGATGAGTTGATGTCAGAGGCAGTAGAGATGGGAGACCAGTCCAGATGATTGATGGCTGCTTGAAGACCGTGCCAGTTGGCCTGAGTGAAATGCCAGACTCGTCGACGCTGAGGAGGCTCTCTGAAAATGGTCAGAGAGATGTCCACTTTAACAAGCACATGATCAGAAGAGCCGATTGGAGCAGAAGAAGAGCAGCAGACATTTTCAGGGAAGTTAGTCATAACCAAGTCCAGAAGAGAAAATTCTCCGTTGACTGAGATCCGGGTTGGGAAATTGACAGATTGTGTCAGTCCCAGTGAGTCACAGAAGTCCTTTGCTGAAGAGCCATGGCTGGTGAGAGAAGTACCCACCCCCAGCCAACTGGCATGGTGACAGTTGAAATCACCACATATGAGGAAGAGAGAGTTGGGATGGGTAGATAGAAGTTGGTCCATATTATCAGACAGCAAGATGTAGATGGAGTCATCACTGTTTGGTGGACGGTACAACACGCATATGAACAAAAGGTGGGAGCGAAGGGGAAGCCGTAGCCAAAGGTATTCCTGGGGGTGAGGTGGAGAGAGGGCAGTGCAGGGCGAGTGAGGAAGAGAGTTTTTTATAAAGATAGCAACCCCACCTCCAGAACGAGGCTCAGGTCTATCATACCGGAGGAGGGAGTAACCTGGGAGAGATACCAAGGAATCAGAGACATCATGAAGGAGGAAGGTTTCTGTTAAGCAGATCACGTCTGGTTTGTCAGAAGCAACCTGTATGGAGAGATCAGTTAAGTTTGAGTGAAGGCCCCGGATGTTTGAGGTCCATACTGTTAAGGAAGAGGAAGGGGGAGCATCGGATACAGAACAGGGGGGGGGGGGGGGGGAGCGGTAGGGCAGGATGTGGAAGGGGAGGAAGAGGTAGGGAGAGCTGTTGCAGGTGTGTCAGAGATTACAGAATAGCTTGGAGAAAGGGAAGAATGGGGCGGACAAAAGGTTTGATGGTGTTTGGGTGAGGCGCAGTGAGGTGTTATTTGAGGAGGCGGAAGAGTGAGGCAGAAGGTTGAGGAAGATGAAGGTGAAAGTTGAGAGGGGGAAGAAGCAGGGAGGACGCTTTGAGGAGGAGGGGTGAGAGGGGAGTCTAGGAGGGGAGGAGTGAGGGAGAGTCTCGGAAGGGAGGGGTGTGGGGGGGAGTTTAGGAGGGAAGGGGCAGGGGGGGGGAGATTTGAAAGGGATGGGTGTTTAGGAAGATTTGGGGGGGAGGGGCAAGGGGGAAGATTTGACAGAGATGGGTGATGGGGAAGATTTGGAGGGGAGGGGTGAGATTGGATTTTGAAAAGTGTACGATTTATGGGAAACGAACATTTATTGCAAAATGAGTTTCTTGAGACATTCGAGTCAAAAATACGTTTGAGGACGCTGAAGGATGGGTGGAGTTCTGGAGAGTTTAGGGAATGAATGAAAGATGCACTGTAAGAGATGGAATTTTTTTTTTGAATGAATAGAATTGGTGAGCAAGTCGAAAGCATCCTTTTATAGAAGAAGTAGAAAAAAGTGTTATAGAATATGACATAATAATAAAGTTCTTCAGGGGACAGATGAAACATGTATTAACAACTTGATCACGTGATCTCGAACAACGTGGTCGAAGAACGAAAGACAAATAACGAAGAACGAAAGAGCAAAAGAACGAAGAACGAAAGAACAAATAAGAACGTACAAGCGGATAAGAACAGGGAAGGAAAAAGAAATTTTGGTTTTTTTTTTGAGATTTTAAAACAAGGGAGTATGGGTGAAAAGACCGTGAAAAACAGAGACCAACAGTAGTTGCAGCGCGATCAAAGAACCGCTGAGACAAAAATCAAAAGCCTCAAGCCAAGGTCTGAGGACACGGTAGCCTACTACTACTAGCACTACACTAGGCCTCAGAATACACGATACGAAAAAAACCGACGATTCTGTACACAGGTATGAAAAACCAACACCGAGAAACCTATTAAAGTCACCCCAATAGGTACATACACCGAAAGAAAGATAAAGATACGCCAAAAACACAAATGTGAAAGATCACTTAGCTTCGAAAGCGTGAGCGCATGGAACAGCTTCGAAAAGACGTGACCTCGCCGTGATCTCTCGCCGTGACATCTTGCTTTGTCATCCGGACTTCTAAGGATTTTTACAAGTAAACATCAGATATTGATCAGTCAATTGGCACACAGACTCTTCGATCTGTTATTTCCCATGAGCAGCTCCCACATTGCAAAACACAGAGACGAACACCCAATTGCTCAGCATTCCCTTTTGCTACACTTGATATTAACCAAAATTCCTTGTGGCAATCACAAGGTCTCTAGAATTTTGCAATACCTTATATGCTCAAAAATTCTCTCTTTCAACAAAATACATGAATTGAGCAATGTGGAATAATTACTCCACTTCTACACTCCCTCTAGGGCTGGGGTGGGGAACCTCCGGCCTCCGGGCCGTATACGGCCCGCGAGACAGTTTTGATCCGGCCCGCGAGGCAATTATCGCGAGGCAAATTCATCTATCTATAATTCCAGTAATCTCTCCTTTTTTTTCTTTTTTTTTTTTGTATACAAGATCGAGGCTCGTGAAAGAGCCAACATTGATCACACAAAAAGTCAAACCGACACACAAAACACAAAAAACAAGGGGAGCGGCAGACAAGATGGGGAGAGAGGGGGGAGGACACAAACACAACATTTGAGAGCAGGGACATCGGGAGGACTTGGGGGGAGGTGGGAGAGGAATAAAACATATGAACACTGCAAGGACTCTGGGGTGAATTACCGGGGGTAGAAAAGATCAAGATTTTCGATGGGGGAAGATAAGACATGGTGGTGAACAACTGTTTTAAAGACCTGGAGGGAGGAGTGGGATTGAAGGGAGTGGGGGAGTTTGTTCCAGAGGCGGGAGAAAAGGGGAATTAAAGAGTGAAGGTGAGCAGAGAGCCTAGACTTTGGCAGTTTAACCATAAGAGGGTTGCAGGCAGATCTTGTGTGACCTGAAGGAATATTGAGGGGACAGAGCACAGAGAGAGCTGGGGGAGCAAGGCCGGAGAGGAGTCGGTAGAAGACAGAAAGACCACCAACCTGCCTGCGGTGAGTGAGTGAAAGGCCCTCGGAGTTTACTTCATCGCAGGAGATTCCAATGATTCTGAAAGCTTTGGCCTCAACAGCGTGAAGCCGAGCAAGGTGTGAGGCAGGAGCACAAGCCCAGAGGGGGGAACAGTATTCCATTGAGCTGCGGCTGAAAGTCTTGTATGTGGTGAGGAGCTCAGGTGTGCCAAGGAAGGACTTCGCACGACGGAGGATGCCCAGTCGGCGACTGGCTTTGGAGGTCAGCTTGGAAATGTGGTTTTCCCAAGAAAGATCATGGCAGATAGTGAGACCCAAAAGCTTGAGCGACAGAACTTCTTGGAGAGGATTGTTGAGAAAGTAGATGGGAGGGTTTTCCAGTCAGTCCTTTCGGAGAGACATTCTAAGAGTGTGAGATTTGTCAGGATTGAAAGACATGTTCCACTTGTTTGACCAGTCTGTGATTTTGTCCAGGTCTGCAGAGAGTGAGGAGGCTGCAGACTGCCGATCTGAGGGATGAGGAATAGAGCGGCAGATAGTGGAGTCATCAGCAAAGAGATAGAGAGGATTTTCCAGAGAGTCGGAGAGATCATTGATGAAGACCAGAAATAGCACAGGGCCCAGAACACTACCTTGGGGAACTCTAACTCTAACTCTAAAGAACAGGAAAGGGAGATGAGAGAAATCCATTCAGGGCCACACGTTGCCTACGACCAGAGAGGAAGTCCGCAAGCCATGAGTGGAGATTTCCCTGAATACCATAGGAGGTGGGTTTGGTGAGCAGAGCTGGGTGCCAGACCGTATCGAAGACACGTGATATGTCAAGTGAGACAGCTCTGATTTCCTGTTTGGCATCGAGGACCTCCATCCATTGTTGAGACAGCAGAAGCAACATGTCCAGAGTAGAATGACCTGGTCTGAATCCAAATAGATGATCAGAGATCAAGCCATTGGAGAAGAGGAAGGATTTGATATCCGAAGCAATGATGGATTCCATGACTTTGCTGATAATTGGGAGCAGGCTGATTGGTCTGTAGTTGCAAGGATCTGTTTTTGCACCTTTTTTGTGTAAAGCGGTAATGTTTGCTGATTTCCAAGATGCTGGCAGATGACCTTGAGCAAAAGAGAGGGTGAAAAGAACAGAGAGAGGGTGAGATAGAGCGGCAGAGCAGGATTTTAGGACCCGAGGGCTGATGCCATCTGGTCCAGTTGCAGAATCAGAGTCGAGGTTTGACAAAAACTCCTCCACCTTGTCAGGAGAGAAGGACACAGAGTCCAGGAGCAGTTTTGTTTCGACTGGGTAAGGTGGGAACAGAGAGAGAGATGGGTTTGGGACACAAGATTTTGAGGCAAACACAGAGTTGAGGCATTCGGCTTTGTCACGTGCGGTGTCAACTGTGTCGCCATTTGAGGTAAGGGAGGGGATGGAGGGGGAACAAACACCAGAAACGGATTTGACCAGACGCCACCAGGATTTGGAGGAAGGAGACAGGTTTGAGAGTTCAATCTTGAGTGTGGAGAGATAGTGCTTCCTGGCACTCCTGAGGGTAGAAACACACTTGTTTCGAGCTTGGTGGAAGGAACTGAGATTGCCTTCAGTTGGATTTGCCTTCCAAGATGCAAAGGCAAGTTGTTTCAGGGCAACTGCCTCACCACAAGATTCAGTGTACCATGGACGGGAGGAAGGGTAAGACAACTGAAGACGAGATGGGATAAATCTGTGCATGAGAGAGAGCAGTTTGCTTTGGAAGAATTCCTAGGAAGAATTTATGTCAGAGGCATTAGAGATGGGAGACCAGTCCAGTTGATTGATGGCTGCTTGCAGACCGTGCCAGTCGGCCTGAGTGAAATGCCAGACTCATCGGCGCTGAGGAGGCTCTCTGAGAAGGTTTTAAATTTTTCCTTTTCAATTTTAAATTTTTCCCTTTTTCCTTTTCAAGGTTTTAAATTAATTGGACAAAGGGTAACCAAGTTATGGCCAAAAACGATTCAATCAATCAGAGAGGAGCGAGCTTTCACGTGTTGTAAGAGTCAACTAATGCCGAACGTGGCGAGCAGACGCTGCCTCGGACGGCACATTTGAGAACTTATTCATTTATTTGACGTTGGCAAAATATGTTGGCGCTAACAGAATAATTGCCATCAAATTAAAACTAATTTGCGATTAATCGTAACTGCGATATGCGACCTTCCGGACAGTCAAGTGAGTTCCGGACAGTCGTAACTGCGATATGCGACCTTCTGGACAGTCAAGTGATCGCGTGATCTCATGTCATCATTTCATTCAGTATATGCAAACATGGCGACTAACAAGAAAAGAAAGGTAGATGCGGAATGTCGTGCTTTCCAAGAGAAATGGGTAAACGATTATTTCTTTGTGGAAGTAAAAGGCAAGCCAGTATGCCTAGTTTGTCGGGAAGCGCTCTCGGTGATGAAAAAGGCCAACCTCGAGTGTCATTACAGCTCGAAACATGCTAAACTGGACGAGTTGAAAGGACAAATGCGCTTGGATAAAGTTAACGTTCTTCGGCGGAGTTTTGGTGCTCAACAAGCAGTCTTCATAAGACCACAATCTGACCGAGACAACACTACGCATGCTAGTTTTGTGGTGAGTGAGCTAATCGCTAAGAAGCTGATGCCGCATTCAGAAGGAGAATTTGTGAAGGAGTGCCTTGTTGCCGCTGCGGAGCTGCTCGCACCGGACAAAGTAAAATTGTTCCAAAGTGTCAGTTTTTCTCGAAGAACTGTCTCAGATCGGATTGCTGACATGGCACAAGATATTGAGAAAACACTGAAGGACACCGCAAGAGATTTCCAGTTTTTCTCTCTGGCCTGTGATGAGAAAACGGACATAACAAACACCGCCCAACTAGCCATTTTTGTGCGGGGGATTACAGCTGAGTTTGATACGAGGGAGGAGTTGCTGTCTTTGCAAGCCATGCATAGCACCACCAAAGGTGAGGATTTGTTTGAGCAAGTTGTTTTGGCTATGAACAAATTCGAACTGCAGTTTGACAAGTTAAGTGGCCTGGCCACGGATGGAGCCCCAGCCATGGTTGGCGCACAAAAGGGATTGACTGCATTGTTCAAAAAAGAAATTTGTCGTCTCAGTCTCGATCCAAGTGAGTTAGTTGTATGCCACTGTATCATACACCAAGAGAATCTGTGTGCACAGTCCCTGAAGCTCAACAATGTGATGACAACTATCGTTTCCACCATAAACGTCATCAAAAGCAGAGGGCTGTACAGCCGCCAGTTCAAGGAGCTACTGAGTGAACTAGAGTCAGAGTACGGAGATCTGGTTTACCACTGTGAGGTGCGGTGGCTGAGTCGCGGAAATATGCTCACACGGTTTTACTCACTGAGAGAAGAAGTGAAACAGTTCATGGAGATGAAGGGGAAACCTGTCATGGAACTCAGTGATAGCAAGTGGCTGTGTGATTTGGGCTTCATGGTGGACATTACCAAGTACCTGTCAGAGCTGAACGTTAAGCTCCAAGGTCCCAACCAGCTTCTCAGCTCTCTGCAATCACATGTGAAATCATTTGAAGCTAAACTAAAGCTGTGGCAAGTGCAACTGGAAAGGGGAAACACTATCCACTTTCCCACTCTGCAAGAACAAAAGCCTGCTGTGACATCTGAATATGCTGCTGAGTGTGCAAAACTCCTCCAGGCATTTGGAGAGAGGTTCCAGGACATGAAAAGTAAACAAAGGGAACTGAACATATTTGCCACGCCGTTTAATGTGGAACCAGCTGATGTGCCTGACAACCTACAACACGAAATCATTGAGCTGCAAAGCAATGACGAGCTCAAAGCTAGGTACAACAACCTCCCTTTGCTCGAGTTCTACAAACTGTATGTACGTGCTGAGGATTTTCCCATTCTGAGGAGACATGCACTGAAGTTTGCATCACTGTTTGGGACGACCTACAGCTGTGAGCAGTTCTTTTCAAAACTGACTCTTGCAAAGACTCAGTTCCGCTCAAGACTGACTGACCCAAACCTGCAAAACCAGCTGCGAGTAGCATCATCATCACTACCACCTGACACCAAACGCCTCGCCAAAGAGAAACAGTTCCAGCCATCGCATTAGGTGAGTCCGATATATGTATTCAATAATTTAGCATGGCCCTCGAAGGATGTTCTAAAAATCGAAATGGCCCTTGACAGGAAAAAGGTTCCCCACCCCTGCTCTAGGGGTACATTTTCCAAAGCCTCAACAATATCAATGGCAAACGAGAACGCCACTCAGTAGAGCGCATACTCCCGCCGTGGGTTTAGTTGGAATAATACGTTTTGTTTAACGTCCCCTCTCCCCAAAACAATAAATGAAAAAGAAAGTAGGCCATAACTGTCAGAGAATTTATTTTGATATATCTCGGAATTAGAGGAGAAAAACATCATTTAAGAATAAGAATAAAAGCTTTAATGCAGTAAAATCGGAAAAATCTTTCCCAAAAAAAATCCAAAAAAAATTTCCAAAAAAAATTCCTGGATCGGGAATAATATCCCGAGCTTCACCAAAAACTAATCAATTCTTCCTTATCCCAAGGGCAATCATCCCACCAACTTTCATCCAAATCCGTTCAGAACTTTTCCAGATAGCTTATTCACAAACACACGAACATACGAACACACACACACACACACACTGACGGACACGATCGAATGCGTTACTCCCTGGCGGGAGTAATAAACCTGAAAATCGCAGAGCCAGAACCAGAATTATTTATTTGGTCTGGGAAGCCCTTGCGAGGTTTCTTCTTCTTCAGCCTCGCACAACCCTGGGTGAATATGCGATCTTTAAAAAAAAAAGTTGGAATTTTGCCAAATCTGTTTTATTCGTTTGTTAATATACCTCAGCCATTGACAAATCTGGAGCTAAGTCTTTATAAGTTCATCAAATACTGACACTGTGAATGACATTCGCTGAGCTAAATGTTGATATCGCTTCTGAGGTTAAAAAAAAACAAAAAAAACAGTTTTAAAGCATTATACGTATCAAACGATACATTTTATGAAAGGGGGAAACCTAATACACACTTAAGTGGTTTTAAAATGAGAGAATGTCTTTATCAGAAAAAAAAATGAACATTGAAGACGACGCTGCTAAAAAAAATACACCGCTCTAACGCATAACCACGAGTTTAAACTACATTTACAACAAATATGAAAACTATTTTCATATCACAATGTTAAATATAGAATATATAGAAGATAATGTTAAAAAAAAATGAGCCCTATCTTCCAATGGTAAAAATATCCTTCAAAAAATTCCTGGATCGGGAATAATATCCTGAGCTTCACCAAAAACTAATCAATTCTTCCTTATCCCAAGGGCAATCATCCCACCAACGTTCATCCAAATCCGTTCAGAACTTTTCCAGATATCTTGTTCACAAACACACGAACACACACACACACATGGACACGACGGAATGCATTACTCCCTGGCGGGAGTAACTAGACCAGCACTCGGTAGAGAGCATACCTCTGCCAGGCTGATTAGTTTACATTTTGTATCCCACTGATAGGCCGAATCTCCATCCGGACCTGAACCAAAATCGAATCGGCTCGTTCTTCTCACTTTAAGAACTCATCCATGTAGTTTTGTCATAACTCGTCCACAACCTTTTGAGATGTCGTGCTCACAGACAGACAAATAAACAAACAGACAGACAGGGGTGAAAAAATAACCCCCATCCACTTTCGGCGTGGTGGCTGCGGTGATAATAGTTGCTTGAGCGGAGATCTTCAAGCACTCTGTGTTCCATTTCATCCCATTTTCTCCACTTTTTGTGGATGTATTGCACTTTTTGTATTCAATTTTTTTTGGAACAAATGTCATATTACATGACCGACTCTAAATTCCATTTCCTAAATGCAAACACAAACCAGAAACCTATGTTCCACGAAACCTATGTTCAATTGTATAACCATCACAATAAGGCTATACAATTGACATGGCCTTAGAGCTTTGCCTCAAAACCTGTTTCTTTTTCACATAAGAAAACTATATTAATATACAGTGCAATAACATGCTGTAAAAGGAAAGTGCATTTCCAAGATTTCTAGCTGAGTGAAGGTACAATGATTTCCTGGTCATGGCCCGGCTTCCTTACAAGAAAAGCCATTAACAAGTGGAAATGTGAGGCAAATAGAGTGGGGGGGGGGGGGGGGGGGGGGGGAACACCTAACCTGAATGCACCTCTTCCCAAAAAATAAATTGAACATCTTGTTCACACTCGGCAGCTGCAAAGAAATGGAATACCGAGTTATTTTTCATTGATTAATATTTTTTTATCTCTTAATCTAAGGCTAATATAAGAGCTTATATGTGGAATGGAAGAGTTCATATAGTTTTCATCTTTAAAAACAAATTAGTTATCAGTTGCACATTGTTTAAGTTAACAATTAAATGATATCTGATGCACAGTGTTTTTTAAAAGCGAGGTTATGGAAGTTCCACTTTGTACCAATACTATCCTTATTGTGCTGAGAAAAAGGAAGAGGATTTCATGCACAGTCAACTTCTTCCCGACATAACAGAAGAATGTGGGGTAGCTTCGTTGACTGAGGGCACGGCAGTGCCGTTGATGCAATGCCCCCTGGTGGTTAGGGTAGGAGTGTGGAATTTGTTAATGGTGCCAGCCTTAGGTTGCCTAATCTTTGTGAAGGACAGCGTGGGATCTTTGACGTCCACCAACTAATGTCGGCAGATTTAACATTCATCAAAGGGACAGCACACGCATTGCTGAATCAACCTGCTTGTGAAACACAAGGTTGACAGCTCATATACAGTGACTTCAGAAAGTATTCATACCCCTTGACAATTTCACATTTTGTTGTTACAGCCTGAATTTAAAATGGATTAAATTGAGATTTTTTTGTCACTGATATACACATTATATCCCATAATGTCAAAGTGAATTTGTTTTTAATTCTTCCAAAATAATTAAAAATGAAAAGCTCAAATGTCTTGAGTCAATAAGTATTCAGCCCCATTGCTATGACACTCCAAATTGAGCTCAGATGCATCCAATTTCCTTTGGCTATCTTTGAGATGTCTCTACAACTTAATTGGAGTCCACGTGTGCCCGATTCAATTGATTGGACATGATTTAGAAAGAATAATGTCCAATCAATTGAATTGAATTGAAAGACTCCTTTCTATATAAAGTCCCACAGTTGACAGTGCATGTCAAAGCAGAAACACCACCATGAAGTCCAAGGAAATGGCAGGAGAACTCCAAGTTAAAATTGTGAGGAGGCATAGATCTGGGGCAAGATGTACCTTGGTCAGGGAGGTGACCAAAAACCCAATGACCACTCTGACAGAACCACAGAGTTCCTTGGCTGAGATTGGAGAACCTGCTAGAAGGACACCAGTCTCTGCAGCGCTTCACAAATCTATGCTTTGTGGGAGAGTGGCCAGATGGAAACCACTTCTGAGAAAAGGCACATGAACAGCATGCCTGGAGTTTGCAAAAGGCACGTGAAAGAATCAGAGCGTGAGGCGAAATATTCTGTGGTCTGGTGAGACGAAATTTTAACTCTTTGGCCTGAATGCAAAGCGCGATATCTGGTGGAAACCGAGCACAGCCCACCCCCATCTAACAATATCCCTATCGTGAAGTACGGTGATGGCAGCATCATGCTATGGGGATGCTTTTCAGCAACAGGGACTGGGGGACTTGTAAGGATAGAGGGAAGAACGAATGGAGCCAAATACAGGCAAATATTTGAGGAGAACCTGGTTCAGAGTGCAAAAGACTTTAGACTGCAGCAAAGATTTACGTTCCAACAGGACAATCACCCTAAGCATCCAGGCAAAGCAACACTGGAATGGCTTCAGAACAAAAACGTGAAAGTCCTTGAGTGTCCCAGTCAAATCCTGGACTTGATCCCATTGAGAATAGATAGAAAGACTTGAAGATTTCTGTGAACTGACACTCCCCATCCAACTTTACAGAGCTTGAGCAAATCTGCAAGGAAGAATGGGAGAAACTCCCAAAATCCAGATGTGCAAAGCTGATACAGACACCCAAAAGGACTCCAAGCTGTAATTGCTGCCAAAGCAAAGACAATTCGATGAAGTATTGACTCGGAGTGAATACATGCAGTCGTGGTCCAAAATATTGGCACACTTGCACAAAATAACTAACAATTTTCTCTAAAAATAAGTTGAAATTGACAAAAGTATTTGGTCTCCACAATTCTTTATTATGCTGTTAATATTACAGAACCTTTGTTTTTGATTCAGATATATCGTTATAAATCAGAAAATAAAAAGAAATCCCTGCCCCCTTTATCTCCTTTTCTTCCACGTCTTCCTTCCATCTCCAGCCAATACTCACCTTTCCGATTCTAGTTTCCACTATACTCATTCAACCCTTTCTTCTTCTTTATCAAATCCACGTCCTCAATCCTCACTTCAGGGACTTTTCCCAGATTGTTTTTTCACAGTTTTGTTTAAATATTATTCAAACATTTTTAAACTTTCCCCTGCAGTGTTTTATTCAGTGGTTTATTACAACACGATGTTTTTCTTCCTACTTAAAAGGCTTTTTTCAATTTCCTCTTCAATTCATTCCATTTCAAAACAAAATTCAATCTCTTGCAGTTCTTCCTTTCTACATTCTCTAAACTCACCTTCATTCCACCCCTCCACTATCATTTTCAAATGGATCTCTGACTTGAAAATCACAACAAACCCAGTTTGTAATAAATGTTAGTTTGTCATCAATTGTCCACTTTCTAAACTCCCCCTTTAACCTTTCAAGAGAAAAGAACCTTTCAATTCTCCCCCCTCACCTCTCCCCTCATAAACTCCCCACAAGCCCCTCCCCTCCTAAACTCCCCACAAGCCCCTCCCATCCTAAACTCCCTCCTCACCCCTCCCTTTCTAATCTCCCTCCTCACTCCTCCCCTTCAAAACTCCCCCTCACCCCTCCGGGCTAACTCCGGGCTAACTGCAAGTGCTATGTATCGAGACAGGTGTGCACTCCAGCATGTGGCTGTCATGCAGAGAACTGTTGCAATCCGTCTGATCAAACCATGGAGTAAATAACCATAAACATTCATGAACTGTGACATAGAAATACAATTTTGAATACAAATACAATACATTATTTCTATGCGAACAGATTCGTCTATAACCGCGGTCGGGAACCTATGGCTCGCGAGCCATATATGGCTCTTCCGGTGACGGCATATGGCTCCCAGACAATTTTGAGTTGAAAAAAAAAAAATAATAAAAAAAAACCAGTTTGGAACTGATTTTAAAATACTTGTGATATTTCTTAATAATACTGTGTCATTTTAAAGTAAACAGAAATTAGTTTTGAAGATAAATTTCACGGGTCACCCGTGGGTCGGGTCGGGAACCAATGGCTCGCGAGCATGTCCGCGTCATTGTAAAGGTGAAGAAATCAATTTTATCAGATAGCCAACTAGTTTATCCGCTTCAACCCTTGTAACGGAAAAGATGGCGAAAAGAAAAAAGGACGATGATTACCGTGCATTCCAGGCTGCATGGACAGAGGAATTTGCATTTGGTGAGAGAGCAGGATCTGCGGTATGTCTAATATGCAATGATAAAATTGCATCGATGAAACGGTCAAATATAAAGCGGCACTTCGATACGCACCATGCTTCATTTGCATCGAAATATCCAGCGGGGGACAGCAGGAAAAGGGCATGCGAGGAGCTACAGCGGAGAGTGCAGACGAGTCAGCAGCAACTACGTGTGTGGACCAAGCAAGGTGACGGGAATTCCGCTAGCTTTGCGGGTGCTTTGGCAATAGTAAGGAATGGAAAGCCATTCACAGATGGCGAGTATGCCAAAACATTCATGCTTGATGTGGCCAATGAACTGTTTGATGACTTCCCAAATAAAGACAAGATAATCAAACGAATAAAAGACATGCCCCTGTCAGCAAGAACTGTGCATGATTGTAGCATCATGATGGCAAATCAAGTCGAGGAAACACAAATTAAGGACATAAACGCCGGGACATACTTTTCTCTCGCGTTAGATGAGTCAACAGACGTTAGCCATCTATCTCAGTGCAGTATAATTGCCAGGTATGCTGCAGGTGACACACTGCGTGAGGAAAGCTTGGCTGTTTTGCCAATGAAAGGGACAACAAGAGGAGAGGATTTATTCACGTCTTTCATGGAGTTTGCTAAAGAAAAAAAACTACCGATGGATAAACTTATTTCTGTCTGTACTGATGGTGCACCCTGTATGTTGGGGAAGAACAAAGGATTTGTAGCACTTCTCCGTGAACATGAAAAGAGAGCCATCCTATGTTTTCATTGCATCCTGCACCAGGAGGCGCTTTGCGCTCAGACGTGTGGCCAGGAGCTTGGTGAGGTGATGTCGCTGGTCATTCGAGTGGTCAACTTTATTGTTGCCCGAGCTTTAAATGATCGCCAGTTTAAAGCTCTGTTAGAAGAAGTTGGGAATCATTATCCCGGTCTGCTTTTACACAGCAACGTGTGTTGGTTGTCAAGGGGGAAGGTGCTCAGCCGTTTTGCAGCTTGCCTGAGTGAAATCCGGACTTTTCTTGAAATGAAAGGCGTCAAGCATCCTGAGCTAGACAACACTGACTGGCTCCTGCAGTTTCACTATCTCGTGGACATAACTGGCCATCTGAACCAGCTCAATGTGAAAATGCAAGGTATTGGAAATACAATCTCATCCCTTCAACAAGCAGTGTTTGCATTTGAAAGCAAGCTGGAAGTCTTTCTCAGGGACATTGAAACAGGTCGTCTTCTGCACTTTGAAAGACTGCAACAATTTAGAGATGCATGCTTAGCAAGTGACTCCACTCAACATCTGGATCTCCAGCAGCTAGCTGGCTTTACGTCCAATCTCCTGCAGTCATTCAAAGCACGTTTTGGAGAATTTCGTGCGCGCACTGGTCTTTTCAAGTTCATCACTCATCCACATGAGTGTGCAGTGGACAAAATCGACCTGACATGCATCCCCGGGGTCTCTATCGGAGACTTTGAGCTGGAAGTTGCTGACCTGAAGGCATCAGACATGTGAATGAGTAAGTTCAAGTCACTTAATGGAGAGTTGGAAAGTCTTGCGCGACAGCGAGCAGAGCTGGCGAGGGAACACAAGTGGACAGAAATGAAAAATCTTCAACCTGAAGACCAGCTGATTCTTAAAACATGGAACGAGCTTCCTGTGACATACCACACAATGCAGCGTGTGAGTATTGCCGTATTGACCATGTTTGGCTCTACATATGCATGTGAGCAGTCATTCTCGCATATGAGGAACATTAAGACCAACCTACGCTCACGTTTAACTGATGGAAGCCTCAACGCCTGCATGAAGCTCAACCTCACCACGTATGAACCAGACTACAAGGCCATCAGCAAAACCATGCAGCACCAGAAGTCGCATTAAAAGTAAGACATATTTAATTTATTATACGTTAAAAATACTATATGGCTCTCAATGAAATATATTTAGAAATATTTGGCTTTTATGGCTCTCCCAGTCAAAAAGGTTCCTGACCCCTGGTCTATAAGAACTATGCTATTCATGAACAAAGTTCGCTAGTAGAAGTTGCATCCACTGCATCAATCAATATTTCATTTATATGGATATGAATACATGTGAATATCGTATATCAATATAAATGAAGAACTCTAAAAGGACTAAATGGAAGTATTTTCATTGTATTGTTGGTTGATTCACAATATCAAATGTGAAACCGATATTGTACCCACATTGATCGAGCATTACGCTTTGCGATTTGGGATATCAAATCCATTTCGGGGTCAATTTAATTGCCAGTTAAGAATAATTTAATTAGAAATAGTAGAATATGTATGTTATCAAACAGTTTGGATGATCAAGTTTAATAAATCATTCAAGTTTGGCAAAACGGTGTCTTTATTTTTTTGTTCCAGGCCTGTTTTTACAATTTAGAGAAAAACGTGTTTTTGTGTCGAGAATCTGTTCGTAATTCAATATAATTTCAAGGATTTATAAGGCTAACAAACTTTTATAAATTACTCGACATCCTTAAATGATACAGTTTTCGAAAGCGCTTGTCTTATAGATGAAAATAAAGCAATATTTGAAAAATGGTAATTTGGGTCACCAGTGGTCAGTTTTGACGAGTATGTCTGCAAAATGCGATTCTGAGCTTGGCATCCACCCCTATGTTGTAGAGCAAGGTCTTGTGAACACATGCAGCATGGATGACAGCTTCTAACAAAAAATACCTACGGCACTTTTTTAAAGCACTTTTTTGCCGGTTGGCCGGCCGCCTACCATGGGCCTTAAACTTCCTGATAACATTGCGTGCGGCGGCCACAGAAACAAAAAGGTCTCTGGAGATAGACTTGTAGGGTTGAGATTGTCCATGCTTGACTATCTTGTGTCTGACCTCCTCAGATTTTCTGGTTGTTTTTTCTTTTCTGCATACTCATTGCTGTACACACAGTGACACATAAACAGCAGAATGACTCCTTTTCTCTATTCAAACTGGTTGAATGCGTGATTTTTATATTGCAGGCACCTGCAACTCACCACAGGTGAGTTCAATTCCAAATAAAGGTGAATCACCTGCTTGAAATCTAATTATTTCTCACATCTTCTAAAAGCTGCCAATAATATTGTCCGGGCCATTTTGATTTCTGTGTGTGATAAGTTAAGATTTAGTGTTTTTCAGCTTTTTTTCGTTTGTTCCAATGCAAACCAAAGAAATAGATATGTGGATACCAAAATATTTTGTAATTTCAACAATTTTCTGGAAGAAATGGTGCATTACTTGAAAAATGCGCAAGGGTGCCAATATTTTTGGCCACAACTGTATGTAAATTTCTGCATTTGGTTTTTAATTATTTTGTAAAAAAAATCAAAATCAAAGATGCACTTTGACATCATGGGGTATTATGTGTAGATAAGTGACAAAAAAATTAAATTCCATCTATTTTAAATTCAGGCTTTAACACAACAAAATGTGAAAAAGTCAAGGGGTGTGAATACTTTCTGAAGACATTGTAGCTATGGCCGATATTCAAACCCAGGCTTGACAGCTTAAAGGTGAGTGTGCCGACCTCTAGGCCATCCCGTCATCACTTAAAGCCAACTTTATGAATGGAAAGGTTAAGTACAAAGTTTTGCATTTTAAGTCAAAACAATGTTTTGAAATAATATGTTGTGGAAGCACACCCAGTGCCTTTGGCCTACTTTCTGTGCACCGTGACAGCAAAGCTTGCAAAATACTAAAATACAATATAAAAAAAGAAAAACACTTCCAAGAACATTTCAAATGGAAAATAGAAATGGAAGAATAAACAGCCCATTTTGATTGCAAATAAAGTGAGGGAAACCTTCAGAGCAAAGTGTCAACTTCAAGTGCAAATGGCATGAAAAATATGACAATAAATCCACATGTATTTGGGAATCCAAGAAACAGTAATATAATGCTGCAAAATCTTTCTGAAAGACGTGAATCAAGGAACACAATTAGATGTTTCAGGAACCAGGCTCATCGACTTTTTCTCTTACACACATTGATGACAAGTGGCATACGTGGGCAAATTCAATTAATTTTATTAACTCTGATAATTTGTGGTGGACAGTGAGGAAAGTGTTTTGCTGTTTTGCAGAAAGTCAGATGATCTACGAGATTAATCCAACTCAGACAAGTGGCAGATTTTGATGTTGGGAAGGTCTAGAAGAGCAAGCGATTTTGGAGCATTTATCACTCAATATCTTCGCATACTCAAATTCATAAAATCCTGTTTGCAAATTTTCTTGTGTTGTGCTTTAGTCCATTACTCAACTGCAAATGGCAAAATTAACTGTACATTACTGTCCCTAGCAAGGAAGGTTAGTATTACCACTAATCATGGCATTTTGTGGGCACTTCACAATGGAAAGGTTATACAAAATTTCGGAAGTGGCCCTCGAAGAGTAGATGATTCATTGTGAATGAATCCAGCTACCCTGCTGGATTGAGAGATTTCTCGAAATAAATACTACGACCCCAAGAGGCCAGTTTTCAAACAAGCATTTCAAAGTTTCACATCTTGCACACATTTTCACATCAAAGACAGATAACTCTACAAGGCACACATAACTGTTTGTAGTTTGGAAGATCCATATTTAAAAGTTAAGACACCACCAACTACTACAATTGCCCAGTACTACAACAACTGGGGACACCGCTTTGCAGTCGAGGTGCAGGGGCGGATCCAGGGGGGGGCGGGGTGCAGGGGCTGCACCCCCCCCTTCGATCTAGGATGAGGGTGCAGGTGGTGCCAATCTGCTGAACTGTTGGACCAGGGAAGAACACACGGAACTGCAGAAACTTCCAAGAACGCACGAAATGCCGTTTCTGACGATCAATTTTTTTAAATTCCCTGGGGGGGGGGGGGGGGGGGTGCGGGGGGGGGACCCCAGATCCCCCTTTATCCCTCCCCCCCAGCGCTATAGTTTCATGCGCGCCCCTGTCTTGAAATTCCTGGATCCGCCCCTGAGGTGGTGTGGTGTCGAGTGTCGAGAATATTTATCAAAGCCTCCATTCGCACCACAGACGGGAAGCTTAAGCATATCGAAACGTTTAGACGGTTTTGTGATGTTGTTTTGAAGGATGGTTTGACGCAATTGAATGTCTCTCTCATGTTTAAGTCGTCAAAACGTGAGCACACGATTTTTGCGGCAACGGAGAGGTTGATTTGTTACGGGTGTGGTGCACATGGACACACTAGGCAGTATTGTCCTGATGGGGAGAAAACGTATGCCACAGCAGCCGGACCAGCTCCCCCCGTGACCACTACGGATGATTCTATAGATGTTTCGCCTTCAGTGCAGGAATCTACGTCGGACCATCAAGGTACGGCTAAGAGTGGTGCTGATGAGACCGATACGGAGGTGCGTCGTGTAAGCGATGAGTCATCCAGTACAGCTGGCCATCGTGCAACCGATGAGTCAGCAAATGTAAGGGAGAAGCCTCTACCTGTAGAGGGAATGATTTGTGAGGAGCAGCAGATTGTAGATGCGGCGTCTCGGAAAAATTTGAAACGGTCACTTTTAATTACGAGGAATGAGGATAAAGGTGGTGAAGTGTTGGTGGTGCAGACAGAAACCAGTCTAAACGGTTCAGATAGTCCTTCACATGAAGGTCAGCAAGGTGGTGAAACTATGGCTGACATTATACCACCTGCTCAGGATGAAGGGGAACTTTTTTTCTGAAGGTTGCAATCAAACCTGCGGAACCGAACAACCTACTGATGACCATATCAATTCTAATGGGGAATGTAAAATACCCATTACCGCTAATAACGACTCCTCCCTCCCCCATTGCAATGAGGCATGAGGATAAAGAGGGTGAGGAAACCAAGGCAGATGGGGATGGAACAGGTGTTTCTGTGCAGGTTCAGGAGGAACTCATTACTAGCGTCACTAAGGGAATTCTAACAACTGAGACAATGATCGGCCATGAGGAGCCAGTGGCAATGGTTGACAGGGCTTCCTCCCCTCAGGAGGAAGAACAGCCTTTTGGAATCCCAAAAGAAAATATTGTTAGATTTTTGAAGGAAACTTTCAGACAACGGCATGTACGAATTAAGGATCATTTTCCTAATATTCAGGCCTTCCTTGCAGCCGCAAAACCTTTGCTGCAAAGGAGCGATCATGTGGAAATCTCCGAACCTGAGTTTCAACGGCTGAGGAAATCCATCACGAAGGCAAATAAGGAATTAAATGAGGAAGAGAACTTTACCCCCCAGAATAATCAACTATGGAACTAAATGTTGTATCCTTAAATATAAATGGGAGTCGTGCCCCTTTACGGAGGGTGCAAACCATTCAAGCGGTTGGAAAAGAAAAGGCTGACATTATTCTCTTACAAGAGACCCATGCTACTAGTGCTCAAGTAGCCAATTGGGGGAAACTTTTTAAGGGGCAATGGTGGCTAATATAAGTGGGTTCCCTACACCTGGGGCCAGGGTTGCCATTTGCTTAAGTAATAAGATTTGTGCTCAACAGGTTTCATTTAAAGAAATCTATAAAGGGCATTTGATCTTCGTAGAATTTCTTTACAAAACCCAAAAGATTATAGGAGTGAATGTTTATGCATTGTGTGACCCAAATGGAGAGGAAAATCTTATTTTCCACTCTACGGGATTTTGTAAAAACTCTGGACGCAACAGCTTTTATTTGTATCGCGGGAGACTTTAATTGCATGAGTTGTCCGTCGATTGATAGGAATGGTCACGAGCCTCATGTTGCCTCTATGAAAGCTCTAGAGGACACACTCAACATCTTTCGGTTTAAGGATGTGTGGAGATCACAACACCTACTCTCACGCTGTTATACATGGTGTAGATGCAATGATGGTATTATGTCAATGGCAAGGCTGGACAGATTCTATGTGAACAAGCCAATGCTGAATGTGGTGTCTGCCTCCAAAATTTTACCAACTGGATTCACAGACCACCGTTTAATCTCAATGTCCTTTAAGTTACCCTTTCCACCAGGTGGTAGTGCTTACTGGTCTTTGAATACTCGTTTCTTACATGACAAGAAATTTAATGATGCCTTTCGCGTCGTGTGGGAGAAAAATTCGCTCCTCCAGACCTGAGTATGATAGTCTCCGGCTGTGGTGGGACATTGCAAAGTCCCAAATTAAGAACTTCTGTCAACAGTATAGTGCATACACCACTAAAATCCAATCAATATCAATCGATCAGTTAAAATCTGAAATTGTATCCTTAGAACAGAATATTGACGAGTTTGGGAGAGGTGCACATGACCAACTAATATTGGCAAAGAAAGCAGTGCTAGCGGAAACGGTACGGCAACCGGCGATGGGTGCCTTGGTCCGAATGCGAATGAGCTATTTAACTCTGGATATGCCAAACAAAGAATTCTTTAAGTTAGAGTCTTCCGTCAAAGGGTCACAACAAATTCATACTTTACTCACTCTCAATGGGTCCCTGGTGACCTCCCAGCAGGCGATCAGGTGTACTCTGAAAGGGTTCTATTCTAACTTGTATTCTCCTCAGAACGTGGACAATGAGGTGATACAAGAGTTAATTGCTGGGCTTCCGAGTGTCGAGGAGGACGAGCGATGCATGCTTGACTCCCCAATTTTGGCTGAGGAACTTGAAGCAGCTGTGCGGAGCCTGAAAGACGGGAAAGCTTCTGGAATAGATGGCCTGCCTGCAGAATTCTATAAGACCTTCTGGGCCCTTGTGGGACCTGACTTACTCGATGTATTCGATGAAAGCATACGTGTCGGAGAACTTCCAATGTCTTGTAGACGAGCAGTGGTTTGTTTGCTGCCAAAAGCTGGGAATCTTCAACTGGTTGATAACTGGTGACCTGTCTCCTTATTGTGTGTTGATTACAAGATTCTCTCTAAAGTACTTGCTAATCGTATGAAGACTGTGATCAGTTCAGTTATACACCCGGACCAGACCTATTGTGTGCCTGGAAAATCTATTTATGATAACATTTTTTTGGTAAGAGATGTAATTTCATGCAATAATTTCCTGTGTGATGATTTTGGATTGCTGTTTCTTGATCAAACTAAGGCCTTCGATCGTATTGACCACAAGTACCTTTTTTCTGTCCTGAAAGGAATGGGGTTTGGTGAAACTTTAAACTCTTATGTGAAACTCCTGTGTACTCAATGTATGATAAAGATCAACAATAGGTTATGTTCTCCCTTTCCTTTCCAACGGGGTATTCGCCAAGGTTGCCCCCTCTCCGGGCTTTTATATATAGTCGCCCTTGAACCACTCCTTCGGTTTATTAGACAACGAATACCTCAGGGAATGAGAAGTATAGAAGGAGCAGAATTTGTGCAGACAGCTTATGCTGACGATGTCTGTGTTTTGATTAGAAGCTCCAATCATATCTCTGCTTTACAACGTTGTATGCGAGATTTCTCTGCAGCCTCTTCCGGTGGGATCAATTGGAATAAAAGTACAGCATTATGGTGTGGTAAAAGCAATCTCTCTTGTGTATCACCACCTTCACTCCCACATAACCTGGTCTGGAGAACGGATGGGGTTAAATATCTTGGAGTGCATATTGGTAATCGTGAAACAGAAATGAAAAATTGGGAAGGAGTGCTGGAACAAATTATGCACAGATTGAAAGCATGGGAAGGACTGCTGAGGTCCATCTCTTATAGAGGTCGTACTCTTGTCATAAATAATCTGGTTGCAACAAAATTATGGCACAGAATTATTGCTTTACAGCCATCAAACCAGTTGATATCTCTGGCCGGGTTGTGGCTTTTCGGCTGCAGTCTCTGCAGAGACTGCTATTCGCTGAACAGCTGCCCTGGCGGCCTTTTGCATTTTTCTGTTACAACAGGCTGGTAGACTGAGATATGATCGGCAGCTTCTTTTGATAGACCTCGAGCATATAAATTTTGCCTCTCTTCCGAGATTCTATCAGAGTTTATTGGATACTTGGAGAAGGTTTGACGTCCCCCGCTTGCTTGAGGGCTATAATTGTCGAATGTTCCTTGAAGAACCCCTTTTCTTCAATATTTTTTTCCTGGTATCTCTCATAGCCATGCCCTGATAAAAAAAATTATCCAAGGAGGGATTAACAAAGTATGTGATCTGAGAGATTCATCTGGGGTTAAGTGGAAACCTGCTGGGTTGGTGGCAACCTCAGGTGGATCTCGATCTGTCCGACGTGTAGGCCAAGTTGTACGTATAGTCATTAGGAAATTTAGACAGCTAAACATCGGCTGGGAAGGTGTTGGATTGATTGAGGATTGAAATCCATTGAGGATTTTCGGTTAACCTTCCCTGAAATCGAAGTGCTCCTTCTTCTTCCCTCCAGCCGGAGATTGAACATACCTCCCCCCCCCCCTGCCCCGCCCCCCTTTTCATCTTGTAACTAAGATTGGAATCCGTGATCTCTCTCGAAAAAACAAGAATGTACCCCTCTCTGCGAGAACACGAGTAGCTTTGTGGTCAGTGCGGTTAGGGTCGGGGTCTCCCTCTACTCCCCTTTGGCCTTGCATGTACACCTTACCAATACATGGTGTGTTAGCGGATATACCGTCACGTGAAAAAGTAAGTACACCCTATGTAAAGTTTTGACTTTTTCAACATATTTCAACATACAGCTATTTGATCTTCATTTCAACAATATTGATAGATAAAGGTGATATAATATAACAAATATCATGAAACATTTACATTTTGTAGTCCATTGTATAATTTAAATAAACATAAATGCAAATTTCGCATGTGGAAAAAGTAAGTACACCCTTGGCTCTCATAGGTGGTATTGCCCCATTTGGCAGAAACAACCTCAAGTAGGCGTTTTTTATAACTGTCTACCAGTCTCTGACATCGACTGGGAGAAATTTTTGCCCACTCCTCCATGCAGAATTCTTTCAGCTGTGTGATGTTTGAGGGGTTTCTTGCATGCACAGCTCGTTTCAAATCCACGCACAACATCTCGATGGGATTTAGATCTGGGCTTTGACTTGGCCATTCCAGAACCCTCCATTTCTTTCTTTTCAGCCATTCCTTGGTGGATTTACTGGTATGTTTAGGGTCATTGTCATGTTGCAAGGTCCACCTTCGGTTGAGCTTCAACTTTCCGACAGCTGGCCTCACATTATCCTCAATCACCCTCTGGTACAATGAAGAATTCATCGTGGGATATTCCTGCCCAGGCCCTGATGCAGCAAAGCTGCCCCAAACCGTAATATTTCCACCACCATGCTTTACAGTTGTTATCATGTTCTTGTGGTCAAATGCTGTCTTTGATTTTTGCCAAACATGTCTTCTGGTACTGTGGCCAAATAGCGCTACCTTTGACTCATCTGTCCAGAGCACATTGTTCCAGAAGTGCTGGTCTTTGCCTAGGTGTTCATTGGCAAACTTTAGTCTTGCCCTGATGTTCTTTCTGGACAGCAAAGGTTTCCTCCTGGCACACCTCCCATGTAGATCAAGTTTGTGCAGCCTCTTTCTTATGGTGGACTCGTGCACTTTGACATCAACAGTGGCAAGAGCTACCTGTAGGTCCCGTGATGACATTCTGGGGTTCTTAGAGACTTCTTTCAGCATCTTGCGGTCTGCTCTCGGGCTGAACTTGCTGGGGCGGCCTGGCCTGAACAAGTTGGCAGTTGTTTGGAATCTTCTCCACTTGTACATGATCTTCCGGACTGTCGAATGATTGATTTCAAATTGTTTGGAGATCTTTTTAAATCCCTTCCCAGACTCTTAGGCATCTATAACCTTCTTTCTGAATGCCCCAGAGAGCTCTTTTGATCTCAGCATGGTGACGCCACACACTTCCAACAACAAAGAGCAAACCAAACGAAATGTCTGAGGTTTAAATAAGACAGGTTCTTCCAAGATCCTCTCCAAAGATGTTCTAATCATTTGCACCTGAGCTGGTGCACCTGATTCTAATTTTAGGTATTTGAAGTAGTGATAAATGTAGGGGTGTACTTACTTTTTCCACATGCGAAATTTGCATTTATGTTTATTTAAATTATACAATGGACTACAAAATGTAAATGTTTCATGATATTTGTTATATTATATCACTTTTATCTATCAATATTGTTGAAATGAAGATCAAATAGCTGTATGTTGAAATATGTTGAAAAAGTCAAAACTTTACATGGGGTGTACTTACTTTTTCACGTGACTGTACAATGGAGGTTAGCACTCTGGGCGCTCCCCTCCAATATTTCTGTTCACCATATTAACAGCTCGCTGCCGGAAACTTGTCCTTTCTGTGATCAGGAGGATTTGTTTCATGCTTATGTACAGTGCCGTAGACTGACATCGCTTTTTCTTTTCCTTGAATATCTTTTTCATCAACTGTCCTTTCCTTTCAATATGCATATGTTTATATTTGGTGTGTCTTTCAGGCCCACATTTAGAGACGTGGGTGTTCTTCTCAATTTTTTGGTTGCTGTTGCAAAATATGCAATATATATATATCTCGGAAAATTAAAATAGATAATGGCTATGGCTCTGATGCTATTTCTATTTTTAAAGGGTTTGTCTCAACACGACTCAAGCTAGAATTTGATTTCTTCTTCAGTAATGGAAACGTCCAACTTTTTGAGAGAAAGTGGTGTATTGGCAATGTTTTGTGTTCAGTCGATGATTCAAAAGTGATAATTACTTTATAATTCCCTGATTGATTTGATTTTTTTTTTCTTTGGAACTGATTGGTTGCATATATGTTTTTTCCTGTGTCCTTGAATACAATAAAAGGGATTCAAAATTCAATTCTCTCTCTCTCTCTCTCTCTCTCTCTCTCTCGTCTCTCTCGTCTCTCTCGTCTCTCTCGTCTCTCTCGTCTCTCCCGTCTCTCTCTCTCTCGTCTCTCTCTCTCTCTCGTCTCTCTCTCTCTCTCTCTCGTCTCTCTCTCTCTCTCTCGTCTCTCTCTCTCTCGTCTCTCTCTCTCTCGTCTCTCTCTCTCTCTCTCTCTCGTCTCTCTCTCTCGTCTCTCTCTCTCTCGTCTCTCTCTCTCTCTCTCTCGTCTCTCTCTCTCTCTCTCTCGTCTCTCTCTCTCTCTCGTCTCTCTCTCTCTCATCTCTCTCTCTCTCTCGTCTCTCTCTCTCTCTCTCTCTCTTCTCTCTCGTCTCTCTCTCTCTCTCTCTCTCTCTCTCTCTCTCTCTCTCTGTCTCTCTCTCTCTCGTCTCTCTCTCTCTCGTCTCTCTCTCTCTCGTCTCTCTCTCTCTCTCTCTCTCTCTCTCTCTCTCTCTCTCTCTCATAGCCCTGACTTAGTGAAGGTGGGGTTCACCATCCTTGATGTGGGGGATCTCTGGGTCGCTCCTGCAAAATCGATCGGCTGTCAACTCTCCGAGGCTATACAACAACAAAAACATCAACAACAACTATAACAACTGCCCAGTATGCAAAAAAAAAAAAAAACACCTTTAGAGGCCATTTTTCCCCGCAAAGCGGGGGTTGGCCTTTTTTCTGGCACCGTGGTTGTTGTTGTTTTTGTTGGTCCCCTTTTTGAAGCAATGTTTTACGGCCGGATGCCCTTCCTGCCGCCAACCCTGTTTGTCACCTTTCAAAGCTGATACATTTTCCGATTGGGTATTTGCACTAGTTTGTGGTCTGTAAAAGCCAATTTTGACCGCATTTCAAAAAAGGGAAACATGCAATGATCACGTGGGTTTGGAACAGTTTCCATCAATACCAATCTTGCATGGCCAGCCTTTCCAGAATTAATTCTGATCAATAAGTGAATTACTAGCACATCGAAAAAAGTCAATGACTGACACTAAGGAAATCATGTTAAATTTTCGACATTGTTATTTTACAATTTAGCAGATTTTTTTTTTTTAATACAACATCCTTTGACGTCAATTTTAAGTTTTGAACAACTAATGTGCCCCTCTCCCTTCACTCTGATCCACATTTTATTTTTCTACTTATATGTTAAGCCTCATGGTGGATGATGTACTTTAGTAATATCCTTATGAGCAAAACTAAATGGTTCCAGTGAGTCAGTGTCAACCTCCATAGCTGATAAATCACTATGACAACAAGGGTAGCCAAACACAAACATATTTGATTTGAAATAGCTGTTGATGGAATTAGATGGTATAAATAGGCAGGGTTATAAAGAGGAAATAAAAAAATAGTTAAAGCAGAAAATACTTGTAAATGGCCCTCAAAGTCCATTTGAATAAATTGGCCAATTAAATAGACCAATAATGAACTCATGTAGAAAATAAAGGTACAGTAGAAGATGTGGAAATAGCTGAGATAATGGACCTAATACAATATTTTGCAAAGAATGTCGAAAGCACTGCATTTCAATGAGAGGATTGGAATCAAAAGACGAAACACTGGTACACCATCCATTAAATTGCTTTGCAACAGCAACTGAGGGAAATGATCTTCTATTGAGTAAACGATGAACATTGAAGGCTTGGAATCTGCCTGCTGGCATTATTTATATACTTCTAGCAGGAGTGCGTGCGTTGCCCGGTGCTGTTCCAATCATTTTGGCATTTTGAAGAAATCTTTTTTTTTTTCTCTAATTTTTGTCAGCCCCAAAAGAATTCCCTTCACCCACTCAGGAATGGGGTCAGGGATCATTTAATCTTACCTTTCACATAGCTACAAAGGCTTGGGCACTGTAGAACAATTTTTTAAAAGTCCAAAAAAATCAACTTTTTTCAAACATCTTTTACCTAATACACTCACTCCCTGGCACTCACTGATGAACCTCTAAAAGTTTGACGAAGGTCCGTTCAGCAGTCTCTGAGAAAATGGCGACACACAAACAGACACAGCTCTCTTATAGCATAGATACCTGCTGCTGATAGTGAGGTGTTGGTAATTCAGAGTGACATAGAATATATGGAAGGAGAAATATAACTTAAAATGCCAGCATGTGTAACTTAAAAACTAGCTTGATGGTGTGCGAGTTAGCATGGATTGCAGTAATGATTCATGGAAAGTCAATGATGTGTGTTGTCAGGAGTCAGGACTCATGCCAAAAGGTAGACATGTGAGGGCTGTGCATGCCTGACCCGAAAACTCATACATCAACGACTAGATCGTACTTTGCGGGTTTTCATTCGCTGCCCTCCATAACGCTAATGATGCAATGAAGAGGGACCAGAGGCGTTACGTGGATTCTTCTGCATCATTTTCTTTTCTTCCTTTACTTCCCTTTTTGGGTGAATTTCATTCATTGGTATCACATTTGAAATTTGGTTCACTGCTCCAGTTCTGCGTAATGTAAAGCACATTCTCATGAGCCAACATTATTTGGTTCACAATGCACACATCGTCCGACATGGCATCAGGAGTGGCAGCCGCACTTCCTTTGTGTCCACTTCCAAGCGCTTCAGATTTACCAAACAATGTTGTTCTTGTTGTCGTTATATAACCTCAGACAGTTCTCTCGAACAAGCCCACGGCAAGAAGACAGCCGATCGATTTTCATCCAGGATGGTGTACCCACACTTTCACAAAGTCAGAGCCACGACGGAGTTAGAGAGGGAGAGAGAGAAAGGGAGAGAGAGACTTGACTTTTGTGTGCTTTTATAAAGTATCAAAAAACACAAAAATATTTTCCCTCACAGACCATCACACAAAAAAAACACACAAACAATTTTGCAACAAATAATTTTACAAGAAAAAATTCTATAAATCATTGCCAAAAAGAAAAAAGGATATAAATATAATATACGTATAAATACACACACACACACACCCACGTGTATATACTGTATATTTATATATATACACTACATGCACAAAAGTATGTGGACACCCCTTCTAATTTGTGGATTCAGCTGTTTCTGCCACACCCATTGCTGACTGGTAAATATATTCAAACACACAGCCATTCAATCTCCATAGACAAACATTGGCAGTAGAATGGGCTGTGCTGAAGAGCTCAGTGACTGTCAACGTGGCACCGTCATAGGGTGCCACCTTTCCAACAAGTCAGTTCATCAAATTTCTGCCCTGCTAGAGCTGCCCCGGTCAACTCTAAGTGCTGTTATTTGTGAAGTGGAAACGTCTAGGAGCAACAACAGCTCAGCCTTGAAGTGGTAGGCCACACAATCTCACAGAACGGGACCGCTGAGTGCTGAAGCGCGTAGCACGTAAAAATCGTCTGGCCTCAGTTGCAACACTCACTACCAAGTTCCAAACTGCATGTGGAAGCAACGTCAACACAACAACTGTTTGGCAGGAGCTACATGAAATGGGTTTCCATGGTTGAGCAGCCGCACACAAGCCTAAGATCACCATGCGCAATGCCATGTGTCGGGTGGAGTGGTGTAAAGCTCGCCGCCATTGGACTCTGGAGCAGTGGAAACGCGTTCTCTGGAGTAATGAATTACACTTCACCATCTGGCAGTTCGACGGACTAATCTGGCTTTGGCGGATGCCAGGAGAACGCTACCTGCCCGAATGCATAGTGCCAACTATAAAATTTGGTGGAGGAGGAATAATGGACTGGGGCTGTTTTTCATGGTTCAGGCTAGGCCCCTTATTCCAGTGAAGCTAAATCTTAACACTACAGCATACAATGTCATTCTAGACGATTGAGTGCTTCCAACTTTGTGGCAACAGTTTCGGGAAGGCCCTTTCCTGTTTCAGCATGACAAAGTGCACAAAGCGAGGTCCATACAGAAATGGTTTGTCGAGATCGGTGTGGAAGAACTTGACTGGCCTGCACAGAACCCTGATCTCAACCCCATCGAACACCTTTGGGATGAATTGGAATGCCGATTGTGAGCCAGGCCTAATCGCCCAACATCGGTGCCTGACCTCACTAATGCTCTTGTGGCTGAATGGAAGCAAATCTCTGCAGCAATGTTTCAACATCTAGTGGAAATCCTTCCCAGAAGAGTGGAGGCTGTTATAGCAGAAAAGGGGGGTGAGGGGGGGGGGGAGGGGGCAACTCCATATTAATGCCCATGATTTTGGAATGAGATGTTCGATGTTCGGGTGTCCACGTACTTTCGGTCAAATAGTGTACTTCTGGTACTGTTTCCAGTACCACCACGGGGTTCCTGCTGTAGGACTCACCTTGGAGGTCCTGCGAGCCTGACACGATCTGAATCTTGTTTTAATTCTTCTCAGAATCAAAGGAGTCCTCACTTGAACATTTGTGGCCTTTTTTCCTGATCCATTGCGGCTACTTCCATGTTATCATCTGCGCTGCCTTGTACAGTCGACGGAATGAGTGAGGATTCAACCACTTCTTTCATTCCATCCTCAAATTGGGGGGTGGGATTAGTCACCTCATGTTCTATCATTTATAAAATAATCATTTATAAAATAATGATAATTTTTTTTTGTAAAATATTCTATAGAAAAATCTGCCCCTTTGGTGGTCCATGTCATGGTCACTTGTAATGGACTGGACCACAAACACCTTCAGACTGTTACAGAGAAATTTATTGAAGTACGTGCACGGGGAGAGAAAGCAATTAAGCAAGCCGTTATTACGTACACAAATCCTGGCAGATCTCTCCGGAGAGTAATCAACAAGTGTGCTGTACTTATAGTAATTCAAAGAGCGGCCTACGAGCCAAAAGAACAGCCTAAGGCCCTAAAGCAAGGAGATAAGAAGTGGTTAAAGGAGCGGCCAACCGCCCCTCCCTGCCATGTAAGCAGAAAACGAGCCATGAGAAAGAGAAAGGAGTCAAGCACACAGATTACAGTTTGCCCAACAGATTATCTCAACAGCTGCCATGAATTCCGAGAACAAAGCACTGCCTCAATCCCTCTTTCTACCTGGCAACAGTTGTTCTCTGGCTCATAAAGGAATACATGTTTAAAAGAAATACATTGAAATCTCACATCTACGGGGGGGGGGGGGGGCGGGTTCCCCCCTAAAATAGGTATTCGCTTTCTTCTCAGAAACTACACATGCAATTTCGATGAAACTTCACCACAACCTTCATCGCCCGTGATGTACCAATGTTTGTTCAAGGCATTAGAAAAATTGAGGTCTGAGGAGGTTCATGAGGTGGGAGGGGGAGGGGGGGGGGGGTTGCCCCCCAAAATAGGTATTTTTTGTTTGTTTGTTTAAAGTGTTATGATTATGTTAGTATGATTCTACATGCTGCCCTGTCTTCTAGAAACCATTCAAATTGGTTTGAAATACCTTTAGTCAGTGCAGTATATTGTTTATTCGACCAGGTGATTGTCAGGGGTATTGCCCCTATGTTTATTAATACACTACTCATAATAAGTTAGGGATATTGTGGGAGTGAGTTTAGTTTTTTTTATTGGGGTTAGGGTTTGGGGTATTGGGGTATTTGGGGTATTGAAATCAAGAATGCTGTGTTTTTTCACACTCATTAATAACCATAGAATTAGGACCAACAACTTTTTTCAACATAATTAATACACAAAATCAACCACACCGAAGAACCTGCCAATATAGTGGGGCAACTTAGCATAAGAATTGTGCATTTTGTGAGGAAAGCACCAAATTTGGTACACTAGTAGACTATCATATTATGAAAAGATCTGGATATTGGGCCATCTCAGATTCAGAGATTTGATTTTTTCAATATTTCGATTCGATTGGGATCGAAGAGAACACCTTCTTCGTCTTCTGTACAGTGAAGTTGCCAGCCCTGAATTCTCTGGCTACATCTGGGTGCTTCATTGGGAGTGCAACCGTGTCCCTCAGGTGAACAGGGACCCACCTGGCATAGTGTGTGTGGTCTAAGGCATGGAACCATGGGACCAGTTCCGTCAGGGCATCAAGGTACATCGTGAATGAAGCCTGCTGCAGAGAACGCACGTAGACCAGTACCAACATCTATAGTTCCAGCACAGTTGCCTAGTACTGAAAGTTGGGAATGTCTTCTCCTCTCTGGTGACACCGGTCTTCGAACTCAGGCAGGTCTTCTGCATCATCAGCATATGTCATACAGTGGCGTTCATACGCACGGTTTTGCAGGATGTGCAGTGCCGCTGCAGTGATTTGATGAGCTCTTCTTGTGCGGGTGACGTGGGCAGCTCGTAGGAAGGAGTCGGCCGTCCCTGGCGTTGCAATCTCAGCTTGCAAATCTGCAAAATCTGCAAATCTTGCAAAAATCAAATCTCTGAATCTGAGATGGCCCAATATCCAGATCTTTTCATAATATGATAGTCTACTAGTGTGCCAAATTTGGTGCTTTCCTCACAAAATGCACAATTGTTATGCTATATTTAGCTTAGCTGCCGGACTAATATCTCTAACTTATTGCGAGTAGTGTAAACGGCGGAATATTATTGATGGTGATTTTAACCGTCGGAGCTTGAAGAGCGAACACGGAAAGAAAAGTGTTCGGTTCAATGACCAAACCTTGTTCGACTACGTCCGCCAACATCTGCTCGACCGACACAAACATGACAAACTTCTTGTTCATGCAAGAAGCAGCACGAATGCTTTGTGCACTAACGATGTTTCCACTGGCGGAAAGCTCATTCTTAATTTCCACGTCACTGGGAGGGACGTAAACTAACCTGTAGGCTATGAGCCAGACCCCCCAAATTGACCGGTCGGTACCATACAGATGGAGTAAGGCTCATTGTGATTTTTAGCAAGATATATGTCCCTAGATATGAAAAAAAGTGATAGCAGTGTATAACTCTCGGCCATCTCTGTGTTATCACCCGAAATATTATTATACGCCCGCTTCGCTTCGCCAAAAAATGTGATATTTGCTAAAATTGGAATAAATATGTTTTTAAGGACCACAGAGTGCCAATAATTTGCATACTGGATGCCAACTAATATAGTAATAGAAATATAGAACATTTGTGGGGGTTATTTATCAAATTTTTGATATAATGACAAAAAATATGTTAAATTTAGTGAAAAAGTGGTCGAAATCGCTTCGAGTTCAGAATTCACATTGTACATTTTTGTCAATATTTCAAAAATGAAAACTCCCAGAGTAACATTGAGATACCAAAACTGAGATTGTAAAACTGAGATTGAGATACCAAAATAAAACTCAGTAAAAATTACACTGAGATACCAAAAGTAGTAGACGAATAAACCTAAAATGTTCAAAAGCTATGTTTCGTTCTAAAATATCAAAATTAGGGGGTATGGTTGAACATATTTTGAACTTTGCCAAAATATGTGCCCCAAACAACCACCATATTACAAAGTAATGATATATTCCAATGCAGTGGTTCCTTGCGAAGATTTTGAGGGGTCAAATGTTACTCTGGGAGTTTTCATTTTTGAAATATTGACAAAAATGTACAATGTGAATTCTGAACTCGAAGCGATTTCGACCACTTTTTCACTAAATTTAACATATTTTTTGTCATTATATCAATATTTTGATAAATAACCCCCACAAATGGTCTATTTTCTATTACTATATTAGTTGGCATCCAGTATGCAAATTATTGGCACTCTGTGGTCCTTAAAAACATATATTTATTCCAATTTTAGCAAATATCACATTTTTTGGCGAAGCGAAGCAGGCGTATAATAATATTTCGGGTGATAACACAGAGATGGCCGAGAGTTATACACTGCTATCACTTTTGTCATATCTAGGGACATATATCTTGCTAAAAATCACAATGAGCCTTACTCCATCTGTATGGTACCGACCAACCCCCTTGGCTCATAGCCTACTGTGTTTTCGAGTTAGTGATTCATAAGTGTCAATGCGGAAATGTTTGCCCGCCATTCTAGCTCGAACTAGAACGGCACTCGGTAGAGAGCTTACCTTCGCCAGGCTGAACCGTTTATGTTTTGTATCCCACTGATTGGCCAAATCTAGATTCGGACCTGAACCAAAATCTAATCGACTTGTTCTTGTCACCGAACCAACTCATCCACCAAGTTTATTCATAATTAGCCCATAACTTTTTAAAATATCATGTTATACATATATATATGTATACACATATCGTTTTTCGCCCGATCTCTCAATGGTGAAGAATCACTTAAAAATTAAATAATTATTGTATTCAAATACAAATTCAGATCTTCACCAAAATCGAATTGATTCTTCCTTGTCACACACACACAACCTGTCTACTAAGTTTCGTCCAAATCTGTCCATAACTTTTTGAGATATCCTGCTATTTATCGTTTTTGGCCCTATCTCCCAATGGTGAAGAATCACTTTAAAATTATATAATTATCGTATGCGAATTCATAGTCAGATCTTCACCAAATCAAATCGATTCGTTCCTGTCACACACCCATCCTCTCCACCACGTTTCATCCAAATACGTCCATAATTTTTAAAGATATCATGCTATTTATCGTTTTTGGCCCTTTCTCCCAATGGTGAAGAATCACTTAAATTCTAGTAGCCGGATTCGAATCCGGATCTTCACCAAAATCTAATAATTTCGCCCCTGTCACATACACTACGTCTCTGCCAAATTTCGTCCGAATCTGTCCTCAAGTTTTTGAGATATCTTGTTCACAGACAAAGAGACAAACAAACAAACAGACAGACAGACAGGGGTGAAAACATAACCTCCATCCACCTTCTGTGGTTGAGGTAATACATTTCCCCGAGTGTGCTGACAGTCTTGTGGTTGTAGTTTAGACCTCTGCTGATTTTGGTGGGAGCCCCCTTGATAACATGTGAGACCCCCTGATACAAAAAAAAAATCTAAGACCTGGCGATCCTGCGGACCATCGAGTAGATAGGCTGTATCGGGTTTCAGAGCAATTGGTTGGAAAATTAAGGATGCGTAGGGATCTGAAGTTTCAGGTGGTTACCTCCTCTCCCCCTTGAAAACTCCCATGATCCGAAATATAAAAATCGAAGCTTATGAGATTGTGCGGGAAACAGTCTTGTATTGATGTGTCAAGTTTCAAAACAATCAGCCGGGTGATAATTGAGGAGTAGCAAAACTAGCAAAACGTTCGGACTGACGGACAGACTCTTTGAGAATTGAGATGAGATGACCTAAAAATTATTACAGTTTTATTTTACATCATCTTTTCGACAACATAAACGTCAATTCCTCCAGCAGTTGACGTTTAAGTATTACCTAGTTAAATTCTGCAATACGACATTATCTTTATTACTTCTTATGCAGCCTATGGCTGCTGGTTGCATCACTGCTGGGAGCACTGCTGTGCCACTGATGCAGTATGCCCCTCTTCCCAGTTAGCTGGTACTCATTTTGCCGGCCTCGGAAGGATGACAAACTGAGTCAACCCACCTTGTGTTATCTAAGAGCCCGACAGGGGCTCAAACTCAAGAATCTAAGCTATTAAGTCGGCCACATTTACCGTCGAGCCAGCACCAGGCTTTGCTACAAGAGATGAAACACTTTAATTGAAGAGATTAATAGATAACAATAATTACAGTATGGTATTGTAATTTGTAATATTTACCAAAAAAAAGATAAGCAAGCAGACGATGAAGGTTGAACAGGAATTTGAGTATTTCATATTCGTGCAAAAATGATATCGCAAGGTCATGGTGAAGACATATTTACATATATCGCAAAGTCATGGTGAAGACATATTTACATATATCGCAAGGTCATGGTGAAGACATCGTTATGGATTCGTCACTTCTGGTGTTGTGGTTTTCATCCACTTGAAACATTTCTGGTTCTATGTATTATTATTATGATTGTTTGAGGGAAATAGCCATTATTATTGTCAAAAGGTAAAAAGGTTAATGTTAAATGAAACAGGAAACCGGATCGGGAACCGGAAGACGAAGAAGAAGAGGAGAGAGAAAAAGAAGGTGGGGAAAAAAGTCGGGGAAGAAGCTGGTCGCTTCAAGCTCCGGAGCGAGCGTTGTCGAATGAAAGTCACGAGTGAACTTTGAGTTTCCTTGAAAGGAATTCCTGCGATAGGTGTTATCGCTGGGATTGATAAACCTGCGTGGTCAGGTTTGGCGTTGGGATTCTGAAGAATCATCGCCGGGTCGTTGCGACTCAAGTACGAGCCGTCGGCCATTTTGACACTCGCGCTTTGCTCATCGCAAAAGGACTTTGCTTCGCGTCAGCTTTTTTCACCATTCAGACGTCTATCTGGGATGTGTGTGTGCAACGCGGAGTTTGAAGATTAATTTGCAGTTCGCCGACGGTGAACCGTGAACGTTCATACCTGGAGGGCGCCTTTGGATTTCCCATTCCTCCATGAGTTTGCCTTCTGCGGTTTTGGACCACGTGACTCTTTGCGCCGCTTCGGCCGCCTACGCCTCTGTGCTATTTTGGCGGAGTGACTGGGCCCGTCATCTGAACAGGGTTCGGGTTTCGATTCGATATCGCTCTGACGCTCGCTGGAGGGGATCACCTTTGAGCCATAGAGACATTGGGGAATGTTCTTTTTTCACTCACTTGGAGCACAGTGAGTTATCTTATCCTAGCTGATGGTACCATCATAAGATGTGTTGATTGTACTTTTGATTGCTATTATTATTGTACCGTTATTCTTGTGTGATTTTTAATATAATATTTGTTTGTTGATAACCATTGGTGTGGTTTCCCTATTGATTTCTGACACAGAATAACATATTTTTCTGCCATGGCTCCTCTCGGGGCTCGGAGGTACACCGTGACCAGGGGGTCGGGGAGGAGCACGTAACAACATATTTACATATATCGCAAGGTCATGGTGAAGACATATTTACATATATCGCAAGGTCATGGTGAAGACATATTTACATATATCGCAAGGTCATGTTGAAGACATATTTACATATATCGCAAGGTCATGGTGAAGACATGGAAATATCTGGAGACATATTTACAGTCTCCTGAATGATTCCTGCTGACTTAGTACCTCTCCTATTTATCTGGGCACTGAATGGGCCAGACCAACAAATTAGCTCTGACTTCTTGCATTCCATGCCCAGTCTTTAGTTGACGTGAGATTTATTCAAAACGTTTTTTCCTGTAAAACATGCACAGGTTGTCCGATTTTATGCAAAAGGCAATTTTTTTTGAATGACGCAGGAAGTAGCTCAAAAAGCTGTCTTTTTACCTGGTTGGTAAAGAGCACTTATCATCTCAAACCATGCCACAGATTTTTTTTATAGTTCATGAGCACTTAAAAGCCTCTCCGCTCTAAAGTCCTCCAAAGGCGGCCACGTTTTACCATTATTGCCAAGACTCACATATTCCTCTTCATCAGGAGGCAACTCTCAATCAGATTTACTCCAACATTAAAATAGGGTTACACTCAGAGCAGGTACTTATCTTAGAAAGCAGAAACATCACATGCTGTTACTAGGGATTCGTTTAGGACTTACAGCATGATAGAAACTTTGCTGCAGCACACTTCAATTATTTTGCTACCAGATAGCGGTGAATAGAGCGGTGGATGAAACATAATAAATTACAGTATGGTATTTACAAGACAAGAGTATAATATAAATTGTGCAGTCGCACATTGTTGCCAGAAGTTGTGTTCAAATTTGGCTGAGGGCAGAATTATAAAGGATTTTGATTTTAAGCTTCTGGAACCATAGTGTGATATAATGTCAGCAAAAATTCAGCGAACTGAATAATGGCCTATTAGTGTAGCAGCATAGCAAACCTGTTGTGCATTTTGTGATACAAGCACCAAATTTGGTACACTAGTAGACTATCATATTATGAAAAGATCTGGATATTGGGCCATCTCAGATTCAGAGATTTGATTTTTGCAAGATTTCGATTCGATTGGGATCGAAGAGAACACCTTCTTCGTCTTCTGTACAGTGAAGTTGCCAGCCCTGAATTATCTGGCTACATCTGGGTGCTTCATTGGGAGTGCAACCGTGTCCCTCAGGTGAACAGGGACCCACCTGGCATAGTGTGTGTGGTCTAAGGCATGGAACCATGGGACCAGTTCCGTCAGGGCATCAAGGTACGTCGTGAATGAAGCCTGCCGCAGAGAACGCACGTAGACCAGTACCAACATCTCTAGTTCCAGCACAGTTGCCCAGTACTGAAAGTTGGGAATGTCTTCTCCTCTCTGGTGACACCAGTCTTCGAACTCAGGCAGGTCTTCTGCATCATCAGCATATGTCATACAGTGGCGTTCATACGCACGGTGTTGCAGGATGTGCAGTGCCGCTGCAGTGATTTGATGAGCTCTTCTTGTGCGGGTGACGTGGGCAGCTCGTAGGAAGGAGTCGGCCGTCCCTGGCGTTGCAATCTCAGCTTGCAAAATCTGCAAATCTTGCAAAAATCAAATCTCTGAATCTGAGATGGCCCAATATCCAGATCTTTTCATAATATGATAGTCTACTAGTGTGCCAAATTTGGTGCTTGTATCACAAAATGCACAATTCTTTTGAATATTTGGGCTAAGCCGCCCCACTATATAGGTATGGGGAATATGCCTTCCGTAGCTTGTCCAATCTACTTGCGACTTCAGTCTACAATCTATGATTGGTTCAATGCCCTCAGGGCAACTGTAGATAGACATTAAAATCCTAATTTTAGAAAGGTAGTATTTTATAAAATCATCTGAACCAAATAGGAAAAAGTAAAAAGGCAATAAGAATTGAAAAAAATGTAGCTTGTATCACAGCAACATTAATTTATTGCCTGTCAGGTGTTGGTGGAGACATGTGTTGGGAAAAACATAAAATTGGTATTGCTACATTTGTGGGGGGTAGGTGATGACATACCATAGTGGAGATAGGGTTGTGTAGTATTTGCATGGACCATGGACGTGTTGGAGACATTTCTATGTACATAATAAGCAGGGAAATTGTGAGCTTAAGGATGTTTATGTGTTCTTCACACGGGGGTGGGAGGGGAGTGGGTGGGGGTGGTGGAGGGGGGTCGGAGAGGGGGGGGGGGTGAAGACATGCTAATTAGATAGGGTTTAAGGATAATTTCCCCAGTGTGTGCTTTCCCCTGTGATCAATCCCCTACGTTTTTTACATTCACATGGCTGGCCATCAAAAATCAGCTCTATTAAGCCAACAACATGCTGACGACGGAAATCCAGCACATTCACCATTGGGGTAAACCCCGCCCCACCACGGCCGACGTAATCCAAACATTCCCGAAGAGACTAAACTCCGCCTCAAAGGGATCGTAACGGAGAGGCCATGCTCCGAGCTTCATCATTGGTCGTGAAGACATAGGATGTTTTGATAGAGCTCAGTGATTAGCCATGGGTAACGTCAGAGCAAGCAGCTCGGGCTGGTGGAGAAAAAGAATCTCTCTCTCTCTCCCTCTCTCTCTCTCTCTCTCCCTCTCTCTCTCTCTCTTTCCCTCTCTCTCTCTCTCTCCCTCTCTCTCTCTCCCTCTCTCTCTCTTTTGTCCTGGCTGCGCCAGCAGATGGCTGCTTCATGCCCATGGCCACTGGTGGAGCGAATTTCGGAGCCTTTGTGCCACTTGGAATAATCGTGGAAGGAGGTGTTGTTGATCTGTGGTGCTCCGCAGGGGAGCTGTGGCCACGCTGTTCTTTCTGGCGTGGAGTGAGAGAGGAGAACGTATTCCTGCCGCTTCGTGGCTCGGGGTGTTCGCGTGGTTGACCGGCGCCATTGTCGACGCGTCAATGCTCGGTCCTTTCGCCAACTGACCGAACTCGTTCAACGACCACCAATCATCCAAAAGTCCTCGTTGAGGCTGGAGCTGAGTGTCGGCCGACGAAGAACATTTCTTTTTCTTTTATCTTTCCCCTTGTCCGTATTTGTGTCAGCATGGAGGGTCCCCCGAGTTAGATTTATAGTTTCACCTCAGCATTCATTTTTATTGTCTTACCTTTATTTCATTAAATTTCTTATTGTGACATTTTTCATTGTTGTATTGTTGATTTTCCTTGTCTCATTTCTGTGTTTGTGGGTTTGAGGAATAAACCCCGTGGCTTTCGTCCATGCAGGTAAGCACCCTGGTTTCCTTCACTCGCACACGACGGACTGACCACCAATTTTCAGCTTGACCACCTCAGAGTTAAAACTGTTTGGCTATCTGCCGCCCATGATCATAATCACCAGCGACATGATAGTATGTACAACAACACAAATATGTGTGTAGCTACCCAGAAGGCAAGGACTATGTCTGACATATTGAACACTTGTGGTCTTCATCTGGCATTGTGCAGGCATCTTGTGAGAGGTCATCATCTGCTTATTGAAGTCATCTAATGGCTGCTCCCCTCTTGCAAGCCATACCTAACACCTGTTACAGAGTATCATGCGATGAAGTGATCTATCCAGGATTATTTTTTTGCCTTGAAATTTTATTTGACCTATCGTGAAGGCTAAAATCTCCACCAATAGTATGGGCCTCCATTAATTATTATTACCAGCTGTGCCTACCCGTCGCCCCACTGATGGTTTTAATTAAAAGAGCAGCTTTCACTGGCCATGCTTCCCATATGATCCACCACGCGGTAACCCGGGGTGCCCCGTGATTTTTAATCATTTTACATAATTAATTAATCTATTTTAGGGGGGAGTGTAACCCGGGTTCGCGTGATAGAAAAATCCTTTGTGACACAGCCCTTACTAAGATATTAACGTCATAAACAATCGATATTTCCGTGACGGTTTGTGGGAGGGGGGGGGGGGGGCAGGGGGTGTGTTCGATGGTTCGCGACTTGATGCCTGGGGTTTTTATTGGGTTCTGGGCTAAAAAGGTTGCGGAACGCAGCTGTAGATGATGATGATTATTATTATTATCATAATTGATAGTATAACTTAGAGTCCCTGTATATAGAGAGTTGTGTCAACTCAAATTTGGACGCCATTTTGTGTCTAAGTGTGTCGGATTAGATATACATGTACATTCGCGATATGGGGTGATATATTCTAAACCTGCTAAAAAAATTTTTACTACACATATTTAGTCTTATTATTACATACAGGTGATATTTGTTTTGTCAAAAACTCAGCTATTGCCGTGAAAAAGAGCTGTGTGGTGATATTAAAAGTGGTATGGCAATGCATATTACAAGCCAACACTGCATATAAGAGCTAACATTATAAGTAAGACAAACCAATGCTGTCGTTCTCTGAATCTTCCATCACTACAATTTGGCCATAAATCCCGGGGTGGGAAATATTTGAGCAAATATGCCACAAGACGCATGAGCACTGTACAAAGCAAACAATAACTCGTCAAATTTTGGACGTATGGATGGCTGCACAACCCGCAAAAAAATTGAGCAGGTCCCCCCCTAAAATTGCTTTTATGATTGCCGATTAGGCTAAAGATTTTAAACCAAAAAAATAACTTGCCTCGGAATAAGTTTTGAATGGACGGACAGACAACTGAAAACAAAACGGACCATGGGTTTCCCACCCCTATAAAATCAAAATTAATTCCCTCTGAAAAAGTACAGTGACATTGCCCGCAGACTACCCAATCGCAGACCAGGCAATGTCACTGTACCGGGACATTTCATCAATCAATGACAATATGCGGTCCGCTAGGACTACCCGAAAAAAATTGAGCAGGGTTCTTCCCACGGAAATGCATTTTTGGTCAGCTCCTTGAAGATTATAAACAAACACAAATCACTTCCCTTTAAAAGGGTTTTCAAGGGACAGACAACCCAAAAAAAACCGAGCAGATAGAATTGCTTTTGAACATCGATCATCAAGCGGCGTGGGCCTACCTGGCAGAGTCTCGAGGAGTCGATCGCTTTCCAGCTCTTTCGTCTGACTTTCGCTTCCCAAATTTGTCTTCTGACTTTATCACTTGGAAATCTATACATCTTATATTTCCCAGATTGGTTTGAACAACCAAAAGCAGAACAACCAGTCATTTTGTTTGGCAATAAACAACATTCCCGTACCAAGCTGACGTTCACGCACGGTGAAGTTAGACACAAAATGGCGCCACGAAATCACGTGACCAGAAATCTCGGGTCAGCGCATGGCGCAACTCTCTTTATACAGGGACTCTAGTATAACTTATGGATTTATTAAGTACTTATTTATTTTCTTTCTCATCTGGGCAATATCTCCTTTTGCAATAGCTCCAATAAAGCTTTTTGAGCTTGGAAGCTAATATTTGGACACGACAATGACCAAGTGATTCGGCTGGAAAGGGTATTTTTGATTTATTGAATAAATCATCTAAATATTAATTACTACCTGCTGCATGGTTTGGTTTGTGGTGACTAAACAAACACCCCTCACTGGCTTTGCTAGTGCGGAGGGTAACTGTGACACCCTGCCAGGACCAAAAACAACACTTGGCAAAGGGTAGATGAGCTCCCGTAGGGAGACAACGACCATTTATTAAGGAGATGGTGTCTCCTAAAAAACACCCATCCAGTTTTCACCGGTTGAAGTCACACCAAAGACTTGAAAAAATGGTACATGCTGCTTCCTTGCTTGAAAAGGATAGAACACGGACAATCCCATTGGTTGGCATCCATGAGGAGGAGGAAATTCCTCTTGAGGAAATGCCACGCTGAGTATGGTGAGAAAAGCGGCGCCATTCTTATGATGCCGCCAGTACCCAGAGTATCACGTGAAGCGATGGCAGGGAACTAAGGCACTTCTCCCAAGCTCAGTGGCTGTGTTAAGTGTTTGTCTCGTCAGTATGTCCTTGTGTCTGTGTGTGTGTGTGTGTGTGTGTGTGTGTGTGTGTGTGTGTGTGTGTGAGCTCTATTACGAGCCTTAGCACATGTATAAAAAAAACTAGAGCAATGTGACTGTGTCACCAATATGCCTCCTCATAATCTCACAATGGGTAGATGCCCTCGTTCACTGTCCTAAAATAAAGAAGTTTGATTTAAATCCCTTCAGCTGTTTTCAAGTATCACATTTTCACCAGTCAGGACAGGTTTCACATCAATCGGTGAAGCGGTTTCAGAGAAGGGATTTTTTTTAAATATCGGCTTTCAAGCTAATATGATTGCCACACCACGTGACATATGACCTTTAAAAATGTACACTCTGCATATGTATGGGTAGGGGATAACACTCTGCAGTCAGAGTACACTGCAGATCACACTCTGCAGTGCACTCTGCATTCAGAAAATAAATAAGTACTTAATAAATCGATAATAATTAAGTAATGAATCAGTCAGTTTAGTCGCCGACAACTTCTCTTCTCACCAACAACTTCTCAACAACTTTTCACCGAATATTCTCTCCAATAATATGGGGAAAAAATCATACAAAGGAAAATCGTCAATGAGTATGTTTTTATGATGCATACTATCAATTATGTGACCGTCACATTTGTGTAGTTTTGTGTTGATCAGATAAGGTTCGTTTTTCTATCCAAGATGGCTGCCAAATCACATGACATACGATGTCATCATTTTCAAACTATACACAACAATGGTGTTAGATTATATTTGTAAGATTTCGCATCGATAGGGTAAGCGGTTTCAGAGAGATAATTTATTTAATATTTTCCTTCAATCCAATATGGCTGCCACACCATGTGACTAATGATGTTTTCGTGATCATCTTTTAATCGCCATGCCTAGTCAATGACACACCTAAAGTTTCGAGTCAATCGATTTGGTGGTTTGGGAGAAGATGTTTTTTTTTAGGTTTTAGGTTAAATCCAACATGGCTGCCAAACCATGTGACCTATGATGTCATAATTTTAATATTTCAATACAAATGGGTCATATATCATGTGCATGCAATTTCAGATTTTTAGGAAAAGGAATTCGATTAAAACATTTTTGGCAGGTACATATATCACTTCACCTATGATGTCATCATTATCATGCTTTTGTTCCCCATTGGGAGTACTTGACAATGTGCCAAGTTTCAAAATTTTACATTCAATGGTTTCCGATGAAATATTTTTTAATTATTTACGTTTATTCCAAGATGGCTGCCATACCAAGTGACCTATGAGGTCACAATTATGATTTAAAAAAACTTTCTGCATGGGTGTCACTGCTACCCTGAAAGTTTCGTCTGAATTGGACATGTGGTTGCTGAGAAAAACGAGGTTTAACCCTCGTTTTTTGAGGTTTAGCCCTTTTCCATGGAGTACGGAAGGACGGACGTACAGACGTACAGACAACTCGAAAATATAACAAACACTAGATGGGATTCATAGAATACTTACCCTGCGCAGTCAACTTGTTTCGAACCAACTCTTCTGTTTTTGAACTTTTTTTTTTCTTTGATCCAATATGGCTGCCAGATCACGTGAGCGATGACATCATAAATTTATATTCTCTAATATAATTGTTGCATATATCGCGCTCAATACATTTAAAACTGATCAGACTAAGCGTTTTCCCTGTCGAATTATGACGTCATAATTATGGCACCAATGACGTCATCATTAACAACACCTATTCCCCATATGGAGTTCTTTTCAATGAGCCATGTTTAAATTTTTTCCAAGCAGCGGTTTTGGAGATATAGAGTTGCAACATTTTTCGGTTTTTCCAAGATGGCGCCTGTGCCACATGACCGATGACGTCATGATTATCATTCAAATATTCTAAAGGAGAAGGCGCTCCGATGGTGAAAATTTCGTGTCAATCAGACCAACAGTTCCTGATTTTTTTTTTATAATGATCGGATGGATAAGTGTTGTATTTGTCGAATTATGACGTCATAACGAAGGCACCAATGACATCATCATTAACATATCTTATTCCCCATGGGGAGTACTTGACAATGAGCCAGGTCTCAATTTTTTTCCATGGAGTGGTTTCAGAGATAAAGAGGTGCGAAGTTTTTCCAAGATGGCGCCTGTACTACGTGACCTATGACGTCATAATAATCATTAAAATATTCTACAGGAGGACGCCCTCATATGGTGAAAATTTCATGTCAATCGGACCAAAGGTTGCCGAGAAAATGCATTTTTTTAATGCAGACACGTACAGCACTCGGCACACGTACGGTACACGGCACACGTACGGTACACGGCACATGTACGCACAAGAATGCTTAACGCCGCTTTTCGCTTCGCGAGCGCAGGGTAATAACAAAAAACAAGTTTCCAGGTGTTTACGTGGTTTCAATGTGAATCTCAAAAATGAGGATGGATGAGAGGAGAGAAATGGTCTTTCGACTACCATGAATAAAGCATCACAAAATCTGGATACAAGCTTCTCCTCCAGTAGCAGTATCCACCGTCTTCAGACAGGACGCTGCAGAGAAGGATGGAGAAGGGGCCTTTCAAGCCTGGCATCTTTGGAAAAGTGTTGAACTTCCTGAAGTTGTAAGTACAATTGATGTGTGATGAGGAGCTCATATGCTGTTTCACTCTGGATGAGATGTCCTCCATGTGTCAAGTATGGTGAAAGCAGTGGAAACTTTCGAGGCAACGTCATCTTACCTGAGCACATGGGAACAGCTGCCAGTCATACTCTGGTATTTATGTTGGGAGGAATAGCATAATGCTGGAAGCAGAATGCCGGATACTATTTAACTGACAATTCAACAGATGGCACAGTCCTGAGGGAGATCATGCTTGATCTGATACAGCATGCTGCTCACATAAGCCTTGATGCAGTAATGAGTGACATGGGGAGTGCCAACATTGTGATATGGAAAAGTATTGGCATCATATGTGGGAAGCATTGCAGAACGGCAAACAAAATACCACACTCACAGGACCCACACAGATGGCTGCCGTTTTTTTACAGATGGTCCCCATCTCTACTAGAATGTGGGGCTGGTTGGTTGGTCTAAAGGTATACACATTCACCTGTAAGCTGCCTCGCCTTCCTTCGAATCCCAACCCAGCTATAAACTATCAGCCCAGTGTTTGACGTCCCTCCGGTGGACGTTAAATGGGTGTCCTAACTGCTAACATTAGTTGGTGGGCATTAAAGATCTCATTGTGTCTTTCGTGCAGAGTAGGCGAGCTGTCAACAGCACCATGGACAAATTCAAAATTTCTGCCCTAATCTACAGAGGACATTAAAAAATTGGCACAGCCACACCCTCAGCCAATGATGCCAACCTGCAACTTTGTGCTGCATACGGAAGAAGACGAGAATGTAAAAGTGGAACTTGTGAGTCGGTAGGCAAGTCTTCACTCTGTCAGGGAACACAATATCTCACAGACAATCAACCTTACTGGAATGAAGTCTGCACTGAACCACTTTGAGATCTAGCCAGATTCCAGTAGGCCATGGGCCACATATGGTCCACGAGCATCCCCCCCACCTCTAAACCAAACCAACTTTTTTTGAAGCCCAGAGGCATACTAAACACGATTCCAAATGTTACCAAGAAAAATTTAGGGATGCAATGCCCATTTCGGCTCAACAAAGTAGGTCAAATGTGTTATCAAAATCAAAATCAAAATCAATCAAAATCAAAATCAAAATCAAAATCAAATCAAAATCAATATCAAAATCAATCAAATGTGTTAGTCTATCCCTTGAGTCATCAGGAAGACTGGTCATCAGAAGGTCAGCATTGTCCTGTTTGCTGAACTGTTCCATGAGTAGTCGTTGCAGTGACTCTAACATGACCTTGTGGCAATGCATTGCTCTTTCATAATGTTTTCCAGTCATCACACCTGTCAGTGAACCAGAACCAATCAACCCAGCTTCTAGCAGGATATCAGACAGACCAGAGCCAAACATCTTCTTGCCGATCACTTTCAGATATGCGCAGGCGAGATGAAAGGTTCCAATCAACACGATGTGTCTCTCGTATCGTATTGGGTTGTTCCATATCAGGGGGAATGCCTTCATGCATACCCCCAAGTCGAATGTGGTAATCACATAGTGTTGATCGACTTCACTGGTTGCCTGCTCAGAATACCGAAGGCATTCCTGTACAGTCTTGTACTCTGTTATCGGTTCAGCTATGACTGGGTAATAGTCGATAGTTGTTAGACTTCGAGGAACTGTTCCTGTCTGCGACAGGAAACCATTCCAGCTTGCAACCTGTTGCTCATCTTTGCATCGATTTCTCAGTAACACCCAGAGGGTCTGTAAATTCATTGATTCTTCACGTGCTTGAACAGCACCAGGATATGTAAGCTGGTTGATGACAAGCAATGGACTATTGCGACGTGCCACGTAACAGTCTGCAAGAGAATCCTGTTTCTTCAGCGTCATTGATCGTTGCTTGTTCTTTGGTAGTGCTGGGATTTCTGGTTTTGAACCACCTGTCTCAGATCCTTCGATATCTTGGAGCATGATCCCATGAGCAGTGTGGACAGAGGACTTGCCAGTCATATCATTAAGCAATTGGTCAAAGTTGTCGAATTCTGAGTGAAATACACTGGGTGCTGTGGGTGACCTTACGATCTGACTTGACAGCATTGAGGATGTTTCAGTCACAGCCTCAGCCAATGCTGTCTCGAGCTCCAAAGAAAAGCTGTAACTCTCACAATGACCAAGACGATTTAAGAGTGTTACTAGCTTCTCACTCCGAAACAGGTGCCGAATAGTCATACACAGAAGTATGTGCTTTGGGTGCTTCCATGATCCATTTGTTCATACAGGAATACTTCGACCTGAAACGGGCAGACAAGCTTATGATTGCAGCCCTGACAACAACACATTTCTACAAAATGAAATTGTCAAATGCAACACAAATGAAACGTGAGAATGTTCGGAATCGACTGGGGTAATTGGCCAACAAGGCATGCTGCAACGATGACAACCTGGCCAGTGCCTTTCTCATGAAACATTGGTCTGACTCATGCCAAGATGACATCCTGTGATGGCACTTAGTAGGTTTCAGCCAGACAAGTATGGGAAAGCAGTCAACTTTCTGGGAGTAATCAGTCCTTGAAACTCTGAAGATGGGAAATAAGGGAAAGTGTTGCTGGGTATTAATTACCTCCGATATCAAAGGTGGATGGAGGTTATGCTTTCACCCCTGTCTGTTCGTCTGTCCGTTTGTTACTTAGCAATTTTGGATTTTTTTGACAAGTATGTTGATCACTCCGGTTCGTGTGTCTGTGTGTTTGTCTGTCTGCTCACTTATACTTGCCTACAAGGTCACAATTTTAAACCGATCTTCACGAAACTTAACCAAATGATAGAGTTCGTGGTCCGACAAAATCCTATATATTTTGGAGGTTAAAAGGTTAACAGATGCCAAAGGTCAACCACTTCTTTTCAAATTTCTAAAATCCTCATTTTTCAAATTTGTAAAATCCTCATTTATCAAATTTGTAAAATCCTCAATTTTCATCCGATTGACTTGAAATTTGAATAAGATTTTCATATAAAAAACTGAATTCAAAGACCAACTATTTTTGAGATCAACATAGTGTCGCGCGGCCATCTTTGATTAACATCAGACGGTCACGGAAGCCGATCGCGAAGGCCTTAACCCCTGCGGCGAAAACTCAATGGCGGACTCCGGAACCAAAAAGCTACACCAAAGCGCGCGGGATGGAGGGGGGCGCGAGAGCCCTGCAGCCGTACCTATTGAATCAATCACACGGGAAACTGCGTTCGAGTATGTACAGCAAAATAATACAAGGATTTATTAATAAGAATCGGGACAGGGAAACGCGACGATAATCAAATGTCCTAATCGGGACGTCCCCACACACACACAGACCTCAAATACAAACAAGGGACAAGAATCACCAAAAGAAAAACGTTCGTTATGTTTGGGGGAAATGGGTAATGTAGTGTGCAGTCTTATCTGGTCTTGTCGTCTTGCAGTGTAACACGGCCCCGCTCGTGCGCCACCGCACCAGGCTCCACTCCAAGCCTCCCGCCGCTCACGAGGTCCGTGCACCAAGCTCCAAAGCACCGAGCACCTCTCCAAGCACCACGAGGTCCCACAGCAGGAAAAGCACCGCACGTCCAACGCAGGCCAGCGGCTCCAAGCGAGGTCGATCTTCCCACACGATCGGCCTGCCACGTCCCAGTCAGCTCTCCCGAAGTGAACGTGCAAGAAACAAGCGAACTCCACTCGGGCTATATCTCAACTCAACTCGGGCTGCGCAAGATGAAGCGCCGGATGTCCAAAAAGGCTAGCTGCGCAAACGAGCATGAACGGCAAGAGGCTCTCCAGACAAACTGAAAAATGGCGTTCGGCGCTCTCTTAAATAACCTTTTCGGTGACGTCAGCCTTGGCGTGCTACCAACCAGCGACTTCCGCCGAACCTCCCAGCTTCGCGCCTCTCGCACTCGTTGGCTGGAGGTTCGCGCCAGGCTCGCCGACCAATCACAGGACTGTAGCGTGGTGATAGCACGTAGCGTGTAGCGTGGTGATAGGTCATAGGTGCAGCTGTCCACGGTCCATGCGGCGGCACCCTGAGCCCCCCCCCCCCCCCCCTTGCCTGTCTGTCTTCCAAAGTCATGTCAGGGAAGGGAATCATTTAGTGTTGCAATAAAGATCCTACCTAAGTGTCTAAGTGGTGTGCATTGCCATACGGGACAAAGGTTCGGCTGACCAGGTGAGACATACAGGGGCTTTATTCTTTAATCCCTACGCTACTTATCACTCGAACATCCTGGTATGCTCACAGATATACTCTTAACCGACAAATCGCCTACACATGAAACGTATTACAGGTCAGATTCCTTACCGCGACAGACGAAGCACGTTACCGACACAGATCTATCTGACTCTACATATCACTACACCCACATACATAACAATAGGTCACAAGGTCCTTACAGACCAAAGGTCAACAACTTTTTTTCCGAATTTCTAAAATCCTCCATTTTCATCCCATTGACTTGAAATTTCATTAGGATTTTCATATCAGCTAATTGAATTCAACCACCAACTATTTTTTTGAAATCAGCATAGGCCAAAAGGTCAACATAGGCCAAAAGGTCTACAACCTTTTCACGTTTCAAAAATCCTCAATTTTACCCTATTGACTTTAAATTTGAATAGGATTTTCATATCAGTTAACTGAATTCAACCAACGACTATTTTTGAGGTCAAATAGGTCACAAGGTCAACATAGGCCAAAAGGTCAACAACCTTTTCCAATTTCTAAAATCCTCAATTTTCATCCGATTGACTTGAAATTTGAATAGGATTTTCATATCGGCTAGCTGAATTCAACCACCAACTATTTTTGAGATCAGCATAGGCCAAAAGGTCAACATACGCTAAAGGTCAACGAACATTTCAAATTTCTAAAATCTTCAATTTTCATCCGATTGACTTGAAATTTGAATAGGATTTTTTATCGGCTAACTGAATTCAATCACCAAATATTTTTGAGATCAGCATAGGTCATAAGGTGAACATAGGCCAAAGGTCAACCACTTTTTTGAAATTTCTAAAATCCTCGATTTTCATCCGATTGACTTGAAATTTGAAAAGAATTGTCATATCAGCTAACTGAATTCAACCAACAACTTTTTTGGAGATAAACATAGGTCATAAGGTCAATATAGGCCAAAGGTCAACAACTTTTTTCGAATTTCTAAAATACTCAATTTTCATCCGATTGACTTGAAATCTGAATAGGATTTGCATATCAGCCTACTGAATTCAACCACCAACTATTTTTGAGATCAGCATAGGCCAAAAGGTCAACATAGACCAAAGGTCAACAACAATTTCAAAATCCTAAAATCCTCAATTTTCATCTGATTGACTTGAAAATTGAATGGGATTTACATATCAGTTAACTCAATTCAAACACCAACTATTTTTTTGATCAACATAGGTCACAAGGTCAATATAGGGCAAAGGTCTACCACGTTTTTCAAATTTCTAAAATCCTCAATTTTCATCGATTGACTTGAAATTTGAATCGGGTTTTCATATCAGCTAACTGAATTCAACCACTAATTATTTTTGAGGTCAAAAGGATGCCATTCTACTTTGTTCTGTTTTGATAAGTGTCGCTCTATGAGTGATTTTTCATTTGTCTGTCTGTTTGTCTGTTTGTTACTGGCCTACAGGTCACAATTCTAAACCGATCATCATGAAACTTCACCAAGTTGTGGAGGTCGTCACAATTGAGAAGCCTATTGATTTTGAGGTCAAAGGTCATCTGGAGGTTAAATTTCTAAAATCGCCATTATAACTCCGATTGACTTGAAAATTGAACAGCATTTGTATATGAAGTCAATAAGTTAGAAAACCAACGACTTTTGAGGTCAAAGTGTCAAAGGTCAACTCAAGGTCATACTTCCTAAATCATTAATTTTCATCTGAGAAACCGTCAATTTTCATCTGATTCACTTGGAAATCGAATAGCATTTGCACATTGAGTCACTAAATTGGAAACAAACTATTTTTGAGGTCAAAAGGCCAAAGGTCAACTCAAGGTCAAACTTCTAAAATCATCAATTTTCATCTGAAAAATCTTCATTTTTCTTCCTATTAAACCAAGCTTTGATCAAGATCATCAATTTCAATCTTGATGAAATGGGCAATTTGATGGATTAATGGCAACCTTTTTGGGTGGCGGGGGAGGGGGGGGGGGGGGATGGGTGTGTGGCTTTTGCAAGTATCGTGGTCTGCATGACGTCTTCTTGTTTGTCTGTCTGTTTGTTTGTTTGTCACCGGCCTATAGGTCACAATTCCAAAGCGATCGTCATGAAACTTCAACAAGTTGTAGAGGTCGTCAAACTTGAGAAGCGTATTGATTTTGAGGTCAAAGGTCAAAGGTCATCTGGGGGTCAAATTTCTAAAATCGCCATTTTAAATCCGATTGACTTGAAAATTGAACAGCATCTGTATAGCGAGTCACTAAATTGGGAAAACAACTATTTTTGAGGTCAAAAGGTCAAAGGTCAACTCAAGGTCAAATTTCCAAAATTATCAATTTTCATCTGAGAAACTGTCAATTTTCATCCGATTGACTTGACAATAGAACAGCATTTGCATATTGCCTCACTGGATTAGGAAACACTCTTTTTGAGGTCAAAAAAACCTTCCAAAATCATCAATTTTCATCTGAAAAACTGTCAATTTTCATCTGATTGACTTGAAAAGAGAACAGCATTTGCATATCGATTTACTAAATAGGGAAACCTACTATTTTTGAGGTCAAAAGGTCAAAGGTCAACTCAAGGTCAAACTTCCAAAATCATCAATTTTCATCCGATTGACTTGAAAATTTAACAATATTTGCATATTGCCTCACTGAATTAGGAAACCCTCTTTTTTAAAGCCAAAAGGTCAAAGGTCAACTCAAGGTCAAACTTCTAAAATCATCAATTTTCATCTGAAAAACTGTCAATTTTCATCTGATTGACTTGACAATAAAATAGCATTTGCATATTGCCTCACTGAATTAGGAAACATACTCTTTTTGAGGTAAAAAAAACCTTCCAAAATCATACATTTTCATCTGATTGACTTGAAAATAGAACAGCATTTGCATATCGAGTCACTAAATAGGGAAACCTACTATTTTTGAGGTCAAAAGGTCAACTCAAGGTCAAACTTCCAAAATCATCAATTTTCATCTGAAAAAATCTTCAATTTTCATCCGATTGCTAGAAACGGTACCCGCCCTATGGGCGGGGCTTCAATTGGGAGGCACAAATGAAAAGGCTAAATATCAGAAATTGAAGGCTTTTTTTCTTTTAAACGACATATAAACATCCGTTAAATCTCGATCGGTGCAGCCGTTTGTGCGGCACCGGGAAAATAACGTCATGCGGGAGCAAGTATCAGCAGGATGTGTCAGTGTGGGAGTCCACGTTTGCATCGATCGCTGCACCGGGTGTTGCACAAATGGTTGCACCGATTGCTGCACAGCTGCACCGATCAGACTCGGTGACCTCGGACAAAGACCTTTTACAAGGACACGGGTTGAATCCCTGCTTGAGAGAATTCCAACCCCCTCCCTGCCATCACGGCTGTCTCTCCAACTCACAATCCCACGAGATATGCAGAAAGGATGACCCAAAACCAATATAAACACCATTAAACATCATTTGTATATAAACATCATTAAAAGTAGATAATGACCTCGGCCAAAGTTCAAACGACGTTTAATCTCTACATGAGAGAATTCCACATAGCTATTTTGGCGGGGTATACACTAACAGATCGCTGTCTCCATCGATCTTGCAAAGGCCGTAACACCTATCGGCTCAAAATCCTTTTAACTGTTGATTTGGTAGTTTTTACAATGAAGGAAACATGTATCGGGAGTGCATACGACATCGGGAGGACTAACTGCATGCGTCTTCAGTATCAAGCTTAAATCTCTCATGGTGGATCTGAAGAGCGGAATGCTGGGAGAAGTGGATGGCTACTTCGGCATGGAGGATCAGAAACATGGACTCCCACACTGCTACATCCTGCTGATACTTGCTCCCGCATGACGTTATTTTCCCGGGTGCCGCACAAACGGCTGCACCGATCGAGATTTAACGGATGTTTATATAAATCGTTTCAAAGAAAAAAAGCCTTCAATTTCTGATATTTAGCCTTTTCATTTGGGCCTCCCAATTGAAGCCCCGCCCTTAGGGCGGGTATCGTTGCTAGTCTTGTTCATTTGTTCACGCTGGTGGTTTTAAACACAAGACATGCCATATTAAGGGACGAGATATTTAGATATTGCTGGATACCTGTTATTAGTGAATTGCTGGATAATGCCAGAATGTTATTGGTGTGACATCTTGGGGTAAACTGCATTGATGTTTTCTATGCTCACTTGCTGTGTATTAACTCCTATAAATGTCTCCATCACATTATAATGTTAAACCCACATTCCAAGATTATCAGATAGGTCATACGTGGCATATTGCACCTGTTGTCTTTGCTAGTTAACTTTTATTGTCATAACTACGTGCAATATAGACATCTTCATACAATTGTTACGATTACCACTGTTATGGATTCGGCCCTAATGATTGTTGTTATGATTATTGTTGTTGGTTCGAAGTATTCTGGTGATTGTGGTTGAAGGGAAAGGGTTATTATAGTTAAAAGATTTAAAAGCACTCCTGGTAAAATATGGCCGGAAATCCGGATCGTGACCGGAAGAGGTGGAGTGAGGAAGAAGAGGCGGTAGGAGATCGTGAAGAGACGTGGTTGTTTTAGCTCCGGACCGAGCGGTCGACGTACAGTGCGAGTGAACTTTGCATCCTTGAAGGGAGGTTCGGGTGATAAGAGACATCGCCGGAGTGCTTGGAGCCTGTGTCGCCGGGGATCCTCATTGAAGTTCCGGAGGATCCTGGCCTAAAAGACCGGGTTCGAGACAAAGCCGTCCGCCATCTTCGCCACGCGAACAACCTGCAGTGAACCGGGTTTGGTCGTGTCGGCTGGGCATTATTCCCCGGTGGTTTGCTGGGGAAGGCTGTGCCAGAAAGGGCACTTGAGAATTATACGGAGGCTCGCGGATTGAACTGCAACGTGTACGTCGGAGCGCGTCTTTGTGAGGTTCCTTTCCACTGCTGTATTGCTGGGTGCTGAACAACGTGACCTCGGGGTTGCCTCGATCGACTACGCCTCAATTGACTTTGATCGGGCCTTGACTCCCCGATCGCGGGAGCGCACAGAGACATTGGGACTTCGCCTTGGAGGGGGGGGGGGGCAGAGACATTGGGGAGGTGCCGTGAGTTTGGGGTTAAGGGAGCTTGATAAGGTTATCATCATAAGATTTGAAAGTAGGGGTGATTGCCCCCATTGTTGTATGGCTCTTTGTGTGTGATTTATAATATATTCTTGTTTGCTTATAACCTGGTGTGGTTGCATTATTGATTTGACTGTTTCATTTGCTGGTTTCATTATTTGCTGGATTTCAACCAAGGATAACACATCTTTCTGCCGGGGTCCCTCTCGTGGTTCGGAGGTCTACCGAGACCAGAGGTAAGGGGGGGACCCCGTAACAGAAATTGGGGGCTCGTCCGGGATGATATTTGTGGGCTCGCAATTGGGTCTGCGTCCGGGATATAAAAATTCCTAAATTTAGTCCGGGAAAGAATTCCCCAACATTCCCAGAATTCCCAAATTTGGAACTTTTTCCAACATTCCAAAATTTTTCCCAAAAACAAACAAACAAAAAAATAATAATTTCTTTTTTTTTTGTTTGGTTTGTTAAAAAAAATTATTGTGTGAAGGTTAACAGGTGTTACCAGTAGTCACTATGGAGTTTGACGCAGATAAGTTTACAGTGACCCCTAGTGAAGCACAGTTCAGAGCGTTAGTAAAATCGGACCTCTGGAAATTGGCCAAATATTTTAGCTTGGAGGTCCGAACTAATATGAAGAAGGCAGAGTTGCAGACAGTGGTGATACAATCTATGGTGGGATTAGAAGCATGGAAAGAGGTAGCCTGGGATTGGTTACCAGAAGAGCAAGAAAATGTGGAGCTCCGGAAACTGGAGATGCAATTACAAAGCCCAGTAGGGAAAATAACACCACACCAGTTAGGGATGGCGACAAGTTTCGCAAGTTATTTGTAGGTGGACTGAACTTCAAAACAAAGGAAGATGTTTTGGAGTCTGCCTTCAGCAACTATGGACCACTTTTGGAAGTGCTGCTGATAAAAGACAGGGAGACACGAAAGTCAAGGGGGTTTGGCTTTGTCACGTTTGAAAACTCAAAGGATGCCAGAGAGGCAGAAAAGGATCTGAATAGCAAGGAGTTGGAGGGTCGGACCATCACAGTAGGGAAGGCATTTCCTAGGGGTCGAGGGGGCTACAGAGGAGGACCATGGAGTAGTAGTGGTGGTGGCCGCAAGCGATATTATTATGGAGGCTTCCAGAGTTATGACCGCTCCCGAAGGAAGGATTATTATCAGAGCAGTGGCCGAGAAGGAGACCGCCAGTCAGGTGACTACTGTGACCAGTGGTCCCACCGTAATTATTAGGAGTCCGGAAAAGTTGAAGCACTGAATGCTGCTGAGCCGCCGAGCCAAGATTCCTACACGGACTAACCATGAACACCACGTTCCTAAAGGCGCCCAGGTAGTGAACTTCCCTGCACGAACTAACCGTGAACTCCACGTTCCTAAAGGCGTCCATGTAGTGAACTTTCCTCCCCGGACTAACCGTGAACTCCACGTTCCTAAAGGCGTCCATGTAGTGAATACTTCCAGGCCTCACCACCCAACCACCATGGAACCTGGCTTTCAGCTCGGCCTCCCGGGGAAAGTGCTATAGATTTGCTGGCCTTTGGGTTTTTGATCACAACCCCTTAACCTTCATTCAAGAGAAACTAAAAGTAAAAATCAGAGGGGCATGGACAATGTCGTTGTTGATGCTTGGTCCAGAGGGAATTAACTTTGGAAAGCTCTGGGGGTTGTGTAAAATTTTGTTGCTTTATTTTTGGGGAAGCTTGAATATTGTTGCCCACAGGGATTGCTAATTTGGGTTGGGAATTTACTTTTGCTTGTTTAAAGAGGGCATGCAAAGAAAGTTTTCGCTGTGTTCAAACTTTCTTTCTTGAGGGGGGGAAGTGTTACGGATTCGGCCATAATGATTGTTGTTATGATTATTGTTGTTGGTTCGAAGTATTCTGGTGATTGTGGTTGAAGGGAAAGGGTTATTATAGTTAAAAGATTTAAAAGCGCTCCTGGTAAAATGTGGCCGGAAATACGGATCGTGACCGGAAGAGGTGGAGTGAGGAAGAAGAGGCGGTAGGAGATCATGAAGAGATGTGGTTGTTTTAGCTCCGGACCGAGCAGTCGACGTACAGTGCGAGTGAACTTTGCGTCCTTGAAGGGAAGTTCGGGCGATAAGAGACATCGCCGTAGTGCGTGGAGCCTGTGTCGTCGGGGATCCTCATTGAGGTTCCGGAGGATCCTGGCCTAAAAGACTGGGTTCGAGACAAAGCCGTCCGCCATCTTCGCCACGCGAACAACCTGCAGTGAACCGGGTTTGGTCGTGTCGGCTGGGCAATATTCCCCGGTGGTTTGCCTGGGACGGCTGTGCCAGAAAGGGCACTTGAGAATTATACGGAGGCTCGTGGATTGAACCGCAATGTGTACGTCGGAGCACGTCTTTGTGAGGTTCCTTTCCACTGCTGTATTGCTGGGTGCTGAACAACGTGACCTCGGGGTCGCCTCGATCGACTACGCCTCAAATGACTTTGATCGGGACTTGACTCCCCGATCGCAGGAGCGCACAGAGACATTGGGACTTCACCTTGGAGGGGGGGGGGGGGGGGGGGCAGAGACATTGGGAAGGTGCCGTGAGTTTGGGGTTAAGGGGGCTTGATAAGGTTATCGTCGTAAGATTTGAAAGTAGGGGTGATTGCCCCCATTGTTGTATGGCTCTTTGTGTGTGATTTATAATATATTCTTGTTTGCTTATAACCTGGTGTGGTTGCATTATTGATTTGACTGTTTCATTTGCTGGTTCCATTGAGGGTTTCATTATTTGCTGGATTTCAACCAAGGATAACACATCTTTCTGCCGGGGACCCTCTCGGGGTTCGGAGGTCTACCGAGACCAGAGGTAAGGGGGGGACCCCGTAACACCACCTGTGACAAAAATGTCAAAAGGTGTTGTGATGGCAATCCGTAAAAGGATTGTGGTGTCATTTCAACATATGTACTTTTGTTACTGAATTGTAACAACTATTTTCAAATCTGATTTTTTCTGTCTCCTTTGCAGTGAATTTTGTTCTGTCTACTTTACTGGCCAGTGACAGTTTTACATTCTGTATTAAATTCTCATTAGAGATGTCCCTGCTCTCAAATGTTGTACTTTTGTGCTTCCCCCTCTCTCCCCATCTTGTCTCCCGCTCCCTTTATTTCATCTTATGTGTCCGTTTGTTTTTTGTTTTCTTTGTCATTAATGTTAGCTCTTACACGAGCCTCGATCTTGTATACAACAACAACAAAAAATTAATACAAACTGAAACCTGTGTCAACTTACCTGGCGGGTCCTGTGTCATTTGATACCCTTCACCATCGGCTTACACAATGATAACCATTGCGGTTACTCCAAACACGATGCAAACAGAGCACTTACCACAATGTACACAAATGAAACAAAATAGCTTCAAATTATAGGTTGTCACAACTCTATGATGGGATTCAACGTTACATGAGTCAACAGCAACACCTAACGTGGCCACATAACATCAGGTAACACTTCCTCCCTTATTGGAGTGAACAGCACAACCTATCCACCTGTTAGGCAGAACCACATCGCTGACATGCATATGTATGCATATGTATCCGTGCATGCATATGTATCCATGCATATGTATCCGTGCGAATTACGCCAACATAGTATGACTCACAGCCTCTAATTAGCTAATATACTCTCACCCCTGACAGCCGTGTGATATTGAATTGGATGTACTAGCAGGCACTACTTCCCTCAGGGAAATAAAGGGGTGGGATTACCCTTTTTGGCCCACCTATGGTGGGCAATGCGCTGTGGCACAGTCTTTGAAATGCACTTTATAGTTCTTGTTTTTTGAAAAAATAATACAATCTGTAGCATTCAAATTTTTATTTATTTAAATCGATCACAACATATACTCGATCATAAGATAAAGGAAATTATTTGTAATACTGGCGAACCCCAAAGGTGGAACTATTTCCAAGACATCAATTTGCAGAGTTTCAGTGACATTCACGTTTGCTCCATTATAGGATCTAATAATACTGTCGTGAGACTACCCTGTAGTGAACACCGCAGGGTGACACGGATGACCAAACGAGCTTTAACTCCAAGCCGTTCAATCCAATGATGATGGTATTCTTTACACGCGAGGGAAAGGAGGATGCCAAACTTACCTGGACGGCTTCCACCCAACTTCTTCGCACCTGGATAATTAATTCCAAGCCGACAGGTTTAAAATGTACAAAAATACCGGCTTTATTAAAGAAAATGCCGGTAACAAAGAATACACGATAAAACTAAATTCCTAATTGGAGCGCCCCCATATAGACCCGAATACAGACAAAGGGAAACATAAAAGAACGAAAATAAATGTATGTTATTTGTGGACACTTAGCTCTGAGCTGCTCTTGAACCTCGTCAGGAATCGTCCCGGTTCCCGCGTCCTTGCGCGCGAAAATGTGCTCGTTGGCGCAAAGTCTGTGTGTGGGGATGACCTTGGCGTGTAGCTCGCTCTTCCAGCCAAGCTTGTCCTCACACTTTCGTTCACAAACATCAACACCCATGTCTCCCAGTGCAAGAGCACCACAAACTCCGACCACGAGCCATGAACTCCCAAAGCAGAGCGAGATATCAAATCCTGACCGTTCACCGCCAAAGCCAGCAGACCAGAGCCAACCATGAGAAAATGCCGGGGAGACGACCGCTCGTCACCAAACCCAGAACATGCGAGAAAATCAAGAACCAAGAAGAGGATAAAAATGTCGGCAGAGCGTTCTTTTATACCCAAGGCTCTGACGTCATCCTACGATGTCTCCGTGTCCACTCCTATCAGCGAGTGCCATCTTAGCAGTCTTTGTACCAATTAATCCCAGACCAATCACTGCCTTTCAGGGCGTGGCCACACGGCCTGCATGATTGAGGTGGTGATGTAGTGGCTGCGGCGCCAGCGGTAGTGTTCGATGCCTGGTTTCCAGTCACTTTTTATTTAGTGTGGTTAATGCACGATTTCCTGGCTAAGTGTGTGTGCTGCATGTGCCATGAGGAACAGAGGAAAAAAAACAGAGGCCATTACATACAGGAGATTTACCATTAATCCCTAGCTAATTAACATATCCCACCCCTCGTGATGGGAACAAAGATACGCTCTTCCACGACTTACGGTCTACCAGATCCCTACTTATGATACATGAGGGTTTCTTCTTCTTCATGATAGTCAGAGCACACTACCTATGCAATTCTATCTGGACTAAGGTATTGCCTACCCCCCACAAACGTAACAATACTAACATCACATAACTCACATGTTTACTTTGAAATTTTCAGAAAAAGTCTGGTATATTCTATCAGGTCGTTATAATAATTATTGAATAACAGCAAAGCCAGGGAAATCGCCCCTATAACACACGTCAAAAAGTGCCTTGAAGCTCATGCATTGAAACCATGGACCACGTCAAGCACCTGTCCTCACTTTATTGGTGATGTCACGCCTAGGGAGAGAAGTCATCCCCTCTTCGTGCATTTATTCTACCGCAGGAGTAACAAATTCAGACGTTTGTGGAGGATTATCAAGGCTGTGAATAATTCAATAGTACAAAATAAGCGCAAGCTGTCTGTGGAAGAAAATATAGAGAGACAGACACAGACAGACGACTGTTCAAAGCATGCAAGTTCCATCAAACATCATGGGAGTAACCGCCATCATGACATGGCTGGTTTTTGGCCAGAACAAAAAAGTGATGTTTTGCAAAATATGCAGAAAACACTGACCAAACCAGGATAAGTGCATCAGTGTATGAATGTGTTTAGGGAGTGGAACACCTCACTTTATGTTTGACCCTGTATGGATGCCAAACGAGGAGGCTATTGGCATGGAAAGAGATCTGGCAGCCAAGTTAGGCACTTCCCAAGCAAAGAGAGCTTTAGTCAGCATCAAGTCAGTCAGGTACTTGCACCTTTTATTGGCATCACACAAGACGCTCCTCATCAATGTGCAATTGTCTTTGTTTCGTATTATTGATATTAGTTTTTTTATTTGTAATGATATTGTTGCGGTTTTTAGAACCCACACTTGTAAATATAACATCATTAAAGGTTAAAGGTAGCACCCCATACGTAGGCCACAAGCAACATGTAGGTCACCTTAGGACGTCAGTTATTTCATAGTCTGTGTTTCGATAAGGCCATTCCCAATAGTTGCATCTGCGTTGCGTCAAACAAATAAGAGTAGGCCCCTTCGTTCATTTTGCAGCCTCCCTCCAAGCGACGCCATTAAGCGCTCTCCAGTCTATGCCCCATTGGCCCTCCCAATTTGGTACGCTCCTTTGCCAGCAGCCTTCGCTGCCCTTGGGCTCGCTCAACCCAGCCAAAAGCCACGAGGTGAGGCCCGAAAAGGGGGCGGAACGCCAGGATGGAGGTGCGGCCACGTCAACCAGCCATCAAGGCGGAGCAGGTAAAACCACACCAGCCAACCAGGGCTGAGGTAAGATCGCTTGACAGGGCGTGGTTGTGGCTTCGAGAGCGTTCGCTGGCTTGGGTTATAAAAGCGCGCACGCAAAGCCCTTCGACAGGACTCGCTGGGGAAGGTTGGAAGGACTCGAGAGTATATGCGCTTGACCAAGAGAAGGACTGTGCAGAGAGGACTGCCTGAGCGAGCTCGCATTAAAGAGGACTTGTTGGAAGGTTGGCTTATTGAGGACTTATGTGAAGGACTCGCTGGGGGAAAGTTGACATTCATGAAGGACTCGTTGGAGAGCGCGCTAAAGAACTCGCGTTATGAGCTTTGATTGAGGCGGCTGCTTTGGGAGGACGTGTGCGAAAAGCGCTACGTATAACCGCCAGTATACCAGCCTTTCCCCGTCATGATAATTGTCCGCCACGCGCTTACGCTACGCGGGGAGCTGTCTGCCGTCCACCTTCATCGCCCGGTACGGGCCGAGGACCGGAGCCGGACCGGAGCCTGAACACCATCGCCGGACCTTCCACCCTACCATCTGCATCCCCACGTGAGTCTGAAGTCTGAGACCGAATCTGAGAGCGATCGGGCCCGTGTCCAGGGAATATAATAAGACTGTCTAAGGCTGCCCTGTGTCCTTTTCCTTCCTCTTCTTTCTTGTACATTCTTTCGTTTCCTCTTCTTCTTTGTACATTTTAAATAAATTGCCTTGTTCTTTCTTGTTTCTCCTTAATCCGATCGTCCTAGTCTTTTCTCCATTGGGTAAACGTGGCACGATCCCAACCGTTAGAATCGGGTCTAGTCTTGGTTAACAGCTCGGATCGCAGAATGCTATCCGCTCGGCAATATTCCATCAATATCAGTGATTCGGGCGGGAGTTGTTCCCTTGCTTCACGGTCGGTGGTAGTACTTAGGTAATAGGACTAAAACTCGACCAACAACCCTATTTACCACCGACCGGAAGGAACGTGATAATTTCCAGGATCGCGTCGGCCAGATAAAGGACAAGGGGATTAACCCTCCCTTGATAAGGGGAGAGCCGACGTCTGAGATCCGTAACAATATTAAACTCAGATGTGACTTAATTGCAACTAATTGTAAAACTGCACTTTGAATTTGTAATACTGTATATGTGTGTGTGTGTGTTTGAGGGCATGACTGAATGAATTGTACACGAATTGTACCATTTATATATTTAGTTGAATCAACTGATAGTGCTTTTACCATTTTCGAGAAATTAATTAATTATATATATTGATGCATTTTACTTGAATGTTTTCTCTTATTGGAATTTTCCCCAATGAGAATTTGTTTTTTCAGGGCATGCTGTGCAATTGTGAAGCAGGCCTGTCCATTTTATGATTTCAAATGGGCGTGCTGTTCGGATCAGATGAAGTACCATGGCATGTCTCAGTTGTCACAAGGACAAATCAGCACAGGTCTTTTTAGCCAGGTGGCTCATGCAAAATATCGTTCGCATTGTGATACAAGCATGAAGCTTGACAATGATATTCTTATATAGATACTCTTTAAAAACAGTCGATTAGCCAACTCGAAATTCAACATAGCGTTCATTTGTATTTCAAAATAATTGCATAACATTGCCATAAACTTTTTCATATTGAATGTAGGAGGTCGGAGTAGCAATACAAAATTACAGAAATACATATTACATTTTGAAAAGAGATCATTGAAAAAAGAGGTGTATTACCTATAAGATGTTTCCAGGTCAAGTCAGTCTTTTGGGACTGCCACTGGTAACATGTAACCCAGTGCTACTACCACTTAGTCAGGTTGTCGGCGACTAAAGCGACACCCCTCACTGGCTTTGCTAATGGGGAGGGTGACTGTGACACCCTTCCAGGACCAAAGACAACACCTGGCAAAGGGTAGATGAGCTCCCATTGGGAGCCAACTGCCATCCAGTTTTTTTTTTTTTGTTTTTTTTGTATACTGAATCGAGGCTCGTGAAAGAGCTAAATCTAAAAAGAGCTAAAAAAAAGCTAAAAGCTAAAGATGTAGTCTAAGCTAAAGCTAAAAGCTAAAAGCTAAAGCTAAAAAAAGCTTTAAAAAAAGCTAAAAGAGCTAAAAAAAAAAAAAAAAAAAAAAGAGCTAAAGAGCTAAAAATCCAGTAAGGAGATGTAGTCTCCTAAAAAACACCCATCCGGTTTGGACAGGTTCAAGTCATACCAAAGACTAAAAATGGTGCGTGCTGCCTCCTTGCTTGAAAAGGATAGAGCACGGACAATCCCCATCGGTTGGCATCCATGGGGAGGAGGAAATTCGTCTTGAGGAAATGCCCCGCTGAGTATGGTGAGAAAAGCGGCGCCATTGTTATGACGTCGCTGGTACCCAAAGTATCACGGGAAGTGACGGTAGTAATGGCACCTCTCCAAAGCTCAGTTGCTGTGTTAAGTGTTTGTCTAGTCAGTAGGCTATGTCCTTGTGTGTGTGTGTGTGTGTGTGTGTGTATGTGTGTGTGTGTGTGTGTGTGTGTGTGTGTGTGTGTGTGTGTGTGTGTGTGTGTGTGTGTGTGTGTGTGTGTGTGTATGTGTGTGTCAGCTCTACTATGAGCCTTAGCCCAAGTATATTAAAGAAAAAAATTCAACTTATCGTAATTAACTCACAAAAAAAGAAAAGAAAAAAGAAAAGTCTCGGGCTTAAATGAGCACATCTTGAGCAATCCTCCAACTCCGATGTCCTGTCAAACTCATTTCCCCTTCCTCCCAAATCTTATCATAGTCCTCTTTTCCAGCCCGCTTTTCTCAGCCTTTTGAAAACCTGTTATTTTTCTCAAATTATTTTTTCCAATATTGAATCTATCGAGGGTCCCTGGCTTACATTTGCGAGGAGTAGCAATAAAGGAGTGCAAAGATGAAGAGTCAATAATAAAGTGAGCGAAAAATTATTGTAATACTGAGTCTATACCGAAAGAAGAATAAAATTGCAATTAGGTAGAGCAAGGGCTAACAATATTGTGCACATCAGCAATAACCACTGAATTGCGTCCAAAGCCGGCAAGCTTTGCAATTTCACTCCATCGCATTGAAGAAAATCCACGCAACTGCTGCAACATATTTATCCAATATGGACTCCTTTGCTGAGTGCTTGGCTAAAAAGTCTTGATAAGCAATTATTTGAAGTGCCTGCTGAACAAGAAAGCGGCAGCTTAATGGACGCAGAAGAAGATTAAAACTCTAAAGCATGGGCTTCAATCCAGCCTTAGGAGAGTTAGGGGAGGGTGGGTGGAGGGTGGAGGGGGGAGGAGAGGTTGTACTTTGTATCGAAGATCATGTGATGAGTGGTGGACAGCACATCCCCAACCTTTCACTGCTGAAGCAGCTCCTTTTGATTTGTAAACGTGAGAGCAATTCCTCCAGATGTCTCAGCAATGTGTGATGCTGCCTGTGGCCGTTCTGGTCACAGCATTAATGTGGAAGATGAAGGCATCTCGTTTTTGGGTCGATGAACAAGTAAAATAATAAAAATTCACTCTTTAACGCAGCTTGAGATTTACCGTTTCAAGTTTTATTTACAGGTTTGCTGTGGTGAGGATAATGTTCATAGATGACGTGGTATCCACAGACTCATTTCAGGTGCTAAACATTTAACACGCGCTTGCATGATATGTCCATCTCGAGAATGGGTAGTCGAATGACAATAGCAACCAGTTGATAGTTTCTTGCTTAATGATGGCAAATAGCTGCTTCAAAGGTGGAATTTTTTATATTTTTTTAAGCCGCCGGGTCTAGGGACTTTGTTTTTAGCATTATAGCAGCGAAAGCTTGTGTTGGATCCTACTTGTTCCCCAATCCATTTCTTCTCTCCCAGCCAATTACAGTTGGCATGCCAGCTCTGCCATGCATTTTATCATCTGAACTCCTGCAGGAGAAAACGAGGTTTCATATTATCACAGCAAAGCAGATCCTTAGAGAGCTTAAATGGGCACGTTTTACAAACGTGGGGGAATTAAATAGAATACACAAACCTATTTTGAGACTAAAGTGAGGGCCAAAAAAATTCCACAAACGATCATTCACTTAATGGCATTTTTCTACCTCATTTTCCTGCATTAAAGAACAAGTCCTTAATTAATATACTTGATTACTTGGTGGTGGTGGTTCGTATGCAGCCTGTGGTTGCTCGCTGCATCATTTTCTGGGGGCACAGCTGTGCCGTTGATGCAATGTCCCCTATTACCAGTCAGCTGGAACCCATTTTTCCGACCTCGGGAGGTGAGTCAACCCACCCGGTGTTAATTCAGCGACATGACAGTGGCTCAAACTCAAGACCGTAAGATCTCAAGCCAGCCACCTTAACCGTTAAGTCAACACTAGGCTTCATGATTACAGTGCATTCAGAAAGTATTCAGACCCCTTCACTTTTTCACATTTTGTTATGTTGAAGCTTTATGCTGAAATCGTTTAAATTCATTTTTTCCCTCATCAATCGACACTCAATACCCCATAATGACAAAGAGAAAACAGGATTTTAGAAAGTTTTGCAAATTTATTAAAAAGAAAAAACTGAAATATCACATTCACATAAGTATTCATACCCTTTGCTATGACACTTTAAATTTAGCTCAGGTGCCTCCCATTTCTCTTGATCATCTTTGAGATGTTTCTACACCTTGATTGGAGTCATGTCGTAAATTGTGGTAAAAGTGGTAAATACATGTGGCAAATTCAATTGATTGGACATGATTTGGAAAGGCACACACCTGTCTATATAAGGCCTCACAGCTGACAATGCATATCAGAGCCAAAACCAAGCCATCAGGTCGAAGGAACTGCCGGCAGAGCTCAGAGACAGGATTGTGTCGAGGCACAGATCTGGGGAAGCCTACAAAAAAAATTTCTGCTGCATTGAAGGTTCCCAAGAGCACAGTGGCCTCCATAATTCTTAAATGAAAGAAGATTGGAACAACCAGAACTCTTCCAAGACCTGGCCACCCAGCCAAACTGAGCAATCGGGGGAGAAGGGCCTTGGTAAAAGAGGTGACCAAGAACTCGATGGTCACTCTGGCTGAGCTCCAGAGATCCTGTGTGGAGATGGGAGAAACTTCCAGAAGGACAACCATCACTGCAACACTCCACCGATCTGGGCTTTATGGCAGAGTGACCAGACGGAAGCCTCTCCTCAGTGAAAGACACATGAAAGCCCGCTTGGAGTTTGCAAAAAAGCACCTAAAGGACTCCCAGACTGTGAGAAACAAGATTCTGTGGTCTGGTGAAACGAAGATTGAACTGTTTGGCCTCAATTCTAAGCACCATTTCTGGAGGAAACCAGGCACTGCACATCACCTGCCCAATACCATCCCAACGGTGAAGCATGGTGGTGGCAGCATCATGCTGTGGGGGTGTTTTTCAGCAGCAGGGACTGGGGGACTGGTCAGGGTTGAGGGAACAACGAACGGAGCAAAGTACAGAGATATCCTTAATGAAAACCTGAAACAGAGCGCTCAGGACCTCAGACTGGGCCGAAGGTTCACCTTCCAACAGGACAATGACCCTAAGCATACAGCCAAGACAATGCAGGAGTGGCTTAGGGACAACTCTGTGAAGGTCCTTGAGTGGCCCAGCCAGAGCCCTGACTTGAACACAATCGAACATCTCTGGGGAGACCTGAAAATGGCTGTCCACCGACGGTCCCCATCCAACCTGACAGAGCTTGAGAGGATCTGCAGAGATGAAAGGCAGAAAATCCCCAAATCCAGGTGTGCAAAGCTTGTCGCGTCATACCCAAGAAGACTCGAGGCTGTAATCGCTGCTAAAGGTGCTTCAACTAAGTACTGAGTAAAGGGTCTGAATACTTTTGTCAATGTGATATTTCAGTTTTTTCTCTTTAATAAATTTGCAAAACTTTCTAAAATCCTGTTTTCTCTTTGTCATTTTGGGGTATTGAGTGTCGATTGATGAGGGAAAAAATGAATTTAAACGATTTCAGCAGAAGGCTGCAACATAACAAAATGTGAAAAAAGTGAAGGGGTCTGAATACTTTCTGAATGCACTGTGCATGATAATTATATTTAATTGTGGAAAAAGGTAACCAATCACTATATTGTGCCTTTATTTAATTTCATTTTGGGCTGGCAGGATGGCTTCGACCTAGAGGTATGCACACTCACCTCTAAGTTGTCGAGCCTGGATTCAAATCTTGAATCCAGCTATAAACTCTCATCCCAGTGTCTCACAGGAAGGGCAAGACATCAGTTTATGTACCGTCCCTCGGATGGATGTTAAACTGGGCATCCCGTCTGTTAGCATTAGTAAGTGTACGTTATAGATCCTACAGTATCCTTCGTGAAGAGTAGGCGAGTTATCGCCAGCACCCTGAGCAAATTAAAAATTCCTCTCCTAACCTACAGGTGACATTAAATCAGCTGCACAGCTGCGTTTACAGCAATGATGCAAACCCACAGCCACAGGCTGGCTGTGCACAAAATGATGATGATAGCAAAGGAGACAGAGGAAAATAAAATGGAAATAGTGTCAGCGAGGCTAGAAGGAGAGACAGAGAAAAAGACAACAGAAATAGCACCAGAAAAATAGAGAGGGAATGGAAGAGGAGGCACCAGGTGTGTTGGGAGTGATAAGGCCTAATGGAGAAGGGAAGATGGTTGCAGTGAAGAGGGAATGTAGAAAGAGTAATGAGGACATGGTAGGAAGGTAGGAGGGGATAACTTTCAGGATAGAGACTAACAAATTGAAAGTATAGAAGGAGGTAGAGGGTACAAAGAGGGAAATAGTAAGTTTGAAGATGTAGGCACAAAGACATGTGGAGACAGTAAGGTCTGAGGTGAGTGTGACCATGAAGGGGCAGGACAACAGGCTCAAGGCAATGGAGGTGGCATGCGACCGACCGAAGACAGATGTGGAAAGGTATAGAGACTCCCACACACATGGAGTGAAGGAGGAAGTGCACAAACATAAAGAGGTAAGAATCCAAAACCACACTTTCCAGTAGGGAGTATGCAAAAGAGAGCATGGGGTGTTTGGGGGTACATGGCACAACTATAGGTCTGGTTGAGCGAGTGGGGGTTGAGTGGTTGAGGACAGACAGCATTGATAGTGCGATGAGCTAACATGTTGTGGCAACAGCGGTAGTTTAGGGGGACTAGGTCCGGTAGCAGTCGCAACAGAGCTGACGGCCACGGCACGGCCCCCGTGATCATGCACTATCCCCTTAGCAATGTGCTCTTCCATAGGGAAGAGTGACTTGGGTGGTGTTCCTCACCGTTTAACTGCATAGCCCGAGGGAACTGTTGGATCGAAGATGAGAGTCGGGTCAATGTGGTGGATGCATTGCAAGGAGCAGTAGCAGAAGTGCCAACAACTATGCTTTGGGTTAAACCATTGGCGCAGACCTTATTGCAGCCCCACAAATTCGTTTTGGGGTAGAACAGCAGAGCAAGCTGGTGAAAGGCGAGCTCACCGTTGGTAGGAAGCGACTTTTTTTTTTTTTTTTTTTTGGTATGCAAGATCGAGGCTCGTGAAAGAGCGAACATTAATCACACAGAAAGACAAACCGACACATAAAACATATAACATCGGGAGCGGTAGACAAGATGGGGAGAGAGGGGGAAGGACACAAACACAACATTTGAGAGCAGGGACCGAGAGACATGGAGACATCGAGAGATCTGAGAGAGGGCGAGGGCTTAGGGGGGGGGCATGGGAAGGGGGCGGTGAGAGAGGTATAAAACATATTGACACTGCCAGGACTTCCAGGAAAGAAGTTGGAATTTCAAACAAGGTGGATCTGGGGTGAATTAGCGGGGGTAGAAAAGATCAAGGTTTTGGATGGGGGAAGATAAGAGATGGTGGTGAACAGCTGTTTTAAAGACCTGGAGGGTGGAGTGGGATTGAAGAGAGTGTGGGAGTTTGTTCCAGAGGCGGGAGAAAAGAGGAATGAAGGAGTGAAGGTGAGCAGAGAGTCGAGATTTTGGCAGTTTAACCATCAGAGGCTTGCTGGCAGATCTTGTGCGACCTGTAGGAATATTTGGGGGACAGAGCACAGAGAGAGCTGGGGGAGCAAGGCCGGAGAGGAGTCGGTAGAAGACAGAAAGACCACCTACCTGCCTGCAGTGAGTGAGTGAAAGGCCCTCAGAGATAGCTTCATCGCGGGAGATTCCAATGATTCTGAAAGCTTTGGTTTCAACAGCGTGAAGCCGAGCTAGGTGTGAGGCAGGAGCACCAGCCCATAGGGGAGAACAGTATTCCATTGAGCTGCGGATGAAAGCCTTGTATGTGGTGAGGAGCTCAGGTGTGCCTAGGAAGGACTTCGCACGACGGAGGATGCCCAGTCGGCGACTGGCTTTGCAGGCCAGCTTGGAAATGTGGTTTTCCCAAGAAAGATCATGGCAGATAGTGAGATCCAAAAGCTTGAGCGACAGAACTTCTTGGAGAGGATTGTTGAGAAAGTAGATGGGAGGGTTGTCCAGTCGATCTTTTCGGAGAGACATAGTAAGAGTGTGAGATTTGTCAGGATTGAAAGACATTTTCCACTTGTTTGACCAGTCTGTGATTTTGTCCAGGTCTTCAGAGAGTGAGGAGGCTGCAGACTGCCGATCTGAGGGAAGAGGAATGGAGCGGCAGAGAGTGGAGTCATCAGCAAAGAGATAGAGAGGATTTTCCAGAGAGTCGGAGAGATCATTGATAAAGACCAGAAAAAGCACAGGGCCCAGCACACTGCCTTGGGGAACCCCAGCCTGAACAGGAAGGGGAGATGAGAGAAATCCATTCAGGGCCACACGTTGACTACGACCAGAGAGGAAGTCCGCAAGCCATGCATGGAGATTTCCATGGATACCATAGGAGTAGAGTTTGGTGAGCAGAGCTGGGTGCCAGACCGTATCGAAGGCACGTGATATGTCGAGGGAGACAGCTCTAATTTCCTGTTTGGCATTGAGGACCTCCATCCATTGTTGAGACAGGAGAAGCAGCATGTCCAGAGTAGAGTGAGCTGGTCTGAATCCAAATTGATGATCAGAGATCAAGCCATTGGAGAAGAGGAAAGATTTCATATCCGAAGCAATGATGGATTCCTACTGACTTGATGAGTCAGTAGCGAAATTGGCTCATGATATCTGTCGCATCATTCAGCATCTCTGCTAAAGAGAGTGTAGCACTGGATCGGTTCATCTAGGCCATCCCGAACTAAGACCCGATCCCAGACCAGGTACAGCTGGGGGTGTGGCAAATGGCTACCATGCATGAGGTGTCCAACATCGCCACCCATTGGTAGCGGGTGAGACATCTGCACAGTAGGGTCGAGTTCCAGCTGGTAGCTGTGAAACAAGTGGAGCCCTCAGGGCCAGACGTGTTGCTGGGAGTAAACGAAATGGGCTGGGAGCCAACAGTAGCTGAAATAGTGTGCATTCTCTATTACGAGCAGAGTATGGGCGCTGGAGCACAAAGAGATGGACCAATGGTGAGATCCGGTGGGCCGAGTGTAAGACCATCAATTAGGCCTATCAGAGGGAGTTACTTGGAGGGTCGATGGAACATGCTCCATCAACGAATGCTGGAAACTCCATCGTTAAAGATAGATTGGCCAGAATGTTGAAATTGCTAATTATAACAAGTGGGTCACAAGGAACAGGTTTGCCAGGACCCTTGCAAGGAGGGTCCCCAACCCCCTACAGTCCTCGACCATCGACCCCACCAGAGGAAGCACAGTTGAGGACAGTCGGGCACCTACACCACCACACCAGAACCAGGGAAATGAGGTGGTGCCAGGCTCACAAGTCACGCTTGGCAGTAATGGATGGATGTGAGCCCTCATTTTCATGGAAGCTCATTTACTGTGGACAAATTGGAATGGGTGAATAATAAATTTGGTGCCAAATTGAAGCCATCATTGTGGACCCCATTGTGGACACTGGAGCACAAACTACCATTGTGAACTCTGTGGTCGTAGATCAGAGTGAAAATAGCTGGAGAAATATAAGCCATCTAAAAGATTATAGTTTGCAGTTGGCCACTGATGTGATGGCTCCCATCATCGGAGATGGTTCCATGATTTCAATTGGGCAGTATAAAACAACGAATCGACATTTGGGTGGCAGAGGTGTGCGGCATACGTTTAATGGGTTTGGATTGACTAATTGCTAGTGGCTGTAAGATCGATTTGGGCCATGGGATTTTACGAGTGGGGTCAGAGATGCTGCTGCTGGAAGGAGTGGAGCTGAGGGAGGAAGGGGCTGGAGATGCCCGACATGCACCATTTCTCCAGACACCTACACAGTGAAGCTGACTAAACTAGGAGGTGGCAGTCACACAGGCTCATGCTGGGTAGTAATCGATAGATGTGAGCCTCATTTCCATGGCAGCTCATTTACTGTGGACAAATTGGACTGGGGAATTAAAAAATTGTGATAAGTATAAGGATAGAGACACAGATTCTGAGGAAGGGACTGTCAGGGTGATAAATATAAGCATAGAGCCAAGGACTTTGAGGAAGGGCATGAAGGTGGCCATGCTGCGCCCCAAATAGTGACATTGTGGAGCTGACCTAGTCAGTCCTTGTTGGAAACTCCATTGTTAAAAAGAGATTAGCCAGAACGAATTAGGAAAATGCTAAGTCTCTGTCATGAAAGTTTCGATGAAAAACGAAAAAGTGGCATTGCCCAAAATGATTTCCGTGAATTTGGATATTGATTGCCGTGTCTTTTCTTTGTCCTCCGAGGATATTGGACGTACAGGCGTGGTGAAACACCAAATTAACACCGCAGTGGCCTGGTCTGTGCGCCAGCCGGCTTGATGTTTACTTTAGCCACGAGGGAGGAGGCCGACGAGCAGGTGGAAACAATGACAGATGCTCAAGTCATCGAATGCTCGGTAAGTCCTTGGTTGTCACCAGTTGTGCTGGTTAAATGAGATGGGACCATGCGGTCTGCGTGGAGTATAGACAGCTGAAGAATATGACACTCAAGGACTCCAAATCCCTTGCCCAGAACTGACGATATCCTAGATGGTGTCTCAGGATCCATTAGGTTTTCAACAATAGATCTACAAAAGAGGTATTGGTAAGTGGAGAAGGATCGGGCAGGAAAAGAGAAGATAACATTTTCTACAGGTAAGGGACTTTATCAGTTCACGGTGATGCCATTCAGATTGTGCAATGTCCCTGAACCATTTTAACGATTGAAGGAATGTGTGTTGAATGACACGATGTGGCAAACATGCCGAGTTTATTTGGATGGCATGCTAGTACATGCCGAAACGTTTGAGAAGACGGTCACTAATTTGAATGAAGTGTTTGAGCATTTGAGAAAAGCAGGATTGAAATTGAACCCAAGCAAATGCAACTTGTTCACAAACAGGTGGCTTATTTAGGCCACATGATTAGTGGTGAATATGTAACGACCAATCTGACTAGTGACCTGTGGCCTTCACATTACCCAACCAGGAAGCGAGTGTGGTAGCATAAGCCTTTGCAGAAAGGTTTGTATGCTGGCATGGGATGTTACCTGAAGAGCTGCACGCAGACTATGGTCGGAATTTTGAGAGTCAATTGCTGAAAGAGGTGTGCAGACTCTTCGCAGTTTGAAAGGCCCGAATGACCTTGTTGAGATCGCAATACGATGGGATGGTAGAAAGGTTCGATAGAACTCTGATGCAACAACTTGCCTTGTTTACCACCACCCATCAGAACAATTGGGATGACTATTATGTGTGCGTGGCCTACTGGGCCTCTCAACATGAGACTACATCTGTGGCCCCATTTTGCTCATGTACGGGAGGGAGTTTCGATCATTGGTAGATTTGCTATGTGGAAAGCCACCAGGTGGGCCAGGTGAACCACCTGCGGAAGGGTACCCATGTCACTTGGACAAGAGCATGGTGCAGGTCAATGCATTCACATGCTGTCAGCTTCATCTCGAAGGTGAGCAGATGAAACGCTGGCACAACGCATGGGGCAGGGTGAATGTGTACGCTCTGGGAGACAATAATTTGTTATTTAAACTTTGGAGGAGAAAGAGCTGATGCCCCAAGCTCACATCGCCTTGGCAAGGTCTGGGCATCGTCCGGGTGAAAATCAGTGACACGATCTTCAAGATCAAGATGGGAAACGTTCCCATCTCCACATCATTCACACGGATTGCCTGAGCCCATGTGCATATAGGATCGGTGATTTGAGTACCCGGGGCTCCGATGAGCCAGACTCCAATGAAGCATTAGTTAGAACATAGGACAGCAGACTGCCAACTGCAGGGAGATCGCAAAGTTTTGCATGCAAACCATAAAAAAAACACCCGCAGACTAGGAATAAGGGTTGAGGCTCATAAAAGTTGCTTGCTTAATAAATTTACACTTCCACAAGTGCTATCAAAGTTTTCTCACCTGAAGTAGAAGATGCTCTCATTTCAATTTGTCAGGAGCAGCTTCAACAAAGCAATCAAGCCCATCAACATAACAATTATTCCAAGTGTTGCTGCAACAGAAGATAAGGTTAAATTTGAGAACAGGATAAATTAGAAGTACACAATAATGAGTAATTTTGCAAGTCTTGGCTTTTGCACCATAGTAAGATTATTCTGCACAAAATCACGTTGAGTGAGGCCTCCATACTTGAATCAATATTGTTATGGTTCATTAATTCAATAACAGCAAAATGTACGGTGTGAGTGAATGAGGAAAGATAAGACTCACAGGAAAAGGAGAGGCAAAAAAATGAGAAGACAGCAGTCAGGCAGCCGAGCATCATAGGTAGAATCTGGAAAACAACTGCAACACCACAAATCATCCAAAAGGCAAAGTTACATACATGCTGAACATGATCAAACCTCCACTTAGAGCATTTAAGTGGAAACAATTTGGTGAAGAATATGTAATTTTAAGATGTGCTTGTGTAAAGATGTGTTTTTTTTGTCAAGATGCATCTCTTGCAGGAACTTTAGAATTTTGAGGGGGGAGGATTTCATGCACAAAAGACTCTTCCATGTTAGCAGCATATGGCATGTTGATCGAAGTACAATACGTGAAGTATATGAAGGTACTAGAGATAACAGTCATTGTGCTATCCAATGATTACACATTTGTGTTGTTTAAAGTGGTGCAATGTTTATGTATGAGAGTCAAGTTTCTCTATTGAGCAGGAAGTGCAGATGTTTGTGTTTTTTATATATAGGTCATATATATATATATATATATATATATATATATATATATATATATATATATATATATATAGATATATATAAATAATATATATATATATATATAAATAATATATATATATATATATATATATATATATATATATATATATATATATATATATATATATATATATATATATATATATATATAGCCTGGGATCCTGGGTTCGAATCCCCGTCGATCGCTGAATTAACGCCAGGGGGGTTGACTCATCAATCTATATATCTGGGCTTTGTCTGTGTTGTCACTGAACTACTCCCTAAAACTTTTGTTTCCAAGGTTGTGAAGTGTTTTTAATAACGTGGTGGTGGTTTTGAATCACGTGGTCGTGAGATATTTTGAATTATGTGGTGGTGAGGTGTTTTTAAATCACGTGGTAGTGAGGTGTTTTGAATTACGTGGTGTTGAAGTGTTTTGAATTATGTGGTGGTGAGGTGTTTTGAATTACGTGGTGGTGAGGAGTTTTGAATCATGTGGTGGTGAGGTGTTTTAATTACGTGGTGGTGAGGTGTTTTGAATCATGTGGTGGTGAGGTGTTTTAATTACGTGGTGGTGAGGTGTTTTGAATTATGTGGTGGTGAGGTGTTTTGAATTACATGGTGGTGAGGAGTTTTGAATCATGTGGTGGTGAGGTGTTTTAATTACGTGGTGGTGAGGTGTTTTGAATCATGTGGTGGTGAGGTGTTTTAATTACGTGGTGGTGAGGTGTAATCGTCCAAACTTCCAGTCTGCACCTACCCCTCCCGTATGTATGTGCTGAGGGGTTCTTTTTTGAATTCATATTTATTTTTTCAACCTAAATCTTCAACCTAAATTGCCTATAAAAATGTAATATCACAAAGACCACAAATACATTTGTGCAAAATAATTGTTTGTATTATGATTGGTGTAAATCATGACAAAGCAACTCAGGTACAGTCATTACCCTCAGCTAAAATAAGTCTGTTCCTCTGTAACGACGCGTGGGTGAGGCGAGTGTAGCCAGCCGAGCCAAGCTAATATATATATATATATATGTACAAAGCAAGTATGCTGTCTGTCTGTCTTGTATGCACTCTGAAACCTCTAGACGGAATGAGTTGAAACTTGAATGGTTGTAGTTGGGATTTACCCAGGCAGATTTTAGGTTGTTAAAAAAGCATTCATAGTCCGTTTGTTTTGGCTGAAGTGGTGATGGATTCGATGCAAATTCTATGTGTAAATGTGTTTAGTTCCTGGTTGGAGTGGTTATTACAAGTCATAACGTAATAAAATACGTTACTTCTCTGCATGAAAAGAATCGACTGGAAATTATCATGATAAATTGAGGAGTTCGTTTGTTTGACTGATTTGCACTGCTGCACCGCTTAACCAAATTAAAGGGCCTTCAGAAAGTATTCACACCTCTTGACTTTTTCCACATTTTGTTGTGTTTCAGCCTGATTTTAAGAAAGGGTTAAATGGTTTTTTTTTTCACTGATCTACACATAATGCAAGGTGACGGTCCTCTCCCCTCTGGGCTGGCTCCCCTGCCTCACATCTTGCTCAGCTTGATGCTGTGGAAGGCTTTCGAGATCATTTGAATCTCTCACAATGAAGCTGATTCTATGTGTCTATAACCTCGCCATTGACTACAAGTCGATGGTCTCTGTCTTCTTCCACCTCATTTCTGGTTTTGCACCCTCTGATCTCTCCTTTGTCAAAACAATGACATTTTTGTTAGTGTTTCAATATGAACCCTTGGATCATGATGTTATGCCCCCTCGCCTCTGATCTGTGTAGCCTGGATTCGAATCTCAATCCAACAATAAACTGTAATCATGGTGTTTCACTTGAAGGGTGATGCATCAATGTGTGTTCCATCCCTCAAATATATGTTAAACTAGGTGTCTTATCTGCCAGCATTAGTTGGTGAATGCTATAAAGATCCCACAGTGTCCTTTGTGAAGAGTAAGTGAGTTATCGCTGGAACCTGGTCTGCACACTTGGTCGAGTACATTGCGTCATAGTTCTAGCCCTTCCTGGATTGCAATCATGCCTGTCATCGTTCCGAGGTTGGCAAAATGAGTACCACCGACTGGAAACGTGGAACTGCATCAGTGTCACAACCACACTCTCAGCAATGATGCAACCAGCAGCCATAGGGTGCATACAAAATAAAACATAATTCATGTAAAAGTACACTAATACCTAGTAAAGTCATTGGCAAACATTTAAATTACAATATTGTTATTGGACACGTCTCAATTTTCTAAGAACATTTTTTTCTGATAATAAGGTAGGATCTCCCAGGTAAGAACGTAGGACATTCACCCACAAACCCTTTGACGTTTGAAAATGTTGTGGACCATTCTTCCTCAATGTGTTCACCTCAATGATGCTCACCTTGGCAAAGCAGGCCAATTATTTGCATGATGGTGGGATTGTTCAACAAGGCAGAGAGTATTCTTGACATTATTTCTTCCTTACAGTCAGGAATCTAATGGGATACCAAAAAAGTAATTGTTAAAATATAGTGAAAAAATCATAAATGCCAAATCATGCTGTGTTAATAATGCTTTGCTTCATCAAACCAACAACAACATTTGGCTGTAAATTATCAATAAACATTGCCTGTGTTAGCTCCCAATATCTAATCCAAACTTGCAGCAAGGAGATGGTGAGCTTTTCATCAAGGACGGTTTTTTCTGTGCCATGATATTGTTGTGGATATGAGAATGTTTTTTTATTTTGTTGTTGTGGTAAAATGTTGTTGTAAAAGGTTGTTGTAAAATATCACCCCTCCTCCCTCCGTTTGTGGTTGTATAAAGGTCAAAGGGCGTTTCCGTAGTTAGTCCATAAAACATACATGCAGGACACGATATATCCTTTCTTTTGACAGTTATATCTTATTCTGTGTATTAGTGTAAGGCTGTGTCTTCCATTAATTGAAATACTCCATTGCACCAGTGAAAGAGATAGATTCCCTTCATTCCCATTCCCAAAACCTCCATTCCCCCTCTCGTCACTGCTGAGCCCTCGATTACCAATTACCTCCGATCCAATTGCCGCCATTAACCACGAGGCATTGAGTCGGAGAAGAAAGGCGTGTCGCACCTCGTCAGAGGGGAGGAGGGGCGCGCCCGCCCGTCGTCATCCAGGGCAGAGCCCGAGGGTCGCGCGACCAACCAGGGCCGAGGTGAGCACCCCCGATGGGCGTGTCCAAAGCGCCGGGGGCGTGATCGCTGGGGGCGCTATAAAAAGCGCAACCGGAAGTGAGTAGAAAGAGATGCACTCTGGGTTGGACTGAGTCGGTCGCAAAAGAGAGAGAAGGGTTGTTGAGGGAGAAGAGTTGGTTGAGGAGTTGGTTGCAAGGTTGTTGGTTGCGGTGAGGAGTCGGTGGTGAGGAGTGAAAGAAGCAAGGAGGAGTTGAGGGTTTGGACCAGACAAGTCCTGAGAACGTAGCGGACAGAGGCCGCAGCCGCAAGACCACCCAACCGCCAAAGGGGGCCTGAACGGCGGTTTGGAGCAGGGCCAAAGAGGAACGGCGGCTGCTGAACGCGCCGGTTGTGCTGCGGGACCCCCCCTTGGACCTCTCCCTCTCCCTCCAGCCATCCACCTTCTGCCATTCCTGGCATCCCCCGCGTGAGTCAGCGTTCTGTTTGTTCTGTCCTGGGATAAGTTAAGCCTGTAGGTAAGCTAAATTTGCACTGTGTCACCTGCGTCTTATGACTATGTGTTGTAAATAAAACTTGATTGCCCCTTTTTGCTTGTGTGTGTAAATAATAAAACCCATTACTCGTCTGTACGTCTTCTCGTTTTATTCCTTTTCCTCTTTGCATTCGTCGTTTTTGTCTTTTCCCCTCATTGAGCAGCTGCGGTGCGATCCGGCCAAAGTCTGGGTGAATCGGGTGAGTTTTTGTTAGGTCGCGGTTTTAAACCACCGCTCGGTCTATAACATCATAACCGCGATCTGTAACAATTGGTGTCTGGGAGTGGAATTCGGGTCCCGAACCAAATTTTTAAAACATCTAAAAAAAAATTTTGGTCAAAATTACGAGCTGCCGAAATTTGGTTTTTTTTAAAGCAAAACCCGAATTTTGAAATCGCGCCATGGCTGTTCAAGGCGACGGGATGCCGGTGGGAGAGATAGACGGGGTAGAATCGACCCAGGACTTAGGAAAAAAAATGGTGGAGGAGAGTAAAGAAGGTGTGGTTGCGGGAATATCAGGTGCACAAAATGGCAGCCTCCCGTACGTGACGGCGATAGCCGGACCCGCAGTGCCAATGGACTGGGGTGTTTGCATGATGCATTTCAGTGCCGCTCTGAGGGGTGACAGTAAGGGATTTGATGCAATGATGGCTACCCAGGGGCTAGACGCGGAAAAAGCGAGGCACGAAGCAAGGTACAACCCGATTGGATTTGAGGAGCAAATAAACGCCACGGTAAAAAGAATACAGGAAGACATTGACCGCAGGTTGGGCGAGCAGGTCCCACGGGTGCACGGGGAGGTAACGCGTGTCGAAAAGCGCTGGTTGAGCGAAGCGGAGGAAAGCACGGGTACAATGACGGGGGTAGAAATCGCGACACGGGGTTTGGAAAAGCCGGCGACCGATGAAGTAGAGGGAATTTTATTAAAGCCAACAGTCGCCGAGGTTAATAAAGAAAAAGGAGTAGCGGGAATTAAAATTGAAGAGATGACGGAGGTAACCCGGGAATTGCAGGGAGAAATGGATTATGTACAAAGTCCCTGCTCAAATCATGATGCTGTACTCGCTAACCCGAATGGAAGTTTGCAGGTTCGCGTGGAGAAAAGGATCCCCCAGGTGAGTCGTGCTGTATATTGTGCGGGTAGATTTTGCAGGAGGATGTTTAGCGACAAAAGAATTTTCGCGCGCTTGGGATCGAGGAAGCATCCGGGCGTTGGTGAAGGGTCCCGTGTGAGTGGAAATGGCACGCGTGGGAGGAAAAAGTGTGCGTCGGCGAGTGGGTGTGTTATAAAGTGTGGGAGTGAAACCGAGTGCGAGCGAGAATGCACGTCGGGGTGTACGGCGAGTGACACGAATAGTGAGTTGGTGGTGGCGCAGGTGCGAGAGGGCACATCGGAGCGCGAGTGTGAAACCGAGTGCGAGCGAGAATGCACGTCGGGGTGTACGAAGTGTGACACGAATAGTGAGTTGGTGGTGGCGCAGGTGCGAGAGGGCACATCGGAGCGCGAGTGTGAAACCGAGTGCGAGCGAGAATGCACGTCGGGGTGTACGGAGTGTGACACGAATAGTGAGTTGGTGATGGCGCAGGTGCGAGAGGGCACATCGGAGCGCGAGTGTGAAACCGAGTGCGAGCGAGAATGCACGTCGGGGTGTACGAAGTGTGACACGGAGAGTAAGGTGGTGGTGGAACGTGTGCGAGAAAGCACACCTGAATTGGTCATGGCGCGGGTGTGGGAGAGCCCATGTGAGCGCGTTAGTGGGTGGATGCAAGAGTGCACGCCCATGGTGAGTGTTACGGAGGACGTAACGGAGGAGAGGTGTGGACCGAAGTGTGCGCAAGAGGTGTGGTGTGTAACAGAGAGAGCGTTGGTGGAATGTACGGACGGCGTTGGAACGCCAGGTTTTGTGAGGGTGAAAGGGGTAGCGTATGCTTGTAAGCATGCAAGTGAAGCATCGATGGTAACCGGTTTAGTGGTTAGAGCGACGGATAGCCGATGCGAGCACTCGGTGCGAGGGGTGCTTGGTTGGGTGCGAGGCCCGGCGTCGATCGAAGCTGCGTCGTTTCTCTTCGAAGCGTCGTTGCCGATTCGGGCTTGGCCCCGCCCCACACGGTCGAGTCCGGGCTTTGTCGGGCGAGGCGACCGGTCCGGTTCGAGGGCGAGTGGGAGGAAGCGGAACGGTGCCCCCTCGTGGGGACGGGGTTCCGACCAGGGGAGATGGAGCCATCGGGCCCGGGACCGCAAGGTGCCGCGCCGAGATGGTGCGTGGAATCTCGGTCCAACCAAACCACCTCCCTTGAACCGAAAGCCGGACGGATTCAACCTGCAGGCGACCAAACCACCCGAATTCATTGCTCGGCTTTACGAACCGAGTTTAATGATGTCACGGCGCACCGAGAGGATCTAATAAGTAGACGGATGATGAGGATAGTGTTTCGGCCCCAAAATTAGAGAAAAACAAAATTTGATGATTGGCAAAGGATTGGCAGTAATGATTGGCAGATGATGGGCAGTGATTGGCCAAATTTTTGATTTGTTGAAATTTGATGTGCAAAATTGGTAGTGAGCGATGGGCCCGGTGGGTAAGGCTGGCATCCCTCCCACCCTTCCCAGGTGGGGGCAAAGGAGCTATAGTTTATGGGGTGTATGGCAGTGAAAACTAGCCCGGGTGGGTTAGGTTATATGGATAGGGCCCTAGAAGATGACATTAGGTAACGTTAAGTTTAGTTAGTGACTGATACCTGTAGTGGGGACGCAGGTAGATTAGTGTGGATGATAATGACGTGGGAGCGCAATAGTTTAAAGGGACGACTGGGAAGCGCAAGTTTCAGAAGGGAGTAGTTAGCTGAGATGATGCCGTGTGTGTGAGGATTGAACAGGTGAGAATTGGACAGGTGTGATTGCACAGGTGTGCAACTGAACAGGTGTGTGGAGCAGTGTATGAGGGAGTAGTGGTGATTGTGTGTTGTGTTGACCAACTGGTCCAGGAAGAGGAGGAGGGTGCAGGTGGCACCAGGTAGGATTGCACAGGTGTGCAACAACAGGTGTATGTGGTTGTATGGAATAAATGGTATGGAGTAGTGGAATGGATGGTAGTGGAGTGAGAATGGTGGAAATTGTGGAGTGGAGTGGATGGTGCAAAGGTGTGAATGGGGGAAGAGTGGACCCCCATCACGGATACCCGGGGCGGGTAGTGTAAGTGTTAGGTAGAGGGTACAGGTAAATTGTAGTTGGATATTGGCATCTGTGGTGCGGGTGACAGAATGGTATGTGGATGGGTGCGTTGGTGTTGTGGAAATGGCTGGGCGTGTAGCCTGTTAGTGTGTGTAGTTGGTTGGGCGCTCCACCACTGTGAGGATGTCGGCCAGGTGAGGCCGCAGGTGGGCTCTGGGAGCCGGTAGTAGTTGTTGTGGATGGGGCCCGAGGATCCGGAGGACGGACCCGGGTAGCCCAGTGCCAGAGGGCACCGAGTGGGGTGACAGAGCCAGGAGGGGCCTGCCCCAGTTAGATAGGTTAGGGTGAGGAGCTAGGTAAGCTCGGGTGGCAACTGCAGTGGTGGAGGTGTGCAGGTGGGTAGACCCACTGGGAGAGGTACACGTCGCAGCCCAGAAATTGTGCTAGAGCACCGGGAGATGAATCGGGGGAGTGAGACCCCAAATTGAGAAGCACCACAGTTTGGCCAATGGGAATTGGTTTTTAGAACCCATAGTGTAAGAGGGCCAATGGTTTGGCCGGAGAAAGAACCCGGGTAGTGTAAAGTGTGTTAAAATCATTTAGAGGATAGTTAGGATGAAGGATCTCCTCGCACCATCTGCATCCACTCACCTGAGGTGACAGGTACTCCACACCATGCCATGTTTAATTATTTTTACTGTGCAAATGTTTGGAATGTGAGACGCATCATGACGTGGGTGTGACATTGTGCGTAATTCCATCTCTTCCTCCTTATGAGGATTGATGATGAATTGATGATGGCAAATTTTTGAAGTAGAGGGATTGTGGTGACGAATTTGGTATAGGGGAAATATGGGGAAGACGTGACAGTAGTGACGAATTGGTAATGTGTAGATTTTGTACATATGGCGTAAGGGCAAGGGTAGGCTAGGTGACAGGGGGGTGACGTACGGTAGGGACGAGCTTTCTCACTTCGCCCTCCGTACGCATTTTGCCTTGCATTGCCTTTTTGACGTGTACCCTTGAGACCTTACCCCTCGCTCATCTGTCTTGTCCCCCCTTTTTGTCTCCCACATGAGGACCTGAGCGCCGTTGGGCGCCGAGGGGAGCGTGCGTGGGTCGGCCATTGTGCGCCCGAAATTCCCAGAACCAGCTGTCTGCATCGATGCACCACGTTATGGACCACATGTCAGTGGCCGAGCACCACTTATGGACCCCATGGGTTGGGGCAAGGCCCCTCTGCTGGAACCGGCCATGAGGGCCCGAAATCTTGCTGGCGGACCTTGGCCACAGGGCACCGATGCCCCACAGGTGAACCACACTAGTCGGCCCTGTGGGCCATAAATAAAATCAAATAAAAAAAGGACACATTGGGCACACTTTATTGAAAATAGGCCGCCAGTAAGCAAAGCAAAAGAATGACAACATCTGGAAGAACAAATAATAACCAGCAGAGGGAGCCGAAGAGCAAGAGATCACCTGCAGGGTTTGGGTTTGTTGGATTTATTTTATTGATGAACAGTGGTGACTGCACTGATTGGTGCTTGAGGGTGTGTTGGTGCGTTATAGGTGCTTTCATGGTGCATTGATGCAGAGCAGACTGTCCTCCCCCCAGAAAGAACAATTACAGGTCCTGGGTTAGTTTTGTAAATAAAAATAGCGTCAATTGTAAATAATGCTTCCCACCGTCAGTGTGTAGTTTGAAGACCATTCCGCAATTCGGTTAACTGTGGGCGTAAGTCTGTTAGGCAGGGTGCAATGGAGCAGCGGGACACATTTATTTATGTTTTAAAACTGTCGCACTCAGGGTCAGGCTAAAAGTAGAGGGAACTACACCTACATGCCACACTAAGGTAAAAGTAATAGGCCCGGGACGTGCCTAAGGGGAGGAGGGTGCAGTGTTGTGGATATGAGAATGTTTTTTTATTTTGTTGTTGTGGTAAAATGTTGTTGTAAAAGGTTGTTGTAAAATATCACCCCTCCTCCCTCCGTTTGTGGTTGTATAAAGGTCAAAGGGCGTTTCCGTAGTTAGTCCATAAAACATACATGCAGGACACGATATATCCTTTCTTTTGACAGTTATATCTTATTCTGTGTATTAGTGTAAGGCTGTGTCTTCCATTAATTGAAATACTCCATTGCACCAGTGAAAGAGATAGATTCCCTTCATTCCCATTCCCAAAACCTCCATTCCCCCTCTCGTCACTGCTGAGCCCTCGATTACCAATTACCTCCGATCCAATTGCCGCCATTAACCACGAGGCATTGAGTCGGAGAAGAAAGGCGTGTCGCACCTCGTCAGAGGGGAGGAGGGGCGCGCCCGCCCGTCGTCATCCAGGGCAGAGCCCGAGGGTCGCGCGACCAACCAGGGCCGAGGTGAGCACCCCCGATGGGCGTGTCCAAAGCGCCGGGGGCGTGATCGCTGGGGGCGCTATAAAAAGCGCAACCGGAAGTGAGTAGAAAGAGATGCACTCTGGGTTGGACTGAGTCGGTCGCAAAAGAGAGAGAAGGGTTGTTGAGGGAGAAGAGTTGGTTGAGGAGTTGGTTGCAAGGTTGTTGGTTGCGGTGAGGAGTCGGTGGTGAGGAGTGAAAGAAGCAAGGAGGAGTTGAGGGTTTGGACCAGACAAGTCCTGAGAACGTAGCGGACAGAGGCCGCAGCCGCAAGACCACCCAACCGCCAAAGGGGGCCTGAACGGCGGTTTGGAGCAGGGCCAAAGAGGAACGGCGGCTGCTGAACGCGCCGGTTGTGCTGCGGGACCCCCCCTTGGACCTCTCCCTCTCCCTCCAGCCATCCACCTTCTGCCATTCCTGGCATCCCCCGCGTGAGTCAGCGTTCTGTTTGTTCTGTCCTGGGATAAGTTAAGCCTGTAGGTAAGCTAAATTTGCACTGTGTCACCTGCGTCTTATGACTATGTGTTGTAAATAAAACTTGATTGCCCCTTTTTGCTTGTGTGTGTAAATAATAAAACCCATTACTCGTCTGTACGTCTTCTCGTTTTATTCCTTTTCCTCTTTGCATTCGTCGTTTTTGTCTTTTCCCCTCATTGAGCAGCTGCGGTGCGATCCGGCCAAAGTCTGGGTGAATCGGGTGAGTTTTTGTTAGGTCGCGGTTTTAAACCACCGCTCGGTCTATAACATCATAACCGCGATCTGTAACAATATAATGCTAGCGCATCGTGAGAACACAAGAAAATTTGATGCAGCAGGAGGGGGAGGCCATGAGGCCCATCATGCCGCCACATTTCTACCAATATCCAATGTAACACTCTGCCCCACTTGCTTTGAGGTACCCATCTAATTAGAGTTTGAAGGCAGCTACCATTTCTGTTGCAACTACCTTTCCAGGAAGACCATTTGATTCATTAACTACTTTATGAGCGTCAGGCCCTTGCCATAATGTCATCCTAACTCTCATCTTCTTCACTTTCAAGTTATGGTCCCTTTGTCCTATTGCCCGCTGTCGATGATGCTAAAACCTCTTCTGCACTTATTCTGTCAATACACCATTCATTATCCTAAAGGTCCCCATCAGATCACCTCATAATGACATCCTTTGGAATGAATGAAGTCCTGTTTCCTTCATCTGCTCCATATATGAGTCTAAATCGTCCCAGATTCAACCTCGTTGCTCGATGATGAACTAACTCTATGGCAGCTGCGTCCTTCCTCGGATGTGGTGAGCAAAACTCAGCAATAATTCATATGTTAGTTTCCCTGTTGCTGGCACAAATCTATCCCTGGCAAAAAAAAAAAATCCTCCATAACCAATACGTTACTCTTCCATTTTCACAGGCCTTTCAGAATTCTTCACAAACCACCTTTCCTGCTCTTCACTCATACGAGGATCTCTATAAAGGCATCCTACAAGTATCTTACTATTCCTCCAATCTCTCACGTATATTCACAGTTCCCTTCCTGATGCTGGATGAGGTCATCAGGCCCAGAAGCTATCTTCTACATTAATTCCCTTCTTAATGTCATCCCTTTCTCTCAACACAATACTGTCTTTTTCCAGATTGCTACACCCCCTCCTATTTTCTCCTTCCTATAACACCTTCACATACTGTAGCATACAAGTCCTGTCTTCCAATTTGACTCCTCATTAAACCCCAGAGGCTCTGGGACAGCCAGCAAGAGGATACCTACCATGCTGGACTGGGTATAGATGCAGGTAAAACATATAGACGCAGGTAAAACCGCATGGACAAGGACTAGGATATGAGTGCAGCCCACTGGACAACCACCGAAGCATCTGTGTGATTGAGAAAGGCCTGGTGAGGCCCGCATAACCTTCAACAGATAGTCCAAGGTGAGAGATTGAGCCACTATCTGGGTCGGGAAGCTCCTGGGTGGATTGTAAGGGTGCAGGGGAAGATTGGCATGGCGGACGACACTCTTGGAGCCAACCAACCTCCGACATCCTTGTGACGTTAGGAGCCCTGAGTCTCATTGTCCTGGATGTTGAGTTCATGAAGTCGGGTGACTTGTTTTGGACTGTGGGCACCACAGTCTGAAAGCACCTCCACCATATAGCTTGTGCAGGACCTCCCTGATGATGATTTGTGGGCCACCCTCAGTTTGTTGCAACAATCCCAGGTCCGTTCCAACAATCTCTTTTTTTCAATCGCCCATTGATGTGTTCCAATCATCTCTTTCTTCTTTCACTCCACAAGAGGTCCATTGCAACAATCGCTTTCTCTCTATCCACCATCGGTCCGTTCCAGCAATCTCTTTCTCTCAATCTGCCATCGCTAGCGCATGCAAGGGGCTGGAGTGAAGGCTTCATCGAGAACCTCCACACTAGCTGGATGAACATAAATGGCAAATGGCTGCACGAGTGAGAAAGACACGAGCATGGAATGTACTCGCCTCGAAGCCATGTCTGGTATGGCGAGTATAAAGCCGAGAATGCAGCTTGGGTGGTGGCTGCTGTTATGTGTGTGTCAGGGGCACCTCATTATGAGCATTGCCTGCTCGAAGGGTCGCCTGCCAGAACAAACTAACATTGCATTGCTCTGTGACCGGAACAAGTCACGTTGGGTCCAGAGCGAGGAGAGGGCAATGCAAGGTGAGGGCGCAATGACGCTATGGAATATCCGGCATGCCACACGGCACCGCCACACTTACACAACATGCTTCCTGACACCACAATAACACTCCAGCACCCCATGCCCCCCATCCTTAACCTCAACCTCTCCCCCTCCTCTCTCTCCCTCCCGCTTATATTACTTGGCCTAACACAACCCCGCCTGGTTACATGACGTATGCGAGGAGTCGTTCCTATACTCCAAACTGCTTCATTCATTCTATTATTCTTTCTTCTTCACAGAATAAATGAAGGTACCATGTCTCTCTGTGTGTGCTAATACCATAAAAATACGTGCTCAGGATAAGTCTGCTCTTTTGTGCCTTTTGACTTTGTTTTTGCTGTAAATACTTGCCCTTTTGCCTTTGATTTTGCTTTGTGAATAAAGACTTGTGAATAATGTGCTTAACACCATTGCTTTGTAAATAAATTATCGTTATGCATTTTTTATTTGCTTCGTTCTCATCCTTTCTTTCATTGATCCGACACAGTGTGTCGGTAGCTGGGAGTTCTCCCCAATGTTTTGCTTTGGTAGTGGTTAGCCAGCGTTTACTCATGGTTCGCTCGACTGTAGTAGAAGGGGAGATAGGTGAATGCTGAGGGTGGGGACCTTGGCTGAGGTCATTAGATCACCAACAGGTAACACAACATAAGGTGAGAGGACCTTGATAGACCTATCGGTAATTATCACAACCGGCATCCGCAGTTGCTTAACAACCCGTCGGGGCGCAGAGTTATTTGTGGCCTGGTGGTCTCAAGGTCGGTTGTGGTGGTGGGTCCGAGTACGTACCTTTATAGCTATTCATTCGATTCTACATTCTACTGCAGCAATATATTTAATAGTTTAATCAGCAACAAAAAACGTCTCCCTTGCCCATCGCAGTCATTCCTACCCATCGCAACCCCACCCCTACCATAGTGCAAGTCCATCACATCCCTGCTGCCAACCCACACCTGCCACACCCCAAGTACCACCCCCGCTCTCACAGCACATGACCGTTGACCACACACACACACAAACACCCCAAACCACCACCCATGCCCACAGGGGTCCCACTGCTGCTGGTCTTGAAGCACCATGCACCCCCATAGTCACTTGCAACTACCGCACCCCCAATGCCAATTGCATTTGCAGCACCCCCACTACAGCCCATACCAGCTGCAACCCTACCATCCCCCACACTTGCAACACTCCCACCAACACCCACATCTGCCACATCCCAACCACAACCTACTGCCACAGCAGCAAGACTGCCATCCACACACGCAGTGCCACTACCATCGCCTGGACCTCCACAGTCAATCACACTCACCTCACCCTGACTGCCACAACCCCAATGCCAATCACACTCGCAGCACATTCACTACCGTCTGCACCAGATACAACCTCACTGTCACCGCCCACACTCGCAACACCTCCACCACTGACCGCACCCAAAATTGACACCACCTCAATTATTTTATTTATCCAGTTGTACAGTCATGTGAAAAAGTAAGTACACCCCATGTAAAGTTTTGACTTTTTCAACATATTTCAACATACAGCTATTTGATCTTCATTTCAACAATATTGATAGATAAAGGTGATATAATATAACAAATATCATGAAACATTTACATTTTTTAGTCCATTGCATAATTTCAATAAAAGATAAATGCAAATTTCGCATGTGGAAAAAGTAAGTACACCCCTACATATTTTATCACTACTTCAAATACCTAAAATTAGAATCAGGTGCACCAGCTCAGGTGCAAATGATTAGAACATCTTTAGAGAGGATCTTGGAAGAACCTGTCTTATTTAAACCTCAGACATTTAGTTTGGTTTGCTCTTTGTTGTTGAAGTGTGCGGTGTCACCATGCTTAGATCAAAAGAGCTCTCTGGGGCCTTCAGAAAAAAGGTTATAGATGCCTACGAGTCTGGGAAGGGATTTAAAAAGATCTCCAAACAATTTGAAATCAATCATTCGACTGTCCGGAAGATCATCTACAAGTGGAGAAGATTCCAAACAACTGCCAACTTGTTCAGGCCAGGCCACCCCAGCAAGTTCAGCCCGAGAGCAGACCGCAAGATGCCGAAAGAAGTCTCTAAGAACGCCAGAATGTCATCATGGGACCTACAGGTAGCTCTTGCCACTGTTGATGTCAAAGTGCACGAGTCCACCAGAAGAATGAGGCTGCACAAATTTGATCTACATGGGAGGTGTGCCAGGAGGAAACCTTTGCTGTCCAGAAAGAACATCAGGGCAAGACTAAAGTTTGCCAATGAATACCAAGGCAAAGACCAGCACTTCTGGAACAACGTGCTCTGGGCAGATGAGTCAAAGGTAGAGCTATTCGGCCACAGTACCAGAAGACATGTTTGGCAAAAATCAAAGACAGCATTTGACCACAAGAACATGATACCAACTGTAAAGCATGGTGGTGGAAATATTATGGTTTGGGGCAGCTTTGCTGTTTAAATTATACAATGGACTACAAAATGTAAACGTTTCATGATATTTGTTATATTATACCACCTTTATCTATCAATATTGTTGAAATGAACATCAAATAGCTGTATGTTGAAATATGTTGAAAAAGTCAAAACTTTACGTGGGGTGTACTTACTTTTTCACGTGACTGTATCTATCCTCAGCATTTGTGATCTCATCAGTGCATGTTGAGAGCTTCAAGCAATGTTAGATGTACATAAAAGCCTTACCTGAAGAAGCTTCTTTGCAAGATGAAGGTCCTTTTGTTCAGAAGGTATGTCAATCTCCTCAAACATTTTCATTTTCTGGCATTCCACTGCCAAAACAAAGTACATATGTTGAGAAAAATAAACACCAAAATAAAAGTATCCAGCACGGGATAATGTGTCAATAAAATAAAACGACACTCTTCGTCATCACGATGTCGACCGATATGCCTTCACCCGCATTTTTACATCATTGTACAAATTTGTACAAAGTTTTATTAAAATCCACTCAGCTGTTCTAATTTATCACATTTTTCCCTGACATGACCTCTGACCTCACCAAAATCACAAAATCACCTCACTCCTCACCTTTGATGCCAAAACATAATCAGTTAATCTTTGCATCATAATATACGAGCCGAGAACGGCCCGTATAGGGGCTGATCCGAGGATATCAAACCGTCCAATCGGTAGTAGCGATGGGCGGTGTGTACAAAGGGCAGGGACTTAATCAACGTGAGCTGATGACTCGCGCTTGCTGGGAATTCCTCGTTCGTGGGACACTGTCTCAAGCCCCATTCCCCATCACGGATGGGGCTCAGCGGTTTACCCGAGCCTGACTGCGAAGGGCAAGGTACACGCTGGCCCGTCCAGTGTAGCGCGCATGCGGCCCCGGACATCGATGGGCATTAAACGTTCATTAAACATTAAACATTAAACGTTCATTAAAGGATTATGAAACGAAAAACATGACTAAATTACGTTCACACCGTCACATCAAACACTACCGTGAACACATACATCGTCACAACATCGTCACAATTAGAACATCGTCACAATGAACGTTATGCGGGAGTCCAAACCTGAGAATGCTGGAGACAAAGCTGAAATTGGGAAAACTAAACAGCCTATTTTACTCCTGGAGATCCCAGGGTACCCACCCAAAATATCTTTGCGACCGGTTCAGCAGTTTTTACGGTACCTTCGAACAGACAGACAGACGGACATTTGGTGAATTATAGTAAGATACTTATACCAAATTTGGGCAAAATCCCATCAATGGTTCACAAGTTATAGTGGTAAAAGGATTTTTACCTCACATGACCTCTGACCTTTGACCTCGTGACCCCATTATATAATCAGTTCATCGTTACTTTATTATACATACCAGCACCAAGTTTGACTAATATGCCTTCATCCCTTCTCAAGTTATCTGGTAACGAAAACCTGTCATGGACAGATGGACGGACTGCCGGATGGACAACCCGAAACCATAATTCCTCGGGCAAGTTTGTCGGCGGAGCCATAAAATTGTCGAATTATGTGACATTCATAAAAAAAGTAACACAGAATAATTATACACCATTTTGTCCAACACCTCGTATCCGAAAGTAGAAGATATAACATAGTAATGGATAAGAACAACAGAAAACGTGTCAGTGGTTGCTGGTGTCATTCAAATTGTGTGATTAATGTTGCCTCTTTCACGAGCCTCGATCTTGTATACAAAAATAATAATGATAATAAAGAGTCGGTGCAGCGCAGGAGAATGATTGATTCAATCAATGGAAAGGGGAATGAATCAACAGTAGCATGCACCGATCAATGTTTAATATTTTGATTCAATCCCCTGATAAATGTAAAGGCTGAGATGCATAGGAAGCTCGTATTGAGAAGATAGTTATGAGATTACCTTGTAAATTTTTCAACTCCTCCTCATTGGACATGCTCCAAAGTCGACGCTCTGCAATTTGATCTTTCAGCTGCATATTGCATTGGTGAAGTCGTCCTTGAGACAACATTAATTTGTCATTGAGTTTCCTGTAACAAGAAGTCATGTCATTTATTTTTAAAGTCATTGCACAAACATTTCAGTAACTTTTTAGTTTGAATTCCATTATGTTATTAGTGACATAGGTTCGTGGTGAGTGATTATAATCATGATGATAGAATAATATTGCAATGAAGAATTATGGGATTTAGATGCAAAAATTACTCCTTACTGTATTTGACAACTCCAATGTGGTTAATGAAAGAGGCAAACTTGTGGCAGGTATCTCGAATTTGCAGTTCAGTACTTTGGAAAGTATCTTTATTATTGTATATATATATATATATTTTGGGGATACAGAATCGAGGATTGTGTAAGAGCTAACACATTAAGCATGAAAACATCCACAGACACATAAAACATACAATGAAGGGAGTGGGAGACAAGATGGGGAGAGAGAGGGAAGCACACAAGCACAACAACAGTAAAGAACAGGGATGTCAGTAGATCTGTGGAAGGGGGGGGGGGGGGGGGCTGGGGGTATAAAGCAAATGAACACGACTGGGAATTTCAAGAAAGAAGCAGGGGTAGAAAAGATCAAGGTTTTGGATGGGGGGAAGACAAGAGATGGTGGTGAACAGCTGTTTTAAACACCTGGAGGGAGGAGAGGGATTGAAGAGAGTGTGGGAGATTGTTCCAGAGGCGGGAGAAAAGAGGAATGAAGGAGTGAAGGTGAGCAGAGAGTCTTGATTTTGGCAGTTTCACCAGAAGAGGGTTGCTGGCAGATCTTGTGCGTCATGCATGAATATTTGGGGGGCAGAGCACAGACAGAGCAGGGAGAGCGAGGCCGGAGAGGAGTCGGTAGAAGACAGAAAGGCCAACTACCTGCCTGTGGTGAGCGAGTGATAGGCCCTCAGAATCAGTTTCTTCGTTGGAGATTCCAATGATTCTGAATTCTTTCGTTTCAACTGTGTGAAGCTGAGCTCGGTTTGAGGCAGGAGAACCAGCCCAGAGGGGAGAACAGTATTCCATTGAGCTGTGGATGAAAGCTTTGTTTGTGGTGAGGAGGCCAGTTTGGAAATGTGGTTTTCCCAGGAAAGACCACGGCAGAGACCCAAAGCTTGAGTGACCAAACTTCTTTGAGAGGATTGTTGAGAAAGTAGATGGGAGGGTTGTCCAGACGGTCTTTTCGGAGAGACATAGTGGGAGTGGGAGATTTGTCAGGCTTGAAAGACATGTTCCACTTGTTTGATCAGTTTGTGATGTTATCCAGGTTTGCAGAGAGTGAAGAGGCTGCAGACTGCCGATCGGAGGGATGAGGTATGGAGCAGCAGAGAGTGGAGTCATCAGCAAAGAGATAGAGAGGATTTTCCAGAGTCGGAGAGATCATTGATTAATACCAAAGAAATCACAGGGCCCAGAACACTACCTTGAGGAACTCCAGCCTGGACAGGAAGGGGAGATGAGAGAATTCCATTCAGGGCCACACATTGGCTGCGAACAGAGAGGAAGCATTATGGGTTGTAGTTGCAAGGATCTGTTTTTGCACCTTTTTTGTTTAAAGTTGTGATGTTGGCTGATTTCCAAGCAGATGGCAGATGACCTTGAACGAGCCATGCGTGGAGGTTTCCATGGATACCATAGGAGGAGAGTTTTGTGAGCAGAGCGGGGTGGTAGACCATATCGAAGGTGTTACGGATTTATGTGGATTTATGTGAATTACTATTCAGGTCTTTCCTTATTAATGTGTAGTCGATTAAAGGTTGTTGTGATTAAAGGGTCAGGAGCCCTTCTGGGGAAAAGGAGACCGGAAACGGAAGAAGAAAAGACACGAGGTCTGGGAGAAGCAGCGATCTTCCTCTTCCTCGCCCAGCGCCGAGAAGTGCGGTATCAATATTGAGCAGCGTGGGGAACGCTGCGTGTGAAACCCCGTCTGGCGAGAGGAGTTACCTGGACGTGTAATTACCCATTTACACGTCAAGTCGCCGTGGGTTCGTGCACGGAACCAAGCGTCCGGCACAGTTCGCCTCACCGTCTACAAGGCCGCGTACGGGTCGCACCTTGGGCCTCGCGCGCGTTGCAAGCCGCGCTTGGTTTTGCCCCGTTGCTTGGCAAGGAGGTGTGCGCTGCAGCAGCTGTCCCCGGTACGAGACGTGCACGTTTGGAGCACGTCCGCCCGGGGTTCGTTCAACCGCCCGTGTGCGGAGAAGAGAGACATTGTGAGGGACAGTGACCGTGACCCAAGTGGTCGTGAGTGGGGACAGGGGGGGACACATATGTAAGATGGCCATCTTTGTAATATTGATTGTTGATTGTTGATGGTTGGGGATTCCTTGGGGGAATATATTATTGATTACTCCGGATCCTTGGTGTGGGGTTTGTTATTGACTGGAATTCATATTGATTGCGTTACGAAAGCGTATAAATCATAGATTTTTCTGGCGGAGTTCCTCTCACGGTCCGGGGGTCACCGAGACCAGGTAGTCACCGGGAGGACCACGTAACAGAATTGGGGGCTCGTCCGGGATCTAAAATTGTATAAAATAATAAAATAATATTTTTATTAATAAAAATTTATTAATTAAGTATTAATTGGTAAATTTTTGGGAAATTAGGGGTAAAGTCTTGGGTGAAGGTTAACAGGTGTTAACGATAGGCACCATGGCGTTTGTGGCACAGAACTTTGCGGTAACACCTTGTGAGGCACAGTTCCGAGCGTTACTAAAAGCGGACCTCTTGAAATTGGCCAAACATTTTAACTTGGAGATCCGAACTAATTTGAGGAAGGCAGAGTTGCAGACCATGGTGATACAGTCTATGGTGGGATTAGGAACATGGGACGAGTTAGCCTGGGAGTGGCTACCCGAAGAACCAGAAGACGTTGAGCTCCGGAAACTGGAGTTGCAATTACGGAGCCAGGAACGGATCAAAGAAGAAGAAAGGAAAGCAGAAAAGGAAAGAGCAGAAGAGGAAAGGAAAGCAAAAGAGAGGAGAGAAGAGAAACAAGCAGAGGAAAGGAGAGTGGAACGAGAACTCCAGGAAAGGTTAAAAGAAGAAGAAAGGAAAGCAGAAAAGGAAAGAGCAGAAGAAGAAAGGAAAGCAGAAAAGGAAAGAGCAGAAGAAGAAAGGAAAGCAGAAGAGAGGAGAGAAGGGAAACAAGCAGAGGAAAGGAGAGTGGAACGAGAACTCCAGGAAAGGTTAGAAGGGAGAAAAGCAGAAGAGAGGAGAGCTGCCAGGGAACTCGAAGCAGAGGAGAGAAAAGCCGAAAGGGAGTTGAAGGAAAGTGATCTGGCGCTTCAGCAAGAGATTAAATTCAAGGAGCTGGATTTAATGAGAGAACGGGGAGAGGTACCACCCTTGCTGATGGGGTCGACACCTAGCCAGAACACCTGGGAGGTGGGCAGACATGTGAGGCTGGTTCCACCCTTCAGTGAAAAGGAAGTCACTCAATTTTTTCCACACTTTGAGAAAATGGCTCGACAGTTAAACTGGCCGGAGGAGGCCTGGACCATACTAGTGCAAAGTGTGCTGGTGGGTAAAGCTCAAGAGATTTATTCGGCGCTACCAATGGACCAATGTGCAGATTATGAGGTATTGAAGAAGCACATCCTCAAAGCCTATGAGTTGGTTGCGGAAGCTTACCGGCAAAAATTCAGGAATGCCAGGAAAAGGGAGAGTGAGACCCATGTGGAGTTTGCTAGAGTGAAAGAAAATATGTTTGATTGGTGGTGTGAGTCAAAAGGAGTCGGGAACGACTTCGAAGCATTGCGTGACCTGATGCTGGTGGAGGAATTTCAACAGTGTGTCCACGAGGACATCAAAGTGTACCTGCAGGAAAAGAAAGTACCGAAGTTGTGGGACGCAGCCACCATGGCAGATGATTATGCCTTAACACACCGGATAGGGGTCCACGAACCTAACTCCTCGCCTAGATCTCCGCAGGGGAGGTGTGGAACAGCAGGTGTGGCGAACGACAATACATGGCGGCGGCCTCAAGATGATTATGGGGTCAACGCTGATACCCGAACTGTTCGAAATCAGGGGGCTACGGGCCCAAGACAAACTTATTTTTCGGGGGGCCCGAGGCAGACCACGAGTTTTTCCTCCGGGCCTACTTGCGCTTTTTGCAAGAAACCTGGACACTTGATGTCCAGTTGTTACCTCATGAAAAGGGAAGACCCAGAGCGGAGTCCGGCTATTACCACTCCGAATGCGATGGCAAGCGTAAGATATCGCCCACAGAAGAGTTACCAACCATTTATTTATGAGGGGTTGGTCTCACTCAAGGGAGACTTGACTAACCCAAGACCGGTTAGGGTTTTGAGGGACACAGGAGCCCATCAATCCTTATTGCTTGAAGGCATTTTGCCATTGTCAAAGAGTACCGCAACTGGTGATAGTGTTCGGTTACAAGGGATCGGTGGCTGTGTTAGTGCCCCACTTCATGTCATCCATTTGGAATCCGATTTGGTGTCAGGACCGGTCACCGTCGGCTTACAAGCCACGCTTCCTGTAGAGGGAGTATCTGTGATTATCGGGAATGATTTGGCCGGGGGGCAAATTTATGGTAACCCAAGGGTGGGTAAAGAGCCCTGCAGGGGAAATAACACCACCCCCGCTCGGGATGGCGACAAAAGTTCCAAGTTATTTGTCGTGGGACTGAACTTCAACACAGAGGAAGAAGTTCTGACCTCTGTCTTCAACAGATATGGGCCGCTGGTGGAAGTGCGGGTGGTAAAAGACAGGGAAACGCAACGGTCAAGAGGGTTCGGCTTTGTCACGTTTGCAAGCACAAGAGACGCCAGAGAGGCAGAGAAGAATTGGAATGGTAAGGCTTTGGAGGGTCGGACCATAACAGTAGGGAAGGCATTTTGTAGGCGTCGAGAGGTCTACAGAAGAGGACAACTTGGCGGTAGTTTTGGGGTTGGCAGCAGCCGATATTACTATGGAGGCTCCCAGAGTTACGGCACCTCCCGAAAGAAGGAATGTCAGAGCACTGGCCGAGAAGGAGACCGCCAGTCAAGTAACGGCTGGGACAAGGGGTCCCACCGTAACTGTTAAGAGTCTGGAGAAGTTGAAGCACTAGATACGGGGGAGCCGCCGAGCCGGGGCTCCTACACGGACTAACCGTGAACACCACGTTCTTAAAGGCGTCCAGGTAGTGAACTTTCCTGCACGGACTAACCGTGAACTCCACGTTCTTAAAGGCGTCCATGTAATGAACTTTCCTCCCCGGACTAACCGGGAACTCCACATTCCTTAAGGCGTACATGTAGGGAATACTCAGCTGGGCCTCCTGAAAAAGTGCTATCGAGAGGTAAATTTGGGGGCTTTGGTCACCACCTCTTAACCGCCATTCAAGAGAAACTAGAAGTGGTTGACGCTGGGTCCAGAGGGAATTAATCTAGGGGATTGTGTGAAATTTTGTTGCTTTATTTTTAAGTGATAACTGTGCCCGGGGGGAACTGATGATGTGGGGGTGGGAGTTATCTGATTTGTTTATCAAAGTTGGCCGGCAAAGAAAGTTTTCGCTGGGTTCAAACTTTCTTTCTTGAAGGGGGGGGAGTGTTATGGATTTATGTGGATTTATGTGAATTACTATTCAGGTCTTTGCTTATTAATGTGTAGTCGATTAAAGGTTGTTGTGATTAAAGGGTCAGGAGCCCTTCTGGGGAAAAGGAGACCGGAAACGGAAGAAGAAAAGACACGAGGTCCGGGAGAAGCAGCGATCTTCCTCTTCCTCGCCCAGCGCCGAGAAGAGCGGTATCGATATTGAGCAGCGTGGGGAACGCTGCGTGTGAAAGCCCGTCTGGCGAGAGGAGTTACCTGGACGTGTAATTACCCATTTACACGTCAAGTCGCCGTGGGTTCGTGCACGGAACCAAGCGTCCGGCACAGTTCGCCTCACTGTCTACAAGGACGCGTACGGGTTGCACCTTGGGCCTCGCGCGCTTTGCAAGCCGTGCTTGGTTTTGCCCCATTGCTTGGCAAGGAGGTGTGCGCTGCAGCAGCTGTCCCCGGTACGAGACGTGCACGTTTGGAGCACGTCCGCCCGGGGTTCGTTCAACCGCCCGTGTGCGGAGAAGAGAGACATTGTGAGGGACAGTGACCGTGACCCAAGTGGTCGTGAGTGGGGACAGGGGGGGACACATATGTAAGATGGCCATCTTTGTAATATTGATTGTTGATTGTTGATGGTTGGGGATTCCTTGGGGGAATATATTATTGATTACTCCGGATCCTTGGTGTGGGGTTTGTTATTGACTGGAATTCATATTGATTGCGTTACGAAAGCGTATAAATCATAGATCTTTCTGGCGGAGTTCCTCTCACGGTCCGGGGGTCACCGAGACCAGGTAGTCACCGGGAGGACCACGTAACAAAGGCACGAGATATGTCAAGGGAGTCAGCTCTGATTTCCTGTTTGGCATTGAGGACCTCCACCCATTGTTGAGACAGCAGAAGCAGCATGTCCAGAGTAGAGTGATCTGGTCTGAATCCAAATTGATGATCAGAGAAAAGCCATTGGAGAAGAGGAAGGATTTGATAACAGAAGCAATGATGGATTCCGTGACCTTGCTGATTATTGGGAGCAGGCTGATTGGTCTGCAGTTGCAAGGATCTGTTTTTGCACATTTTTTGTTTAAAGTTGTAATGTTGGATGATTTCCAAGCAGATGGCAGATGACCTTGAACAAAAGAGAGGGTGAAGAGAAGAAAGAGAGAGTGAGATAGAGCAGCAGGGCAGGTTTTTAGGACCCGTGGGCTGATGCTGTCTGGTCCAGTTGCAGAATCAGAGTCGAGGCTTGCCAGAAACTTCTCCACCTTGTCAGGAGAGAAGGACACAGAGTCCATTAGCAGCTGGGTATGACTGGGTGTGGTGGGTACAGAGAGAGATGGGTTTGGGACACAAGATTTTGAGGCAAACACAGAGTTGAGGCATTCGGCTTTGTCACGTGCGGAGTTAGCTGTGTAGCCGTTTGAGGTAAGGGAGGGGGGAAGGGGAACAAACACCACAAACAGCTTTGCCCAGTCACCACCAGGATCTGGAGGAGGGAGACAGGTTTGAGATTTCCGTCTTGAGAGTAGAGAGATATTGTATCCTGACTCTCCTGAGGGTAGACACACACTTGTTCCAAGCTTTTTTAAAGGAGCTGAGATTTCCTTCAGTTGGATTAGCCTTCCATGAGGTGAACGCAAGTTGCTTCCTGGCAACTGCCTCACCACAAGCTTCAGTGTTCCATGGACGGGAGGAAGGGTATGACAACTGAAGATGAGATGGGATAAATCTGTGCATGAGAAAGAGAGCAGTTTACTTTGGAAGAATTCCCAGGAAGAGTTGATGTCAGAGGCAGTGGAGATCAGAGACCAGTACAGATGATTGATGGAGACCAGTCCACATTGAGATTGAAACGTTGAATAAGCGGTGTAGGGAATTTTGTCTCACTCTGAATGTATGTAAAACTAAAGAGATGATTTAGGATTTTAGCAAAGGTCACAATCATGAGTATGTAACCATAAATGGTGAAAAGATGGAAAATGTTCACAAACTCAAAAACCTGGGCACTATTATTGTAAACAAGCTGTATAACTTTTGATGAAAATACCAATGCTGTGTACAATAAATCGATGCAAAGATTGTATCTTCTCAGGAAGTTGAATTCATTTGGTGTGAGCTCGCTCATGATGCGGATGTTGACTAATTCCTTGCTGATCAGTGTTTTGTCATATAATTTGGTTTTCTGGTATAGTTATATATAAATATGCGGAATAAGTCAAGACTGAGAAATGTCCTTACATTAGCATTTAAATTGGGTGGACCTTCAATCTGTATGGAGTCTATATTTGTGAGAGGTGAAAAGGAAGATGCATGTGTGTACTGATGAAAGACATTTCTTGAACAGTCTTTTTGAAAAAACTGCCATCAGCGAGACGTTATCGTTCTATGCTTATGAAGAAGAACATTTTAAAAAGGTCATTTATACCATGTGCAATTGAGTGTTAAATTCAAATTCTTTGCTGTTTTGCTGTTTCGTCCATCTTCCATATCTTACTCGTTAATCTTATTCCTTTTGATGTCTTCTATTTCTACATTATGTTTTGAATTTACTGTGTCACTGAAGAGGAATTTCCCTGGAAATGGGGCAATAAAGATTATTAATAATAATCACACACTTCTTCCAGCTCATATTTTATCATTTTTGATGTACATATTTATGTAAAATAATTATAACTGTAAACTTTTAAATTAAGTGCTCATTCTAATCACTAATTCTTGATTTACTTGAGTTACACAGCTGCTTACAGAATGCGGTGCAGTTTTGGTCTGCGCACTGCGGGTCACGTGATTCAACACAATGGAGTTTACAATGGAACTGGTTGCTTGGCAACACTAACACCCATCTTTTATTTTAATTTCTTTACCAGAGGTTCCCAAATCCAGGATCACGACCTGAACCTGAAAGACCCCACTCAAAATCCCGGTTTTGAAGGGGATTTTCACGTTGAAAACGCTTTCTCCAAGAATTTTTTTTTTTTTACCATCGGTACAAATTTCCCCATCGGTACAAAGTACCGATTTTATCATCAGTACCATTTGGATCATGGATAAAAACGTTTGGGAACCACTGGTCTATACTATAAAAGAGATGTTGGTCTTACAATTGTCCTCGTGTCACCATTTTTCTCAGAGATGACCAAATGGATTTTCGGCAAACTTTCACACATTTGTCGACGAATGTGCCGGGGAGTGTTTAGGCAAAAACCATATGAGAAAATTTCGGAAAGAAAGTTGGATTTTTACGGCGTAGCCCATCTAGAACAGTGTTTGTCCGTCCGTATGTCTGTCCCTTCAAACGTATTCCAATCAGAGCTGAGAATCTGGTCACATGACAGGGTGATGTGATTACGTCTGATGTCATTACGGTGGTGCAGCTGCTGACTCTCCACACTCCGCCATTTTGATTTGTATGCCGTTCATGCCGAACATATCGTCGAACCTGTCATATATCACAATCGCCATGCTTACGTTTATGTTTTTCATTCAGTGTGAAACACAAACAAACCGATTGTTAAAATGACCATCAAATATCAAAAGCATCGGCGTTACGTCTCGTCCAACAAAACGGTACTACTCAACCATGTGGGGTATAATCTAGATTACAGTAGATCTTCTCTCAGTTCTGTAAGTAAAACTTACCACATAGATGTCTAGATTCCTCCAAATTTCTTTGTTTAATGTCATGAAAAGCAAGCATTAACGACTGTTTAAAAAGCTAATCATGTGTGTTTGTGGTTTATACAGACTTGGCATTTAATATGGAATATTTTTTTTGTGGGGGTGAACTTACTTTTCAAGATGTCTTCGAACCAAAAGTTCATTGGAATTATGTTGAAATTATTTTAGATTTTGTTAATGTGACCTTTAAAAGAAACAAAACCACATTTGACATTTCAAAACAAATAAATTGATCCTTGAAAGTGATGTAAACTGATATCGAACTCAATTCATGGACAGTACTGTGTTAAACTTCTGTACGTTTTCCAGAAGTATCTCTTTATTTTGCACCTTAGCCAAATTTTTTTTGAACAAAAACAAAAGTTAAATTACGACTGGGATTACGGACAGTAAAATTACAGTTCAGTACTTCGTGTAACCCCCACGAGCATTCAGGAGAGCACGTACACGTTGAGGCATGCTGTTCACGAGATTTGCCAAGGTTTGGACAGGAATCGCTTGCCATGCAGTGACAATAGCCTGCTGCAATTCATGCACAGAGGTCGGCTGCTGGTCCAAGTGGTCGATTTGACGCGTTAATTCTGCCCACAAGTTCTCTATCAGATTCATATCCGGGGACATGGCAGGCCACTCCATATGCTCTACACCACGGTCAGCAAGAAAGTGTTGGATCATGCGAGCACGACGAGGCCGTGCATTGTCATCTTGGAAGACAAGGTTTCCTTGAAAGGCTGCACGAGCAAATGGAAGCAATGTTTCTTCCAGAATGGCCCTGTACTTGAACTGGTTCAGGTTTCCATTCAGAACAACCAGGTCAGTTTTGGCCCCTGCATGAAAAGCAGCCCAAACGGTCACCCCACCACCTGCAGCTTGGACTCTTGGCACTATACAATCTTTGTTGTAGGCTTCATGCACTTGTCTGCGTACTCGGACTCGGCCATCTTGACAATAGACCAGAAATCTAGACTCGTCACTGAAGATCACGTGATTACAGTGTCCTGGCTGTCATTGACGGTGCTCTCTGGCCCACTGCAATCGGCGCTGGCGGTGTTGTCTGGTCAGGCGTGGCTTTCTCAGGGGACGCCTGGCACGATAGCCTGCTTGAACCAGTCGTTGGTTGACTAGCCTTCTGGATACAGGCACATTTGTCAGTTGCTGCCACTCAGCCCTAAGCCGATTAGCTGACTTGGTACGGCCATTGCGGACTAACCGGTGCAGCTGGCGATCATCTCTCCTTGTGGTTCTGCGGGGACGTCCTGGCCTCGGTATTGGAGTAGGGACACCCTTCTGAGCATTTCGTTTCAGGATCTTTGACACCTGATCTTGAGTAATGCCATACTGCCGAGCAATAGCACGCTGTTTCATGCCGTAATTTCGTAAAGCCACCACTCCATGACAAACAGCATTGTCGAACTGACGGACCATCTCCAGAGGAAGCGGCAATAACTTTTGGAGACGTGCAGCAGTTGTTTTCCACTAATACAGAACGCAACAACCCTTGTATACCCGACTGTGAAGCCAATCATCAAATGCACCTGTCCGTACATTTTGCCACGCCACCTGTGATATAATCCTGTTGTTGACTTCTTGCTGCGACAGACAATCAATGACATGGTTCTTTTAACAAATAAATCACCAAAGTGTAAAAGAAACTCACCAGATTGCTATACTGAATTAAGAAAGTAAACCCAAGTCAAGAAAAAAAATATATTCCATATTAAATGCCAAGTCTGTAATATGTTTCAAGCCCAGCTACACCGCTGTTAGACTTTTGGTCTTGTTTATTTAATCACTCTATAGTGTCTAAACCTTTTACGTGAAAGGTAATATTAAATGTTCCCCAATCTCATTCCTTTGTATTTTAGACCACCACAATTTTATTTTATTTTTTTATTCAAAATGCCAACTGAGTTTCGAACAGCACCCGGCAAAGCCGGGTACCCCTGCTCGTAAAATATATAAAGGATAATACCTTTGCCACCGAGGGTAGATGGAGGTTATGTTTTCACCCCTGTCTGTCTGCCTGCCTGTCTGTCGGTAAGCAGGATATCAAAAAGTTAATGGCAGATTCGGACAAAAGATGGTGGACAGTTTGAGTGTGACAAGGACAAATTCATTAGATTTTGGTTAAGATTTGAAAGCGGATATGAGAATTTTTAAAATTTCTTAACGAATGTTTCACCATTGAGAGATAGGGCCAAAAACGATATTATAGCATGATATAATAAAGATTGTGGACGGGTTACAACAAAACTTGGCAGATGAGTTGCATCGGTGACAAGAACAAGTTGATTCGACTTTAGTTAAGTATAGATTCACCAATTGTCCTCGGGATTTGCTAAGATCCAACATAGCTGTTGTGTTTTTCACAAATTGTCCACATGTTTTAGCAATGGAAAGATGATTGTAAAATAAGTCGTATTGACAGAATGTAAAGTAGTGTTGGTGCTGGATATTGGAAAGTGAAAAGGTGAGACCAAAATATGATAAGATTTTTAAACATGGAGTTGGAATATCAACATCTCCAGCAGCCAGAGGAAAGAAATATATCAAGGGAAAGAACATTTTTGCTCTCATGGAAGTTTATCTATCTATTACATTTCTGCACTAACACCCCTCCGACATCCTCTCTTCCTCGCAATACATTTCCCCTACCGATGTGATATTTTCAAAGTCCAAAAAGGACATATCTCTGTGAAAAATGGACGAAATGCCCTGAAACTCAAACTTATTCTGTAGCTTATCATAATAAAGCCATGTACCACGTTTCAGTTGAGGTGGAATGGACGGACATAAATACTCAAACGGCACTCTGTACAAACGCATACCTTTGCCAGGCTGAACAGTTTACATTTTGTATCTCACTAATAGGACAGATTTGCATCCGGGCCTTAAAGGCATAGAAAGAGTTACCATTGCGTTATAACTTACCACTGGTCCAGGAGCATCGTTTCAAAGACCTTCTTTTTCATTTGCAGTTCTGAAAGTTTGTTACTTTCATCGTAAACTGGACTTGCAGAATGGTCTTGCCAAACGCTTGACGAACAGCACAAACGATTCCCCTCTTCCTCCTCCTCCACCATAATTTACAATATAAATGATTTCGTAGTTTTAACCTGCATGGTGCACGCACCAAAAGCAACACGTCAACGTTTACATTTATTTCAGCCATAAACGGTAATTTGATATGAGAAAACCAATGCAAGCAGAAACAATATGGTGCAGGAAATGCAAGTTTGGCATGGTCGCCTTTCCGTGCGGGATCTCCAACTCATCAATCTCGGTAGATAAGGAGTGTGAGCAGTTCCATTGAAATAGAATCGTTGTCCTGCAAAAAGAAATACATTTTCTTAAAGTATAATTTTTCATCTGAGAGATACTAGAACAGCTTACACCTCACACTTCCACCTTTGTGTCTGTCTCAACGTGTGTGTCGTTGGTTGGTTGGTATCTCCATATACGGGTTTCAGAAAGTGTAACGGAGCCCTCCCACGTCTCATTTTCTCAAGTATTCACCTGCGCGTGTGTGTGTGTGTCTGTGTGTGTGTGTGTGTGTGTGTGTGTGTGTGTGTGTGTGTGTGCCTGAGCGTGTGTGTGTGTCATGTATAAGATGTATAATCACGTACTATGCATAATGTGCCACGTATAATTTTATATTATACCTGACATATTATAATATATATATATATATATATATATATATATATATATATATATATATATATATATATATATATATATACACACAAGAGGTACTAAAATCGAGAGAGAGAAGAGTGGAGAAGGAGACCGATGGGGGAGAGGTGTTGTTTTTCAAAGCGGGCCAAGTGGGCAGAGGTAGAAAGAGGAGGAGGTGAAAAGCAAAAGGGCTCTCAAATGCTTGTGATCGGCAGGTGGTGGCAGACCTAAAGCTACAATTGGTATTCCCAGAGGAGATTTGTGTGACAAGGTTGCAGCTTGACATTGTTATCTGGTCAGGTGCAACAAGACAGGTCATCCTAGGGGAATAATCTGTTCCTTTGGAAGAGAACATAGAGGGGGTGCACGAGAGGAAGAGAGGAAAGTACAGTGAGCTGGTGGCAGAGTGTCGGGAGAAGGGTTGGCGAGTTTCTTGTCAGCCATTTGAGGTGGGGTGTAGATGGTATATTGGCAATTCCTTTTCTGCATTTCTTACTCGGCTTGGAGTGTGTGGGACAAAAAGAAAGAGGATGTGTGACAGAATGGCCCAAGTTGCCTTGAAAGGCTCACTTTGGATATGGAGGACGTTTATGGAGGCACGTCAAACGGTGTAGGTTGAGGTTGTGGGTCGTGGATCATTTCAGCCTAAAGGGGTAGTGACTGAGCGTGGAAGATAATTAGAGATTTGTGAATGGTGTGTGTGTGTGTGTGTGTGTGTGTGTGTGAGTGAGTGTTGCAGGAGTGGGTGTGTGTGTTGCATGAGTGGGTGTGGTTTTGCATGAATGTGTTTTTGTTTGAGTGGTGCATGTTGTCAGGGTAAGTGTTCGGTTGTTGTTGTTTTTGGTGTGTGAGTGAGTGGGTGAGGGGCTGTGGATTCTGTGATTGGAGGGGGTTTTGTTGTTGTACTCTGTGTTCTCACTGGCTGTGGGTGGGGGTATGTACACATCCAGGTGTAGCTGCTGCATGTGGAGGTGTATGTGACCCTGCTGGCCCAATGTAGCTGACCGTATCGAGGTTGAAGTGCCAAAATGGGCTGATGCTGAGGATCCAGTCAATGTGGCACACTTGTGACCAGGTGTGTTTTGAAATTATACATATACTTGGCGAAAGCACACGGCATTGCCCGGGTTCTTTTTGAATGAATTTACTGCTATAATTCAGCTTTTACTCGTGGCCGTAGAAGATTGACTCCTATAATTCAGCTCAGCTTTTAATTGCGAAATGGGCCCAGCCCAGCCGAAGCGGCCTCGACCGGCCTCGCCACCTACCCTATAACCTTCCCGGGACCCGTCCCGACATTTTTGGTTCTTTTTGAATGAATTTACTACTATAATTCAGCTTTTACTCGCGGCCGTAGAATATTGACTACTGTAATTCAGCTCAGCTTTTAATTGCGAAATGGGCCCAGCCCAGCCAAAGCGGCCTCGACCATCCTCACCACCTAGCCTATAACCTTCCCGGGGCCCATCCCACCATTTTTAGTTCTTTTTGAATGAATTTACTACTATAATTCAGCTTTTACTTGCGGCCGTAGACGATTGACTACTATAATTCAGCTCAGCTTTTAATTGCGAAATGGGCCCAGCCCGGCCGAAGCGGCCTCGACCGGCCTCGCCACCTAGCCTATAACCTTCCCGGGGCCCGTCCCGACTGTGAATGGTGTGTGTGTGTGTGTGTGAGTGTGTGTTGCAGGAGTGGATGTGTGTGTTGCATGAGTGGGTGTGGTTTTGCATGAATGTGTTTTTGTTTGAGTGGTGCATGTTGTCAGGGTAAGTGTTCGGTTGTTGGTTTTTTTGGTGTGTGAGTGAGTGGATGTGGTTCTGGGATTGGAGGGGGTTTTGTTGTTGTACTCTGTGTCCGAAGCGGCCTCGACCAGCCTCGCCATCTCGCCTATAACCTTCCCGGGACCCGTCCCGACATTTTTGGTTCTTTTTGAATGAATTTACTACTATAATTCAGCTTTTACTCGCAGCCGTAGAATATTGACTACTGCAATTCAGCTCAGCTTTTAATTGCGAAATGGGCCCAGCCCGGCCAAAGCGGCCTCGACCATCCCCACCACCTAGCCTATAACCTTCCCGGGGCCCATCCCGCCATTTTTGGTTCTTTTTGAATGCATTTACTACCATAATTCAGCTTTTACTTGCGACCGTAGAAGATTGACTACTATAATTCAGCTCAGCTTTTAATTGCAAAATGGGCTCAGCTTGGCCGAAGCGGCCTCGACCTGCCTCGCCACCTAGCCTATGATCTTTCTGGGGCCCGTCCCGACATTTTTAGTTCTTTTTGAATGAATTTACTACTATAATTCAGCTTTTACTCGTGGCCCTAGAAGATTGACTACTATAATTCAGCTCAGCTTTTTTTTTTTTTTTTTGTATACAAGATCGAGGCTCGTGAAAGAGCGAAAATTAATCGTTAATATTTTAATATAAGCGTTAATATTTTAATTGCGAAATGGGCCCAGCTTGGCCGAAGCGGCCTCGACCGGCCTCGCCACCTAGCCTATAACCTTCCCGGGGCCCGTCCCGACATTTTTTGTGTTCGAGGTTTCCTCCTAATTTTCACCGTTCAGGAGATTAGCGCGCGCAGACAAACAAACAAACAAACAAAAACTTTCTTTTATATATGAATGAATGAATGATCGTTTTAAGGCCATTTTCCCCGCTAGAGCAGGGGTTAGCCTTGCGGGGCCCAGGACAATCATGGTTCCCTGTTTGAGGCAATGTTTTTATGGTCGGATGCCCTTCCTGACGCCAACCCTTAGTCACCTCTTCGATGCGCAGGGATATGGTGTACCTATTATAAATCTGGGTACACACCGGATATTTATATATATAGAAGATTATATATATATATATATATATATATATATATATATATATATATATATATATATATATATATATATATATATATATATATATATATATATATATATATATATATATATATATATATATATAGCAAAGATTTGCGGTTGGGAGTAAATCCAAATGACTCCATGGTAAGATCTCCAACCTTTAATTGAACAAACAATGACTCAACGTTTCGATTAACAACATGTGAAGCCACACGCCTCCGTTAATCTTCCTCAAGAGTGATAAAATCATCTCAACATCCCCTTATATGCAAAGTGGGCGGGGTATATGCAAAGTGGGGTGGGCAAAGCTGGACAGCCAATGAAACCGTATCACACCGCTCTCGTGAACGGAGACGTTATTGACCAAATTCAAAAATCAACCGCATATTAACGGCTTAAAATAATCCTGTAAGCAATGCTGGATTATAACTCAAGTCTTTAGAAAATCAGGAACAATAATTACATTTAATTAAAAGTTAAACTTGTAAACAATTAAATTGTAAATTAAATTAAAACTGCAAATATATTAAAGCAAAAAATTTTTTTTAAGATAAAATAAAATTGCCATAATATCAAGATCATCACATGTGGCCCTATGCGGTAAACGGGCATGCGGGATGGCGAGGGGTTATAGGGGGGGATAGAATGGGGGGGGGGAATCCAGAGGGGGGGTGTAAGCGGAGGGGGGGGGGGGGTTTGGGAGAGGGGTAGTTTGGAGGGAGGGGGGGAGGGGGAGGGGGCAAATTGTCCGAATAAAAACCTTGTGTGACATATTATGTACCAACCAACGACTGGTAATATGTCACACAAGGTTTTTATTCGGACAATTTGCCCCCTCCCCCTCCCCCCCCTCCCTCCAAACCACCCCTCTCCCACCCCCCCCCCCCCTCCGCTTCCACCCCCCTCTCTGGTTTCCCCCCCCATTTTATCCCCCCCTATAACTCCCCTCCATCCCGCATTCCCGTTTACCGCCTAGGGCCACATGTGATGATCTTGATATTATGGCAATTTTATTTTATCTTAAAAAAAAATTTTTCTTTGATATATTTGCAGTTTTAATTTAATTTACAATTTAATTGTTTACAAGTTTAACTTTTAATAAAATGTAATTATTGTTCCTGATTTTCTAAAGACGAGTTATAATCCAGCATTGCTTACAGGATTATTTTAAGCCGTTAATATGCGGTTGATTTTTGAATTTGGTCAATAACGTCTCCGTTCACGAGAGCGGTGTGATACGGTTTCATTGGCTGTCCAGCTTTGCCCACCCCACTTTGCATATACCCCGCCCACTTTGCATATAAGGGGATGTTGAGATGATTTTATCACTCTTGAGGAAGATTAACGTAGGCGTGTGGCTTCACATGTTGTTAATCGAAACGTTGAGTCATTGTTTGTTCAATTAAAGGTTGGAGATCTTACCATGGAGTCATATATATATATATATATATATATACAGACTTGGCATTTAATATGGAATTTTTTTTTTTTCTTGACTTGGTTTTATTTTCTGAACTCATTATATCAATCTGGTGAGTTTCTTTTACACTTCGGTGATTTCTTTGTTGAAAGAACGCGCGCAGACACTGATTGTCTGTCGCAGCAAAAAGTCAATATCAAGATTATATCACAGGTGGCGTAACAAAATGTACGGCCAGGTACATTTGACGATTGGCTTCACAATCGGGTATATAAGGGTTGTTGCGTTCTGTATTAGTGGAAAACAACTGCTGCCCGTCTACAAAAGTTATTGCCACTTCCTCTGGAGATGGTCCGTCAACTCGACAATGCTGTTTGTCATGGAGTGGTGGCTTTACGAAATTCCGGCATGAAACAGCGTGCTATTGCTCGGCAGTATGGCATCACTCAAGGTCAGGTGTCAAAGATGCTGAAACGAAATGCTCAGAGGGGTGTCCCTTCTCCAATACTGAGGCCAGGACATCCCCACAGAACCACAAGGAGGGATGATCGATAGCTGCATTGGTCAGTCCGCAATGGCCCTACCAAGTCAGCTAATCGGCTTAGGGCTGAGTGGCAGCAACTGACAAATGTGCCTGTATCCAGAAGGCTAGTCAACCAACGACTGGTTCAAGCAGGCTATCGTGCCAGGCGTCCCCTGAGAAAGCCACACCTGACCAGACAACAGCGCCAGCGCCAATTGCAGTGGGCCAGAGAGCACCGTCAATGGCAGCCAGGACACTGGAATCACGTGATCTTCAGTGACGAGTCTAGATTTCTGGTCTATCGTTAAGTTGGCCACGTCCGAGTGCGCAGACAAGTGCATGAAGCCTACAACGAAGATTGTATAGTGCCAAGAGTCCAAGCTGGAGGTGGTGGGGTGACCGTTTGGGCTGCTTTTCATGCAGGGGGAAAAACTGACCTGGTTGTTCTGAATGGAAACCTGAACCAGTTCAAGTACAGGGCCATTCTAGAAGAAACATTGCTTCCATTTGCTCATGCAGCCTTTCGAGGAAACTTTGTCTTCCAAGATGACAATGCACGGCCTCATCGTGCTCGCATAATCCAACACTTTCTTGCTGACCGTGGTGTAGAGCATATGGAGTGGCCTGCTATGTCCCCGGATATGAATCCGATAGAGAACTTGTGGGCAGAATTAATGCATCAAATCGACAACTTGGACCAGCAGCCTGCCTCTGTGCGTGAATTGCAGCAGGCTATTGTAACTGCATGGCAAGCGATTCCTGTCCAAACCTTGGCAAATCTCGTGAACAGCATGCCTCAACGTGTACGTGCTATCCTGAATGCTCGTGGAGGTTACACGAAGTATTGAGCTGTAATTTTACTGTCTGTAATCCCATTCGTAATTTAACTTTCGTTTTTGTTAAAAAAAATTTTGGCTAATGTGCAAAATAAAGAGATACTTCTGGAAAACGTACAGAAGTTTAACACAGTACTGTCCGTGAATTGAGTTTGATATCAGTTTACATCACTTTCAAGGATCAATTTATTTGCTTCGAAATGTCAAATGTGGTTTTTGTTTCTTTTAAAGGTCACATTAACAAAATCTAGAAGAATTTCAACATAATTCCAATGAACTTTTGGTTCTAAGTCATCTTGAAAAGTAAGTTCTATTCCATATTAAATGCCAAGTCTGTATATATATATATATATAAATATAAATATAAATATATAATTATATATATATATATATATATATATATATATATATATATATATATATATATATATATATATATATTATATATATATATATAATTCTATATATATATACATGCATGTATGTGTCGTTGGATATTATCTTCATTTGCATGTTTCAGTAGGTGGAACGGAGTCCTCCCAGGACCCAAAGTAACAATCTCCTCTTTGGTACACAGATCATGGTTCATGGACCAAGTTGTTCAACTTTTTCAGAGTTTTCTTCCAAAGGCTCTTTTCAATATCGTCACCGAACCCCGGATTGCGCCTCCAGTTGTAGTTAATTTGTGGTAATATTCCCGGGGATGGTTTTTAAAATCTGTGAGGTTCTTCTTTTTCATTCCTGTTGCTCCAATTATCACTGGTACAATTTCAATGCTCTTCAGCTTCCAAGATCTCTTTACCTCATTTTTGAGGTCCTGGTTTTTGGTCATTTTCTTGATTTCTGCGTTTTTTAGTCCAAAATCGTTGAGTACTGATATCTCAAACATCAATGTTGTCTTTTCTTTTATGTTCCTGAGTACAATGTCCGGACACAATGATTTGTTTTCTATGTGCACGCTCGATGGAATCATCAGGTCTTACATGAGCATGACGTCCTCATTTTCAATGATTGCCCTTGGTTCGTGTTTCCATGAGTTTTCTGGTACTGGGATGTTTAAATTTTGCTGATATACCAATGAAGCACTATGCATACTTTGTTGTGCCGTTGTGTGTAAAGTTGTTCTGATAATAGTTTTTTGCATCTCCAGAGCAGGTGACTAGTACTGTATGTTTCTGTCTTGCAGAACCTACACTTGGCCGTCTGGCTTAGTCCCGCCATCTTTTTAAATCCATTGCTGCCTCAGCGCTGCCTTTGACACCATCGATCACACCATCCTCCTCACCCGACTTGAAACCACCTTTAACATTACCGGCACTGCCCTCTCTTGGATTAAATCATACCTCTCTGACAGACGTCAGTTCATCTCCATCAATAACTGCAAATCCCCCACTGCTCCCCTCCCCCAAGGTGTCCCCCAAGGTTCAGTTCTTGGCCCCCTCCTCTTTATCCTTTACCTGTCCCCCCTCGGTCACTTAATCCGCCGTCATGGTCTCCAATTCCACTGCTTCGCCGATGACATCCAGCTTTTCATCTCCACCAAGTCCATCTCCACCGCCACCCACTCTATCCTGACAAACTGCATCACTGAAATAAAATCCTGGCTTCAAATCAACTTCCTCAAACTTAACTGTGATAAATCTGAAATAATCATCATTGGCCCAAAAACGCTCACCAAGTCCACCCATAACTTTGCCCTCAACATCGACGGTTTCCCAGTGTCCACCTCCCCTCACATCCGGAATCTTGGCATCATCTTTGACCAAACCCTCTCCTTCGACAAATACACTAAACAGATCACAAAGACAGCCTTCTTCCACCTGAAAAACATCGCCCGTCTCCGTCCATCCCTCTCCTCTGTGGCTGCAGAAACCCTCATCCACGCCTTCATCACTTCCCGTCTGGACTACTGCAATAGCCTCCTTTATGGTTCACCCTCAACAATCACCAATAAACTCCAATACATTCAGAACTCCGCTGCCCGTCTACTCACCCATTCCCGGACCCGTGACCACATCACCCCCGTCCTTTACAAGCTTCACTGGCTCCCCATCTCCCAGAGAATCCAGTACAAAATCCTCCTCTTGACCTACAAAGCCCTCCATAACCTGGCCCCATCCTACCTGGCTGACCTCCTCTCCAGACACACTCCCACCCGCAACCTCCGCTCTGCTGGTACCAACCTCCTGACCCCCCCCATCCGGACCAAATTTAGATCCTGGGGGGACAGGGCCTTCTCCATCGCTGCTCCCACCCTCTGGAACTCGCTACCTCACACCATCAGAGACTCCTCCTCACTCACCACATTCAAAACATCACTCAAGACCCACCTGTTCAACACTGCATTCAACATTTAACCCACAGCATCTAACCCCTGACTATCTCCTCTCCTTCTCCCTCCTTTGTGCTTTGAATATTTCCCTATTGATTCTTCTTTTTTTGCAATTGTCTTTATGTTTTGCTATGCGTTATGTTTTGCACTCTGTCAAAGCGTCTTTGGGCTTCCTGAAAAGCGCTATATAAAATAAATGCATTATTATTATTATTATTATTGGTGTGGTGTCCTTAATCTTGGGTATTTATTAAGATTCGTTCGCCGTCCCAGTTGAGCTGACCTCTTCTTAGCCATTCCAAAGAACCTTCTTTGTCTATGCCCAATCTGTCCAACTCTTTTTTATATTCCACTGCCCATTTGTGTGTACTCGCAGAGTACCCACCTTACGGGCGACCCTATGGGCATTCTTGTTCCAAGAGTACAACACATTTTCCGCCATCTCTTATTGGAGGATATTTACTGCTGATACAACTGATTTGACTTGGATTTCTTGATTATTTCCTTTGGTAAAAAGGCTGGATCTCTGTTCAACTTAGGTGGCCTTGGTTTTTTGAGGCATCTCAATTTTCCAGAAAAAACAAACATCAACCGTCATCCTAGCTAACAACACCCACGACCAAACCACACTTACCTCTTCCCCCCTCCTCTCCCTTCCACTTTCTCCTCAAAAATCCCTCTTTAACAGTCACCATAGCTAGCAATACCCACGACAACCCCACACCTCCCCCCCACCCCACCCTCCCTTCAAAATCCCCCTTCAACCGTCACCCTAGCAAACAATACCCATGACAACCCCACACCTCTCTCTTTCCTCCCCTCCACCCTGTCCTCAAAATCCCCCTTCAACCGTTACCCAAGGTAGCAATACCCACGAAAACCCCACACCTCCCTCCCACCCTCCCTTCAAAAGTCACCCTAGCTAACAATACCCATGACAACCCCACCCCTCCCCCCCACCCTCCCTTCCACCCTCTCCTCAAAATCCCCCTTCAACCATCACCCGAGGTAGCAATACCCACGACAACCCCACACCTCCCCCCCACCCTCCTTTCAAAATCCCCTTCAACCGTCACCCTAGCCAGCAATACCCACGACAACCCCACACCTCCCCCGCCAACCTCCCCTCCACAATCTCCTCAAAATCCCACTTCAACTGTCACCCTATCTAATAATACCCACGACAACCCCACACCACTCTCATTCCTCCCCTCCACCATCTCTTTACAAACTCCCATCAACCGTCACCCGAGCTAACAAAACTCTGTGTCCTTTCCTCCTGACAAGGTGGAAAAGTTTCTGTCAACCCTCGACTCTGATTCTGCAACTGGACCTGACGGCATCAGCCCACCGGTCCTAAAATCCTGTTCTTCCACTCTTTCACTCCCTCTCTCTGTTCTCTTCACCCTCTCTTTTGCTCAAGGTCATCTGCCATCTACTTGGAAATCTGCCAACATCACCGATTTCCACAAAAAGGTGCAAAAACAGATCCCAGCAACTACAGACCAATCAGCCTTCTCCCAATTATCAGCAAAGTCATGGAATCCATCATTGCTTCAGATATGAAATCTTTCCTCTTCTCCAATGGCTTGACCTCTGATCATCAACTTGGTTTCAGACCTGGTCACTCTACTCTGGACATGCTGCTTCTGCTTTCTCAACAATGGATGGAGGTCCTCAATGCCAAACAGGAAATTAGAGCTGTCTCCCTTGACATATCACATGCCTTCGATACGGTCTGGCACCGCTCTCTGCTCACCAAACTCTCCTCTTTTGGTATCCATGGAAATCTCCACGCATGGCTGGCGGACGTCCTCTCTAGTCGTAGTCAACGTGTGGCCCTGAATGGGTTTCTCTCATCTCCTCTTCCTGTTCAGGCTGGAGTTCCCCAAGGCAGTGTTCTGGGCCCTGTGCTTTTTCTGGTCTTCATCAATGATCTCTCTGACTCTCTTGAAAATCCTCTCTATCTCTTTGCTGATGACTCTACTCTCTGTCGCTCCATTCTTCATCCCTCAGATCGGCAGTCTGCAGCCTCCTCACTCTCTGCAGACCTGGACAAAATCACAGACTGGGCAAACAAGTGGAACATGTCTTTCAATCCTGACAAATCTCACACTCTTACGATGTCTCTCCAAAAAGACCGACTGGACAACCCTCCCATCCACTTTCTGAATAATCCTCTCCAAGAAGTTCTGTCACTCAAGCTTTTGGGTCTCACTATCTGCCATGATCTTTCCTAGGAAAACCACATTTCAAATCTGGCCTCCAAAGCCAGTCTCCGTCGTGCGAAGTCCTTCCTTGGCACACCCGAGCTCCTCACCACATACAAGGCTTTCATCCGCAGCTCAATGGAATACTGCTCTCCCCTCTGGGCTGGTGCTCCTGCCTCACACCTAGCTCGTCTTCACGCTGTTGAAACCAAAGCATTCAGAATCATTGGAATCTCCAGCGATGAAGCTAACTCCAAGGGCCTCTCACTCACTCACCGCAGGCAGGTTGGTGGTCTTTCCGTCTTCTACAGACTCCTCTCTGGCCTTGCCCCCCCAGCTCTCTCTGGGCTCTGTCCCGCAAATATTCCCACAGGTCGCACAAGATCTGCCTGCAACCCTCTTATGGTTAAACTGCCAAAATCAAGACTCTCTGCTCACCTTCACTCCTTCATTCCTCTTTTCTCCCGCCTCTGGAACAAACTCCCTCACTCTCTTCAATCCCACTCCACCCTCCAGTTCTTTAAAACAGCTGTTCACCACCATGTCTTATCTTCCCCCTTCCAAAACCTTGATCTTTTCTACCCCCGCTAATTTCACCCCAATTCCACTTTTTTGAAATACCAACTTCTGTCCTGGAAGTCCTTGGTGTCCTTGTGTTTTATACTTCTCCCACCCGCCCCCCCCCCCACTTCCCACGCCTCCTCCCCCCAAGCCCTCTCCCTCCCTCACATCTCCCTGCTCTTAAATGTTGTGTGCTCTCAAGTGTTTGTGTGCTTCCCCTTCTCTTGTCTTCCGCTCCCTCTTTTTATATATTTTGTTTGTCTGGTTGATTTGTTTGTGAAGTAAATGTCAGCTCTTTCACGAGCCTCGATTCAGTATACAAAAAAAAAAAAAACCCACGACATCCCCACACCTCCCCCGCCAACCTGCCCTCCACCATCTCCTCAAAACCCCCCTTCAACTGTCACCCTAGCTAACAATACCCACGACAACACCACACCATTCTCTTTCCTCCCCTCCACCATCTCTTCCCATCGACCGTCACCCTAGCTAACAATACCCACGACAACCCCACACCTCCCCCGCCAACCTCCCCTCCATCATCTCCTCAAAATCCCCCTTCAACTGTCACCCTAGCTATCAATACCCATGACAACCCCACACCACTCTCTTTCCTCCCCTCCACCATCTCTTCACAAATTCCCATCAACCTTCACCCTAGCTAACAATACCCACGACAACACTCCACCTCCCCACCACCATCATCTCAAAATCCCCCTTCAACCATCACCCAAGCTAACAATACCCACGACAACCCGACCACACTCACTTTCCTCTCCTCCACCATCCTCTCACAATCCCCTATCAACCATCACCCTTGCTACCAATACTCACGACCATCCCACACCATCTCTCTGTTCAGCTTGGGTGGCCTTTGGTTTTGAGGCATCACAATTTTCCAAAAACAAAAAAACAAACCATCAATCATCACCCAAGCTAACAGTACCCACGATCAACCTACATTCTCTGCCCCCTCCCCCCCGCCCCTCCACCATTCCCTCACAATCCCCCTACAACTGTCAACCTAGCCAACAATACTCACGACCACCCCTCACCACCACTCCACAATGCCCCATCAACTATCTCTGTAACTAACGATACTCACGACCACCCCACACAATCCCCCAACAACCATCACCCTAGCTAACAATACCCACGACCAACCCACACACCCTGCCTCCTCAAACATTTCCAATCATTATCGGAATCCGAGCAGCTCGCAATGCGCTGTCTCTATGTACTGTCGCCAGCAGGATCACAGTGAGTTCACAATGTGATGTCACTGGCAAACTCGAAAATCGACACTCCAGGGCTTTTTTCAGCACTTTGTGATTCACAAATAAAACAAGCATTCTGAGTATTGCGCTGCAATACATGTCCTCTACCAGCAGTCTGTCGTCCGGAAAACTGTTGGGGAAATTACCAAAGTTCAAAGTGCCATAACTTGGTCAAAAATGATCGAAACGTCTTGAAGTTCGAACTTGATCTGGAACTTATCATGAGGAAACCATGTACCAAGTTTGAAATCATTAGCATTAAGAGTATAGAAAGAAAGTCTGGAAAACTGTTCTTTGCGTGATGGACTGACAGATGGACAGACTGACAGACGGAGGGACGGAGTGCAAACCGAAAGTCCCCTCCGGTGTACACTGGTAGGGGACTAATAAAATCCCCTTCAAATTATACTGTTATTGATTGTCAATGGTTTTCAGAGGAAATAAAAATTGGGTTCCCCTTTCAGGGTATTTTGGTCATTTGGGTGTTTTGGGTCTTCAGGGTCTTTTGGGTCTTCGGGGCCTTTTGGGTCTTTGGGGTCTTTTCGGTGTTGGGGTATTCTGGCTCTTTGGGGTCTTTTTAGTCTATGGGGACTTTTCAGTCTTTGGGGTATTCTGGGTCTTCGAGGCCTTTTGGGTCCTCTGGGTCTTTTGGGTATTTGGGGTCTTTTCAGTCTTTGGGGTCTTCTGGGTCTTTGGAGTCTTTTTAGTCTTTGGGGTCTTTTCAGTCTTTGGGGTCTGTTAGGTCTTCGGGGCCTTTTGGGTCTTTGGGGTCTTTTCAGTCTTTGAGGTATTTTAGGTATTTTGTGTTGTTGGGGTGTTTTTGGTCTTTTCAGTCTTTGGGGTATTTTGGTTCTCGGGGTCTTCTCGGTATGTTGGGTCCTCGGGGGACGAGGGGGATGGGGGGGGGGGGGTCTTTTGGGTCTGCTGGGTACTTTAGGTTAAGTATTTCAGGTTACATTTGTGGGTGGAGTCAGGTGAGCTGTCCAACCAATGGGTGAAGCCCACACCCCTTTTCCCCACTCCAGTTCCCCCCACAATCCCCCTTCAACTGTCACCCGAGCAAACAATACTCATGACCACCTTTCCCCCCATTCCCTATCCCATCACAATCCCCCATCAGCCATCAACCAATGGGTGAAGTGCCAACATACATACATACATACAAACACTTGCTCCATTATATATAAGATTATATATAGATGTGCGCGTGCATGCGTGCGTGTGAGTGTGGTGAGACAACACCCACAGATGAGCACACCTTGTTAGTGTAGCCCTAGGGGTATGAGTATAATATGCTTCTCCGAGCCAGAGGTTGCAGTGCATCTGGGCAGCAGTGGTGCCACACATGTCCCTACTCACCACACTGGGTGCAGTAGTCCAACGTACACCAAACAATCCCTTGGATTCCTTCATCTACAGATAATTCCTATCACGGCTCGGAAACCAAAATTACCAAGAAAACTCCTAATTCATCTCCATTCTGCTCGCTGACCTCGTTCACCTGCATGTCCCAGTATGTGCAGCACTCTCCGTCAACGACGGTAATATAAACTGTATTGTACTAGTGGATTCGTTACATTTTGACGGACTACTCCCTTTCATTAGCTGAGGATAACACAGCTTTTTGTGGATTTAATAGAACAAGAAAAGCATCGTTTTGTAAATACCTACAGAAGTAATTAAGCATTTCCAGCAATGATTTAAGCTGAACTAAAAAAATAACATCTCCTGCATCCTAAACAATGTCCATATACAAAAAGTAAACAACTTGCCAAAAAAAAGGGCTGAAATCGCTGCAAAAGTCAGAAACGCAGAAGGAAACACCAGTTCTCGTGCATGCAGCAGGCGAAGAGCAGACTGAATGAATGTTTGCGTTTACAAACACTTATATCACCATGGCGACTTCTGTCGTGGTTGATGTTGTTTATTCATCGTCTTACAAAAACGTTCTAATAAAACTTCATATAAAGTTTCATTGACAGATCGGAATAGTTTGACATAGTGATCTTGTGCACTCATTTCTACAAGACAATTTCACTTCCCTTTACCACATGCTCGTGTTTTCTTCACAAAAAGCGTTTTCATTATTCAGTAAAATTCGCTTTTTCCTGTTCGTGAGGTACCTTAGTAACAAAAATGCCAAGGATTGTTACACGGCGGACAAAAGCACCATTTTTTCACCAAAGCTTTGCCAATGTGTTACGATCAAAAAGAGGGTAAGCTGCAAATAATCGAATGACAGGAAGTGTACTTTATGACGTCATAATGACGTTACAATCTACTTCCGAGCTCGGAGAGCAAGTAAATGTAGAAAATAACGTTCTGAAGCATTGTGATGAGGTTCCCAGTCATTAATTTGACATTTTGAGGGTCAGGGAATTGGAGTGATGTAATCAATGACATTTAAGCAACTACAAGCTGATTTGCTGTTGCAGTGACGTCACTATATTCTAATTTTTTTGAAAAAAAACAAAGAATCTGATTATTCACATAAGTGCTACAATTAATGCTCTATCACTTTGCTGACGACTCTACTCTCTGTCGCTCCATTCCTCATCCCTCAGATCGGCAGACTGCAGCCTCCTCACTCTCTGCAGACCTGGACAAAATCACAGACTGGGCAAACAAATGGAACATGTCTTTCAATCCTGATAAATCTCACACTCTTACGATGTCTCTCCGAAAAGACCGACTGGAAAACCCTCCCATCCACTTTCTGAATAATCCTCTCCAAGAAGTTCTGTCACTCAAGCTTTTGGGTCTCACTATTTGCCATGATCTTTCCTGGGAAAACCACATTTCAAATACAGCCTCCAAAGCCAGTCGCCGACTGGGCATCCTCCGTCGTGCGAGGTCCTTCCTTGGCACAGCTGAGCTCCTCACCACATACAAGGCTTTCATCCGCAGCTCTATGGAATACTGCTCTCCCCTCTGGTCTGGTGCTCCTGCCTCACACCTAGCCCGTCTTCACGCTGTTGAAACCAAAGCGTTCAGAATCATTGGAATCTCCCGCGATGAAGCTAACTCCAAGGGCCTCTCACTCACTCACCGCAGGCAGGTTGGTGGTCTTTCCGTCTTCTACCGACTCCTCTCTGGCCTTGCCCCCCCAGCCCTCTCTGGGCTCTGTCCCCCAAATATTCCTACAGGTCGCACAAGATCTGCCTGCAACCCTCTTATGGTTAAACTGCCAAAATCAAGACTTTCTGCTCACCTTCACTCCTTCATTCCTCTTTTCTCCCGCCTCTGGAACAAACTCCCTCACTCTCTTCAATCCCACTCCACCCTCCAGGTCTTTAAAACAGCTGTTCACCACCATCTCTTATCATCCCCCATCCAAAACCATGATCTTTTCTACCCCCGCTAATTTCGGTCCTCTTGTGTTTTATACTTCTCCCACCCCCCCCCCCCCCCCCCACCCCCTTCCCACGCCTCCTGCCCCCAGGCCCTCTCCCTCCCACACTTCTCCCTGCTCTCAAGTGTTGTGGTTGTGTGCTTCCCCTTCTCTCCCCATCTTGTCTTCCGCTCCCTCTTTTTGTATATTTTGTTTGTCTGGTTGATTTGTTTGTGAGGTAAATGTTAGCTCTTTCACGAGCCTCGATTCAGTATACAAAAAAAAGAAAAAAGTATTTGTCGACATGACTTCTTCTTATTTTCCATATAACTAGATTGTGATCTTTAAAGTCTTGCAACCGATCAAATTTAGGCCTACATATATTTCTTTGTTGAGTTCAAGTTTACATATAATTTTAACACAGGGAAAATATACAGTTGTGTGGGTGCAAGTTTTTTTCTTCTTCTAATATTTCATGCGTATGAAACATAGTAACTATATAGTTATAACACAGACTATTTCATTGACTATCCCATCATTTTTTGAACGGTCACTGTACAGCGGATGGTAATTTTGAATCCTTTTACGCACACTCCAATGTGTGAATTTAATCCTCTGAAAATAAAGGAAATTGTGTATCTTCAGTAAATAATCTGTAAAAAGCTTCATCTGTAGTCTTGCTCATTAATAATTATCAGAGGTTTCAGTAGAACGAACAAAATTCCTCAACGAAAATTTTAAATATTATTCTACATCTGAGGTAAAATATACCTGTGCAAGTTTACAAAATTCTCCAAAACGTATTAATTTACAACATTGGAACATGTAATTGGTTTGAATATTCTACCTTTCTATGCTTATGTGGACAGTTACTATCTAATTTCAGGTCATCATGCATTGGACAGCTTGCATTATCTGCATGAAAACTACACCAGAAAGACTATGTTGTCCGCAGAAAGGATTTAAGTGTAACGCCAGAGACGTATATGCTGCATTCCTGGCAAATGTTGAAGAGTTCAGGAAAATAAATGCATTGCCAGTTGATGTAGAATATGGAGCTGAAGGAGGTTTTCAGAGGAGATAAAAATTGGGTTCCCTTTAAGGGTCTTTTTGGTCTTTTGGGTGTTTAGGGTCTTCAGGGTCTTTTGTGTCTTTGGGGCCTTTTGGGTCTTCAGGGCATTTTGGGTCTTTGGGGTCTTTTCGGTGTTGGGGTATTCTGCGTCTTTGGCGTCTTTTTAGTCTTTGGGGACTTTTCAGTCTTTGGGGTATTTTGGGTCTTCGAGGCCTTTTGGGTCTTTGGGATGTTTTGGGTCTTTCAGTCTTTTGGGTCTTCGGGGTCTTTTGGGTCTTCGGGGCCTTTTTGGGTCCTCTGGGTCTTTTGGGTATGTGGGGTCTTTTCAGTCTTTGGGGTCTTCTGGGTCTTTGGGGTCTTTTTAGTCTTTGGGGTCTTTTCAGTCTTTGGGGTCTGTTAGGTCTTCGGGGCCTTTTGGGTGTTTGGGGTCTTTTTGGTCTTTGGGGTCTATTAGTTATTTGTGGTCTTTTCAGTCTTTGAGGTATTTTAGGTATTTTGTGTTGTTGGGGTGTTTTTGGTATTTTCAGTCTTTGCGGTCTTTTGGGTCTTCGGGGTCTTTTCGGGGGTATTTAGGGTCCTTGGGGTATTTTGGTTCTCGGGGTCTTCTCGGTATGTTGGGTCCTCGGGGGACGAGGGGGATGGGGGGGGGGGGTCTTTTGGGTCTGCTGGGTACTTTAGGTTAAGTATTGCAGGTTACATTCGTGGGTGGAGTCAGGTGAGCTGTCCAACCAATGGGTGAAGCCCACACCCCTTTTCCCCACTCCAGTTCCCCCCACAATCCCCCTTTAACTGTCACCCGAGCTAACAATACTCATGACCACCTTACCCCCATCCCCTATCCCATCACAATCCCCCATCAGCCATTAACCAATGGGTGTAGTGCCGACATACATACATACAAACACTTGCTCCATTATATATAAGATTATATATAGATGTGCGCGTGCATGCGTGCGTGTGAGTGTGGTGAGACAACACCCACAGATGAGCACACCTTGTTAGTGTAGCCCTAGGGGTATGAGTATAATATGCTTCTCCGAGCCAGAGGTTGCAGTGCATCTGGGCAGCAGTGGTGCCACACATGTCCCTACTCACCACACGGGGTGCAGTAGTCCAACGTACACCAAATAATCCCTTGGATTCCTTCATCTACAGATAATTCCTATCACGGCTCGGAAACCAAAATTACCAAGAAAACTCCTAATTCATCTCCATTCTGCTCGCTGACCTCGTTCACCTGCATGTCCCAGTATGTGCAGCACTCTCCGTCAACGACGGTAATATAAACTGTATTGTACTAGTGGATTCGTTACATTTTGACGGACTACTCCCTTTCATTAGCTGAGGATAACACAGCTTTTTGTGGATTTAATAGAACAAGAAAAGCATCGTTTTGTAAATACCTACAGAAGTAATTAAGCATTTCCAGCAATGATTTAAGCTGAACTAAAAACATAACATCTTCTGCATCCCAAACAATGTCCATATACAAAAAGTAAACAACTTGCCAAAAAAAAGGGCTGAAATCGCTGCAAAAGTCAGAAACGCAGAAGGAAACACCAGTTCTCGTGCATGCAGCCAGGCGAAGAGCAGACTGAATGAATGTTTGTGTTTACAAACACTTATATCACCATGGCGACTTCTGTCGTGGTTGATGTTGTTTGTTCATCGTCTTACAAAAACGTTCTAATAAAACTTCATATAAAGTTTCATTGACAGATCGGAATAGTTTGACATAGTGATCTTGTGCACTCATTTCTACAAGACAATTTCACTTCCCTTTACCACATGCTCGTGTTTTCTTCACAAAAAGCGTTTTCATTATTCAGTAAAATTCTCTTTTTCCTGTTAGTCAGGTACCTTAGTAACAAAAATGCCAAGGATTGTTACACGGCGGACAAAAGCACCATTTTTTCACCAAAGCTTTGCCAATGTGTTACGATCAAAAAGAGGGTAAGCTGCAAATAATCGAATGACAGGAAGTGTACTTTATGACGTCATAATGACGTTACAATCTACTTCCGAGCTCGGAGAGCAAGTAAATGTAGAAAATAACGTTCTGAAGCATTGTGATGAGGTTCCCAGTCATTAATTTGACATTTTGAGGGTCAGGGAATTGGAGTGATGTAATCAATTACATTTAAGCAACTACAAGCTGATTTGCTGTTGCAGTGACGTCACTATATTCTAATTTTTTTGAAAAAAAACAAAGAATCTGATTATTCACATAAGTGCTACAATTAATGCTCTATCACTTTGCTGACGACTCTACTCTCTGTCGCTCCATTCCTCATCCCTCAGATCGGCAGTCTGCAGCCTCCTCACTCTCTGCAGACCTGGACAAAATCACAGACTGGGCAAACAAATGGAACATGTCTTTCAATCCTGATAAATCTCACACTCTTACGATGTCTCTCCGAAAAGACCGACTGGAAAACCCTCCCATCCACTTTCTGAATAATCCTCTCCAAGAAGTTCTGTCACTCAAGCTTTTGGGTCTCACTATTTGCCATGATCTTTCCTGGGAAAACCACATTTCAAATACAGCCTCCAAAGCCAGTCGCCGACTGGGCATCCTCCGTCGTGCGAGGTCCTTCCTTGGCACACCTGAGCTCCTCACCACATACAAGGCTTTCATCCGCAGCTCTATGGAATACTGCTCTCCCCTCTGGTCTGGTGCTCCTGCCTCACACCTAGCCCGTCTTCACGCTGTTGAAACCAAAGCGTTCAGAATCATTGGAATCTCCCGCGATGAAGCTAACTCCAAGGGCCTTTCACTCACTCACTGCAGGCAGGTTGGTGGTCTTTCCGTCTTCTACCGACTCCTCTCTGGCCTTGCCCCCCCAGCCCTCTCTGGGCTCTGTCCCCCAAATATTCCTACAGGTCGCACAAGATCTGCCTGCAACCCTCTTATGGTTAAACTGCCAAAATCAAGACTTTCTGCTCACCTTCACTCCTTCATTCCTCTTTTCTCCCACCTCTGGAACAAACTCCCTCACTCTCTTCAATCCCACTCCACCCTCCAGGTCTTTAAAACAGCTGTTCACCACGATCTCTTATCATCCCCCATCCAAAACCATGATCTTTTCTACCCCCGCTAATTTCGGTCCTCTTGTGTTTTATACTTCTCCCACCCCCCCCCCCCCTTCCCACGCCTCCTGCCCCCAGGCCCTCTCCCTCCCACACTTCTCCCTGCTCTCAAGTGTTGTGGTTGTGTGCTTCCCCTTCTCTCCCCATCTTGTCTTCCGCTCCCTCTTTTTGTATATTTTGTTTGTCTGGTTGATTTGTTTGTGAGGTAAATGTTAGCTCTTTCACGAGCCTCGATTCAGTATACAAAAAAAAGAAAAAAGTATTTGTCGACATGACTTCTTCTTATTTTCCATATAACTAGATTGTGATCTTTAAAGTCTTGCAACCGATCAAATTTAGGCCTACATATATTTCTTTGTTGAGTTCAAGTTTACATATAATTTTAACACAGGGAAAATATACAGTTGTGTGGGTGCAAGTTTTTTTTTTTCTTCTAATATTTCATGCGTATGAAACATAGTAACTATATAGTTATAACACAGACTATTTCATTGACTATACCATCATTTTTTGAACGGTCACTGTACTGCGGATGGTAATTTTGAATCCTTTTAGGCACACTCCAATGTGTGAATTTAATCCTCTGAAAATAAAGGAAATTGGGTATCTTCAGTAAATAATCTGTAAAAAGCTTCATCTGTAGTCTTGCTCATTAATAATTATCAGAGGTTTCAGTAGAACGAACAAAATTCCTCAACGAAAATTTTAAATATTATTCTACATCTGAGGTAAAATATACCTGTGCAAGTTTACAAAATTCTCCAAAACGTATTAATTTACAACATTGGAACATGAAATTGGTTTGAATATTCTACCTTTCTATGCTTATGTGGACTGTTACTATCTAATTTCAGGTCATCATGCATTGGACAGCTTGCATTATCTGCATGAAAACTACACCAGAAAGACTATGTTGTCTACAGAAAGGAAGTATATGCTGCATTCCTGGCAAATGTTGAAGAGTTCAGGAAAATAAATGCATTGCCAGTTGATGTAGAATATGGAGCTGAAGGAGGTTTTCAGAGGAGATAAAAATTGGGTTCCCTTTAAGGGTCTTTTGGGTGTTTAGGGTCTTCAGGGTCTTTTGTGTCTTTGGGGCCTTTTGGGTCTTCAGGGCATTTTGGGTCTTTGGGGTCTTTTCGGTGTTGGGGTATTCTGCGTCTTTGGCGTCTTTTTAGTCTTTGGGGACTTTTCAGTCTTTGGGGTCTGTTAGGTCTTCGGGGCCTTTTGGGTGTTTGGGGTCTTTTTGGTCTTTGGGGTCTATTAGTTCTTTGGGGTCTTTTCAGTCTTTGAGGTATTTTAGGTATTTTGTGTTGTTGGGGTGTTTTTGGTATTTTCAGTCTTTGCGGTCTTTTGGGTCTTCGGGGTCTTTTGGGGGGTATTTAGGGTCCTTGGGGTATTTTGGTTCTCGGGGTCTTCTCGGAATGTTGGGTCCTCGGGGGACGAGGGGGATGGGGGGGGGGGTCTTTTGGGTCTGCTGGGTACTTTAGGTTAAGTATTTCAGGTTACATTCGTGGGTGGAGTCAGGTGAGCTGTCCAACCAATGGGTGAAGCCCACACCCCTTTTCCCCACTCCAGTTCCCCCCACAATCCCCCTTTAACTGTCACCCGAGCTAACAATACTCATGACCACCTTACCCCCATCCCCTATCCCATCACAATCCCCCATCAGCCATCAACCAATGGGTGTAGTGCCGACATACATACATACAAACACTTGCTCCATTATATATAAGATTATATATAGATGTGCGCGTGCATGCGTGCGTGTGAGTGTGGTGAGACAACACCCACAGATGAGCACACCTTGTTAGTGTAGCCCTAGGGGTATGAGTATAATATGCTTCTCCGAGCCAGAGGTTGCAGTGCATCTGGGCAGCAGTGGTGCCACACATGTCCCTACTCACCACACTGGGTGCAGTAGTCCAACGTACACCAAACAATCCCTTGGATTCCTTCATCTACAGATAATTCCTATCACGGCTCGGAAACCAAAATTACCAAGAAAACTCCTAATTCATCTCCATTCTGCTCGCTGACCTCGTTCACCTGCATGTCCCAGTATGTGCAGCACTCTCCGTCAACGACGGTAATATAAACTGTATTGTCCTAGTGGATTCGTTACATTTTGACGGACTACTCCCTTTCATTAGCTGAGGATAACACAGCTTTTTGTGGATTTAATAGAACAAGAAAAGCATCGTTTTGTAAATACCTACAGAAGTAATTAAGCATTTCCAACAATGATTTAAGCTGAACTAAAAACATAACATCTCCTGCATCCTAAACAATGTCCATATACAAAAAGTAAACAACTTGCCAAAAAAAAGGGCTGAAATCGCTGCAAAAGTCAGAAACGCAGAAGGAAACACCAGTTCTCGTGCATGCAGCCAGGCGAAGAGCAGACTGAATGAATGTTTGTGTTTACAAACACTTATATCACCATGGCGACTTCTGTCGTGGTTGATGTTGTTTATTCATCATCTTACAAAAACGTTCTAATAAAACTTCATATAAAGTTTCATTGACAGATCGGAATAGTTTGACATAGTGATCTTGTGCACTCATTTCTACAAGACAATTTCACTTCCCTTTACCACATGCTCGTGTTTTCTTCACAAAAAGCGTTTTCATTATTCAGTAAAATTCTCTTTTTCCTGTTAGTCAGGTACCTTAGTAACAAAAATGCCAAGGATTGTTACACGGCGGACAAAAGCACCATTTTTTCACCAAAGCTTTGCCAATGTGTTACGATCAAAAAGAGGGTAAGCTGCAAATAATCGAATGACAGGAAGTGTACTTTATGACGTCATAATGACGTCACAATCTACTTCTGAGCTCGTAGAGCAAGTAAATGTAGAAAATAATGTTGTGAAGCATTGTGATGAGGTTCCAAGTCATTAATTTGACATTTTGAGGGTCAGGGAATTGGAGTGATGTAATCAATGACATTTAAGGAACCATAAGCTGATTTGCTGTTGCAGTGACGTCACTATAATCTAATTTTGTTGAAAAAAACAAAGAATCTGATTATTCACATGAGTGCTACAATTAAAGTATTTGTCGACATGACTTCTTGTTCTTTTCCATATAACTAGATTGTGATCTTTAAAGTCTTGCAACCGATCAAATTTAGGCCTACATATATTTCTTTGTTGAGTTCAAGTTTACATATAATTTTAACACAGGGAAAATATACAGTTGTGTGGGTGAAAGTTTTTTTCTTCTAATATTTCATGCGTATGAAACATAGTAACTATATAGTTATAACACAGACTATTTCATTGACTATACCATCATTTTTTGAACGGTCACTGTACTGCGGATGGTAATTTTGAATCCTTTTAGGCACACTCCAATGTGTGAATTTAATCCTCTGAAAATAAAGGAAATTGGGTATCTTCAGTAAATAATCTGTAAAAAGCTTCATCTGTAGTCTTGCTCATTAATAATTATCAGAGGTTTCAGTAGAACGAACAAAATTCCTCAACGAAAATTTTTAATATTATTCTACATCTGAGGTAAAATATACCTTTGCAACTTCACAAAATTCTACAAAACGTATTAATTTACAACATTGGAACAGGTAATTGGTTTGAATATTCTACCTTTCTATGCTTATGTGGACTGTTACTATCTAATTTCAGGTCATCATGGATTGGACAGCTCGCATTATCTGCATGAAAACTACACCAGAAAGACTATGTTGTCTACAGAAAGGAAGTATATGCTGCATTCCTGGCAAATGTTGAAGAGTTCAGGAAAATAAATGCATTGCCAGTTGATGTAGAATATGGAGCTGAAGGAACAGTAGAAACGTTTGTGGAAAATAATGCCTCGTGGCATCATTCTTGTCATCAAAAGTTCAACAACTCGCAACTCAAAAGGCAAGTAATGAAGAAAAGAAAACATGAAGCCGAGGCTCGCGTGATGCGACCGTCAAAGAGGCAGTCGGTGTTTGATGCTAAATGTGTGTGTGCATCTTCTGTGAAACAACGAGTGGCCAAAAATTACACAACTTCGAAACATTTTGCGCTGATCAGTCCCTCAGAAAGATGGCAACTGATATGCAGGATGAACAACTCTTATCCAAAATAGCAGGGGGTGATTTCATTGCCCTAGAAGCCAAATACCACCATTAACTGTTAACCCCTAGAACCACCTTAACTGTTTACCCCTAGAACCACCTTAACTGTTTACCCCTAGAACCACCTTAACTGTTTACCCCTAGAACCACCTTAACTGTTTACCCCTAGAACCACCTTAACTGTTTGACGCAATATAGAAACAGACATCGGGCTCATCACCGTAAAGGTGTTTCCTCAAACACGGAAAGAGAACGAGCAGACGCCAGAGCATTTGTGGAGTTGGTGTCTTACGTTGAGTTTGCCATTGAGGATGCGACGGGACATACCTCTTCAAGTTATCTGATCTTCATGATCTGTATGAACGTCGTCTTCAAAGTCTTGGGCAGGATGTCTCAATCAACAAGAGTCGTTTGAAAAGCAGACTTCTTGAACACTTTGCTGACACAGGTGTGCAAGAGCAGACAGATGGCAAGAACATCGTTCTTGTGTTTCCAGAGGGAATGCAACAAATGTTCAAAGATGCTTTGCTCGAACACAACTATGAATCAGAAGCTCTCCTTTTTGCAAAAGTAGCAAAAATATGCTGAGAAGAAATGTTCAGAGAAACGCACTTTTTTTTTTTTTGTATACTGAATCGAGGCTCGTGAAAGAGCTGACATTTACTTCACAAACAAATCAACCAGACAAACAAAATATATAAAAAGAGGGAGCGGAAGACAAGAGAAAGGGAAGCACGCAAACACTTGAGAGCACACAACATTTAAGAGCAGGGAGATGTGTGGGAGGGAGAGGGCTTGGGGGGAGGAGGCGTGGGAAGGGGGGGGGGGTGGTGGGAGAAGTATAAAACACAAGGACACCAAGGACTTCCAGGACAGAAGTTGGTATTTCGAAAAGTGGAATTGGGGTGAAATTATCGGGGATAGAAAAGATCAATGTTTTGGATGGGGGAAGATAAGAGATGGTGGTGAACAGCTGTTTTAAAGACCTGGAGGGTGGAGTGGGATTGAAGAGAGTGAGGGAGTTTGTTCCAGAGGCGGGAGAAAAGAGGAATGAAAGAGTGAAGGTGAGCAGAGAGTCTTGATTTTGGCAGTTTAACCATAAGAGGGTTGCAGGCAGATCTTGTGCGACCTGTAAGAATATTTGCGGGACAGAGCCCAGAGAGAGCTGGGGGGGCAAGGCCAGAGAGGAGTCGGTAGAAGACGGAAAGACCACCAACCTGCCTGCGGTGAGTGAGTGAAAGGCCCTTGGAGTTAGCTTCATCGCGGGAGATTCCAATGATTCTGAATGCTTTGCTTTCAACAGCGTGAAGACGAGCTAGGTGTGAGGCAGGAGCACCAGCCCAGAGGGGAGAGCAGTATTCCATTGAGCTGCGGATGAAAGCCTTGTACGTGGTGAGGAGCTCAGGTGTGCCAAGGAAGGACTTCGCACGACGGAGGATGCCCAGTCGGCGACTGGCTTCTTCGTGTTTTGTGGCAGTTTTCCCCCTAAGTGCCAGAAAATGCTTCCCAGCCTCACACTCCTTTAATCAACGATCCTGTATGGACCACACCTGAAGAGCGATGTTGATGACACTCAGGTCAGTCAAACAATGGCTCAGTTATACCTCCACAATTCGAAGAAAAAATGCAAGAAAGGGGCCACTCCCAAAAAACAGTCTCCGGAGCGAGAGCCTCCACTTCCTGTCTACATTGGATATTCACACACTGACGAGGAACACAACACTTGTTGACCAACTGACTAAACTGGGGTTGAGCATCTCCTACAGCCGGTTGATGCAGCTGGAGAAGAAATTGGCATCTGCAATGTGTGACCAGTTCACTGCTGATCAAATTGTGTGCCCATCTATTCTCAGGAATGGACTCTTCACTGTCGGTGCACTGGATACCATTGACCGTAATCCCTCGTCCACTACAGCCAAAGGATCTTTTCATGGGAGTGGTCCACCCTGCACAGAACTTTGCAGTTGCAACTGTCATAGTGGGGGGGCCAATGTAGCAGATTGAAATGCCCGGTGAAATTGCTTGTTAATTTTTGAACACTGGTTGGGCTGTCTTTAGGGATGATATAAGTTCTAGAAAAAATATGTCTCCAATTGTTTCAAGTTCTTTATGGCGGCCATTTTGGATTTTCAAAATGGCGGATGTCGAAAACGTAAAATTCCAGTATCTTGGCTTCTAAATGACCTAGAGTTTCGATTCTGGTGTCCAGTTGTACATTTTTGGGGATAGAGAATTGAATGAAACCTTCTTTAATAACCTACAAGGGATAAAAATAGGTTTTTATGGCACAGCCGAACCAGTGTCCAAAATCTAACTTAATGCACATCTATCTTAATTGTTATTTGTTATTTGTATGTTCCAGATTCGTGACCCTGAGCTATGATGGAGCCAAATAGCAAGAAAACCAAGAAAGAAACTGATTTCACACTTTGCATTCAGTGCCAGGATCCCCAAGGTGCACTAGTGACTGAGCCAGCACTGGGCTCATATGCAAAGTTTCTCCAGTTCATCCAGGAGAGGGCACGATATGGTGATGCCGACTTCAAACAGATCAGCGAACGATTAAGCTGTTTCACTGCCACTGACTTGAGGAACAATAAAGCAAAGTGGCACCGGGCATGTTATGGATCTACATGCAACACTGCTCACCTGGAGCGTGCTAGAGTTCGCCACCAGAAAGCCTGCGAACATGGCGACACCCAGCATCTTCATAAGAGGTGTGGACGTCCTTCTTCTGCACCTGCCGCTGCAAGTACCTCAGGTTCTATGCAAGACGAGACTCTTCGCTTCACACGTTCATCATCAACTCCATTCAACAGAGACCTTTGTTTCTTCTGTCAAGAGGTCACTAAGGAAAGTGTACATGTTGTATGCACGTTCAACGCAGGTAAACAGCTGAAGAAAGCTGTTGAAGAAGGCAGCAACCACAAGTGGAAAGTTCAGCTGAGTGCTGCCATCAGTGCACATGATGCTCATGCGATCGACGTCAAGTATCATCTCCCATGCTGGGTGCAGAATGTCCAACGTGCTCCCAAGAGTGGGACATCAAGTGATGACAAAGAACACATACTGCAAGAAACTAATGTTATCAAAATAGCCGCAGACATTGAGTTTGTCAGCCTTGTTCGCTCTCTACTCCAAGCTGGTGAAATTCTCAACATGTCTGACCTGAAGTCGGTTTACTCCAGGATTCTTGACAATAATGGTGTGCACAATGTCCCATCACCTACTACCCAAGGCATGAAGGAGAAAATCAACTCTCACATTGATGACGTTCACTTCATGAAACCAAAACGTCGAAACGAGTCAGACTGTGTATTCTCCACTGCCGTGCGTGATGCAGCTGTCGAAGATGCAATGACGAAGACAAATGAAAAAAACATCGAACAACTGTTTGAGAGTGCCTCTGTTCTCCGCAGTGCCATTGCTTGTCAGAACAAGCACCCATGGCAATTTGAAGGAGAAATGAACACTGATGATGCTGAAAAGCATGTACCCAAAGTACTCTATGCTTTCCTCCGCTGGCTACTGGAAGGACCAGCCACGAGCATTGAGCCAGAGACTATGCGCTCAGCCACTATTCATCGAGATGTTATAACCATCAGTCAGAACATCATGTACGGCTACAAGTCAAAACGCCAAGTCACGTACAAGCCCAAAGAGCCAGATGCACCATTCCGCCATCGCTTAGAATGGCCACAGCAGCTTGCCGTTGCCATTGTAGTCCATCAGTCCACCAGAAACAAGAAGCTTCTGGATTTCCTGCATGGGTTCGGTCTGTCTGTTGATTATAGTCGGATCTTGCGGTTGGAGACACAGCTGGCCAACTCAGTCATAGAGTCTACGACAGAACAGGGTGTATACTTTCCAAGAACCATGCGCATAGGGACGTTTGTCTTCTTTGCAGTGGACAACAGTGACTTCAATGAAGACACACCTGATGGGAAGCGGACACTCCATGCTACAGCCTGGGCACTCTACCAACGACGGGAACATGCACCCTCCACAGATGAACATAGAACACTGACACTACATGACCGAAAGGCCAGACACCGCTCACTCAAGGTTCTGACTGCTCCAGACTTTGTTCCTTGCCAAGCACCAAACAAACAATCTGCCACAGGTACCACGTATAGCTTCAAGACACGGTCAAACCCAGATGTCACCAAGCCGTACTCTGCGACGGACACAGTGTGGCTACTTTCACGCACAATCATGCGAACAGCTGAAGCTGAGGACGTACAAGACGACATCATCCCACCAGATGACCAGCTGCAAGCTGCAGAACCCCAGCATGCTGACCCTGTTGGGTCACTCGTCCACGATCCAAAACAACCACCTGGCAGTAGGATCAAGCATCACGATATCCCAACTTGGACAGCCTACAACTCACTGCTCTCCTCTTCGAAGCCTCTGACAGAGGTCAACGCCCTGCCATTGGTAGCAGCACCAGCCCATGAATGGCAAACACTGATAACAGTCTTGAAACAGACACAGCAAATCAACTGCATGGTCATGGGTCCCGATAGGAAGACAGTGATCACCTTAGACATGGCCCTGTATGAGCGAGCCAAACAGCTGGAGATGACCAGAGATGACTGCAAAGGCAAGTGGGTACTGCGACTAGGGGAGATGCACACTGTGATGGCTGCACTGAGGGCTGCTGGGAATGCCATAGAGGACAGTGGTCTTGACGAGGCTTGGTCTGAGGCTGATATCTATGGCCCAACAACGACCAGACAAATACTGGAAGCCAAGCACATGAAGAGGGCTTTGGAGGCCCACATCACCACTGTCCAAGCCCTCTTCGACCTCTATGTGGACGAATTCTTCCAAGAGCATCCCCATCTGAGGGGCCCATGTACCCAGTCAGCACAACAGGTTGCCCAGAGCTGTCATCTACACAACCGAGAGGAGATGACAAGCGCGCAGAACAACATGCTAGCTGTCCTCGAGTCAAACGAAGTCCTGGAGGCCATGGCAAAGTTTGATGAGAGGAAAGAAGCCAAGAGTCCACTGTTCAAGTTTGTGCGACGCTACATGCGGATGATAATGCTGATATACACATTCATCCGTGCCACCCGTGATGGACAATTTGAGCTTCACCTGTCTTCACTGGATGAGATGTGCATATACCTCTTTGCACATGACAAACAGAAATATGCCAGGCTGACTCCCCGGTACCTTGCAGAGATGAAGGCCCTGAAGATGACAGATCCAGGGATCTACCAAGAGTTCATGGATGGGAACTTCAGTGTCCATAAGAATGAAATCCCCTTCTGTGCTGTAGGTGTGGACCATGCACTGGAGCACATCAACAGGATCATGAAGGTGACAGGGGGTATTGTGGGCATTACCCAGAATGCCAGTGCCCGCGAAAGGTTCTTTCTGACAGCACCAGAGCTGAGTAGGCTTGCTGAAGAAGCCCGTCAGATGGCTGGCTCACAATCAGCTACACGCAAGGAGCACCACGACCTATCAACCACAGTCTGGGCTCGGCAGGAAGACAGCATTCGTCGACTGAAGAATGTGATCAGAGAGTCCATGAATCCCATGACGCATGAGGGTGAAGACCTGACGACTATCATCACCAAGGTGGTGATGCCAGCTGAAGTACAGAACGATGTCTGCAACCAAGATGAGATTGGTCAGAAAGCGTATAACACGTTTGTTGCAGAGCGCATCAACACAAATGAAATCAACCTTTGGGCCAGAATGGGAAAGGTCAAACTGAAGATGTGGAAGAGTGCCAGGAAAGCTGTGAAGCACAAACTGGCAGACAAGGTTGTAGAGCTGAAAGACGACAGGTCACTGTTTGCGCGCATGCTGATCGTGGCCCGCTCACGACCAGAGATCAACTTGAAGGATGCCATAGGTCAATATGAATTCACCGCGCTTCCACGAACCCTCTTTGCAATGGCTGGGACACTACTACCATGCACAGACAAAAGCAAGCTCATGGGCATCCTAGAAGATCTACCCAAGAAGTCAACTGGCACTGGTCAGCAGCCAGACGACGACAATCCTGAACATACTCCACCCCCTCCCAAGAAGGTGACTGTCATAGACGGCATGGCATTAGTGCAAGCAATGGGTAAGCCACAATGGGTCAAAACATGTGCCCAGTGGGCTGGCCATTTCAATGCAACACTGGACTGCAAGACCAACGGGTATGATGAAGTCCACCTCGTGTTTGACCGATATGATCTGCCAAATTCACTGAAAGAGGCCACACGGAGAGGCGCCAAGGTGGCAAGCCGCCCACTGCTTACCACGTTCAAGACAGCACCCCGATTGGGAAACTGACAGCAAAACAGTTCCTGTCGCACACCAACACCAAAGATGAGCTAACTGTCTATCTGGCAAAGAAAGCTCTGTGTCACTTTGAGGGGACTACCAAGGTCTTCATCGTCACTTCAAGGCAGGATGTCTTCTCCAACTGCATGGATGTACAGCATCTCCGTAGCTCCCAGGAGGAGGCTGATACGAGGATCTTTCTTCACAGTCTAGATGCCGTCCGAAGAGGTGCAACACAGCTGTACATTCAGTCACCTGATACTGATGTATTCATCCTAGCACTCCACCGGTACCATGAACTATGCAAAGACACATACTTCATCACGGGTGTGGGGAACAAGAAGAGGCAAATCTCACTGGAACCAATAGTACATGAACTTGGTGTCAGGAAGGCTGCAGCCCTACCAGGATTCCATGCATTCACGGGAGCAGACCAGACTGGTCGGTTTGCCGGCAAGGGAAAGCTCACATGTTGGCAAGCCCTCAATAGGTGCTCTGTTGAGGTGGTATCTGCGTTTCATGACCTTGGGGCCTCTGAGGAGCTGAGAGCTGACACAGAAAGTGACATTGAGGCATTTGTATGCCAGCTGTATGAGCCTCGTACTACAGTTGTGGATGTGGGCAAGCTGAGGTGGAGACTGTTTACCAAGAAACAGCTAGAGGCACAGAAGCTGCCACCAACACGGGGAGCTTTACATGAAGCCATTGCTCGTGCACATTTCCAGGCCATGGTGTGGCATCAGGCTGATGTACCGGACCCCCAGCTTCCACAACCAACAGAACATGGATGGAGAGCAGAAGGAGATCAGCTGGTGCCCATCACAACCAAGGACCCTCCAGCCCCAGCTGCCATCACACATCTAATCAAATGTAACTGCAAGAAGACCCAATGCATGTCTCACTGCTCATGCAGGTCTCAGCATCTCAACTGTTCTGAGATGTGTATGTGTGGGGCAGATGAAGAGGTGTGTGGTAACACGGGTCAGGAGCGCCCCATGGGAATCGATAACACTGATGATGAGGAGGATGGAGATCCTTCAATGTAACAATGAACACTGCCAACTAAAAATATTGCACAAAGACATTATAAGTGTACATTTGAACACTAAAGTCCAGCCTTTATGTGATTTAGAAGTGAAAATGATGGAAAAAAATATATATATGTGTTGGCATAAGTGCGTGAAAATCCAAGATGGCTGCCATAAGAACCCTTTTGATCATATGTAGGTGTATAAATGTGTGTTTATTGGATTAAGTATCCGCAAATATGTACATTTGGACACCAAAATTAACACTCTAGGTCATTTAGAAGCCAAGATAATGACAATTTCGGTTTTCAACAAACGCCATTTTGATAATCCAAAATGGCCGCTATAAAGAACTTGAAAAAAATGGAGACATATTTTTTCTACAACTTCTATCATCCCTAAAGACAACCCAACCAGTGTCCACAAATTAACATTTGAATTCAACGGGAAAACATTGGCCCCCCCACTATCAGAAAGAATTTGCTCGCAGCTGCAGCTCATCATTGACACTAAGCTATTAATCTTATTCCACATCTGTGCATGTCAACTTTGAACAATTACTTGCCTTGAGTATAATTAAGGTGTTGAATATCAATCCTAATTGCAGAATCAATGAGGCTGATAATACTTCCTAATATTCTCTTGCAACAATGATATAGCATAAAACAGATGTGTGTGTGTGTGTGTGTGTGTGTGTGTAGGGGTGGGGGGGGGGGGGGGGCGGGCCGTCACTGTGTTTTTTGTGAGGTAATAATTACATCTCAATGGAATCATTGATCACAACAGGGGCGAGGAGCGCGACTATGATGTATATACATATTGAATTCGATATATTTAATTTTGAACCATCTATCCTTTTATTCAACTAGCGGATCACATATTGATGACGTCATAAAACGTAATAGCTCAGTCTAAATAAAAAAAGCGCGGCTGCACCGATGAACTAAAGACACTCCATATGTCATTGTTGACTAACCAATCCAATTTGTGTGCAACATGAGCTTATTTTTAGTTGATGATGTCATCATGATGGGGAGGGGGGGGGGGGGGGACAATTGTTGCTGTTGCTGCTACTCTTAAGTTGTTTTAGAGTGAAGTGATTAAAGTCACGTAAAATATTCAGCAAAATGTCACCACGCAGGGCGGATCAAAAAAAACCTCGTGGTTTGCAGGTTCCCAAAAAACAGTACCCCAGTTCTGTGAGCTGTGTAGGAGCGCCACCGTGCGCCTCAAATCCGCCATGATCCAGTCTCGTTGCGCTTCCCCAACCTTGAATCGACACGATCTCCACGACACCGTCGACATCCTTTACCAGCACCAATCTTCCTCTTCCTGCGGGCAATCTTCTTATTGCCATACGTATTCTTCCTCTTTTTCTTCCTATACGTATTCTTCTTCTTCTACATCCATGATGGATTCTTCTTCTTCTTTTTTTTTTTAAATCAAAAGGTCAAAAGTCAAGGCTGCATAAAATCACCAATTTTCACTGGATTGACCTGAAATTTATAGAATTTGCATATTGGGTCACTGGATTGTTCACTAATCAATAGGTAGGAGTCGATTGTTTTTTTGTTTTTTATATCAAAAGGTCAAAGTTTAAGGTTGCACAAAATCGTACATTTTTGTCAACTTGACCTGAAATTTTAAGAATTTGCATATTGGGTCACAGAATTGATTCACCAATTATAAGCTAGAAGCTGATCATTTTTTAAAAGATCTACCGCTCAAAGGTCAAGGCTGCATAAAATCAGCAATTTAAATTTTGTATTTTTAAAAACTGTTTTCGTTCTTTTGAGCTTGCGGAGGAAGAAGAACACTTCTGGATACAAACAGATGCGGACGGACTTTGAATTTTTAGATGCTTTTTAGTTGTTCTTGGGGTCATTCTGTTTGGACAAGATTTTGAATGATTTAGGTGATAGCTATCACAATCCAGATATATCTGTTCCTACATATGTAGCAGATTTCAGTATAATTGTGCAGAATGAGGTGAATGCATCAAACCTGGTATAGGCCTACACCCATAGTGCTCCAATGAGAGGGAGCCACTGCACCAGCGCCCTCTGGTGGCCACTAGCACCACCCATTGGTACTGGGTCAAGTCAACCTGACTCCCACATATGATATCATCATACTAAAACACGCAATCGTGTCTGTCTGTCTTTTGGACTACGATACATTCGGTCGTTACTTATCCAATCTCAACCAAGCTTGACAGGGGGACTAAGGGTCACACGATGGAAATTGTAGCGACTTCATTCTCCCCATCCCCCCACTCCCCAAGGGGGTTTTCACCTTGGCGAAACCTTTTTTAAGGTGTATATCGGTGTTAAGATAGGTAATCATGACGTTTTTCCAAGGCCGCTTCTGTCAGCAAAAGTAACTCGAACGGCAGTCTGTAGAGAGAATACCCCAGCCAGGATGAAGGGTTCCATTTACGTTTTGTATCCCACTGATAGGCCAAGTCTGGATGTGGTCCTGAACCAAAATTTAATCAATTTGTCCTCGTCACAGATCCAATCTGTCAACCAAGTTTCGTCCAAATCCGTCCATAACTTTTTGAGATATCCCGCTACATATAGTTTTTGGCCCCATCTCTCAATGATGACGAATCACTTGAAAAATTATCGGATCCAGATCCGGTTCTCACCAAAATCTAATCATTTCGTTCTTATCACACACCTAACCTCTCCACCAAATTTCGTTCGAATCCGTCAACAACTTTTTGAGATATTGTGCTATACATCGGTTTTACCCTATCACTTAATGATAAAGAATCACTTTAAAAATTCTAGTATCCGGATCCGGATTCAAATCTTCACCAAAATCGAATCATTTCGTCCTTGCCACACACCCAACCTCTCCTCCAAATTTCGCCCAAATCCATCCACAATCTTTTGAGGTATCCTGTTCACAAACATGCAGGGGTGAAAACATAACCTCCGTCCACCTTTGGTGATGCAGGTAGCAACAGTATAGCTATCTGGAAGACGTCCATGTCCTTTTCTCTCAGAGATGTTGTACACAGATGTTCGTTCACGTTTAGAGCCTGGACATTTATTTCGTGGGTTTTGAAACAGTGAGATGCTTGTACCATGGAAGGATCTTTGTGCAGTTGTTGAGTTTGTGTTATGATCAATGTTGTCGGTTGTACCTGTAGCACGCAGGCCAGTTCGTACAGTGCCTTCACAAAGTATTCACACCCCTCGACTTTTTGTTACATTTTGTTGTGTTACAGCCTGAATTTAAAATGGATTAAATTGAGATTTTTAGTCGCGGATGTCCACAAAATACCCCATAATGTCAAAGTGGAATTTCATTAAATATATATTTTTACAAATCAATTAAAAATGAAAAGCAGAAAGGTCTCGGCTCAATAAGTATTCAAACCCTTTGCTATGACACTCCAAATTGAGCTCAGGTGTATCCAATTTCCTTTTGATCATCCTTGAAATGTCTCTACAACTTGATTGCAGTCCACCTGTGGCCAAGTCAACTGATTTTACATGATTTAGAAAGAAACACAACTTTCTATATAAGGTCCCACAGTTGACAGTGCATGTCAGAGCAGAAACTCTACCATGAAGTCCAAGGAACTGGCCTTAGAAATCTGTGATAGAATTGTGAGGAGGCAGAGATCTGGGGAAGGGTATAAAACAATTTCTAGTGTTGAAAGTTTTCAAGAGCACAGTGAGCTCCATCATTAGGAAATGGAAGGAATATGGAACTACTCAGACTCTTCCTAAAGCTGGCCATCCGAACAAACTGAACAACAGGGCAAGAAAGACCTTGGTCAGGGAAGTGACCCAGAACCCATTGACCACTCTGACAGAACTACAGAGTTCCTTGGCTGAGATGGAAGAACCTGCCGAAAGGACAACAGTCTCTGCAGCACTTCACAAATCTAGGCTTTATGGGAGAGTGGCCAGACAGAAGCCACTCCTAAGAAAAAGGCAAATGACAGCGCACCTGGAGTTTGCAAAAAGGCATATGAAAGACTCAGAGCATGAGGCAAAAGATTCTGTGGTCTGATGAGACGAAATTTTAACTCTTTGGCCTGAATGCAAAGCATGAGGTCTGGCAGAAACTGTGTAGAGCTCATCACCCATCTTACACCATCCCTATCGTAAAGCATGGTGGTGACAACATCATAGTATGTGGGTGCTTTTCAGCAGTAGGAACTGGGAAACTTGTAAGGATGGAGAGAACAATGAATGGAGCCAAATACAGGCCAATCTTTGAGGAGAATCTGTTTCAGTGCAAAAGACCTTAGACTGCGGCGAAGATTTATATTCGAACAGGACAACGACCCCAAGCATACAGTCAAAGCAACATTGGAATGGCTTAAGAACAAGAATGTGAAAGTTCTTGAATCGTCCAGCCAAAGCCCAGACTTGAATCCCATTGAGAATCTGTGTAAAGACTTGAAGATTGCTGTTCACCGACGCTCCCCATCCAACTTGACAGAGCTTAAGCAAATCTGCAAGGAGGAATGTGAGAAACTTCCCAAATCCAGATGTCCAAAGCTGATACCGACATACCCAAGAAGACTCGTAGCTGTAATCACTGCAAAGGAGCTTCTACAAAGTATTGACTCAGGGGGTTAAATTATGTTGATAAATGTTGTTGATAACTAACAACTCTGTTGATATTGCCAAGACTCTTCCATTTGACACAGGCAATCCGAGGTTGAACAAGGTGTCAATTAAATCTCTCTTTCGTGTAAGAGCATGCATCTTAAAGCTTGATTAGACAGGAAAGGGGGTTTCCCGGTCTCTGGAATGGTATGCATTGGCTATAAAGGCTTGCTTTATAGATGTGAATGGCTGTTGTGCAACAGAAGTTCTGTGATAGACAATGCTGGTTGGCTGGGTTCTCCCATTTCAGACTGATCAGCGCTACTTTGGCCATCCAATATAATTTGCACTAGTGTCAAGTCTTGTTGGCATCGGTTTGTGAATGAGCCCCTAAATGTGGACTTTGATTTTAACATTTCACCTTGCACTATATTTGCAGCTTTTATCAAATGGATCCAGTCGTCATCAACATTTTCTTCTATAACCTTTTTCAGCATTGTACCAATATTCTCGTTGAAGGCTAGGAGTACCTCATGGTCCTGAAAATGAGCCGGTTGGTCGGGAAAATAACCTAAAATACTGTCGTGTGATTCCCCAGGTGAACGCCAGAGGGATCACGGATAGCCAAAGCAAGCTTTTAACTCCGAGAGGACTGATCAAATGCGGATTTTACTATATGCGCCAGAGGAAGAAAGGGGAGGGGAAGACTGAAGAGCTTACCTGTGGTCCGCCGGCAGTTCCCGAACCTGCGAAAAATAACTGAAACTGAGGCGGATTTAAAATGTACAAAAATAACAAAAGGGTTTATTAAAAGAAATGCCGATAACAAGAACACGTGATGGTAAAACTAAATTCTAAAACAGGATCCTCCACACCAGATTTAAACATGGACAAAGGGATAAAAGAACGCTGGGAAGGAATAGTGTGATTATTTATTGCACTTATCTCCAAGCGGCTTGAACCTCGTCAAGAATCGTCAAGGCCCCGTGTGCGCAGTCCGGACCCGGCGGCGTTCTTGGCGGAAAAATGGCTGCAGTCCGCTCGTTCGCGCTCTGCTAGGCCTCGCCAAGCGTCGCTCACCCCGGCCTCGTCACGCTGCAGCGGAAAGCCGTGCCCCTCCACGCGTCGACCGCATGGAGAACCGCAGTTCCCGGGCCGCGGCTCTTCCTGTTGCCTTTGCACTTCTCCCGGTGGCGTCTTCGACACGGTCGGTCCAAGCACAATAGTTCCTGAGGTCCAGAACGAGAAAGCCAAAAGGGAGAAGAGAGACAGGAGGGCAAGAGCAACAATGGAGCCAGAGGTAAAATGGAGCAAGAGAGGGCAAATGGAGCAAGAAGCAAAATGGAGCAAGAGGAAAAATACTGGTCAGACCTGGTTTTTACGTCCCGGCTTTTCCTATCATCGGCACATCTCCTCCAATCCATGCAGGCCAACACCACAGACTTAGCTCTCCACCACTCACACTCAGTCCCGGCTCTGACGTCGTCGGTCGTCCTTTGCCAATCAGCGTGTCCCTTCTTACTCCGGCCTTCCTGTTGGTCAATTCCCGCCCAATCACTGTCCTTCTAAGTGTGGCTCTCGGCCTGCCTGAGCTATGTGTGCCTGCCAAGTCAGGGTTGTCAGCCTGAGTGCTTGATGCCTTTCTTCCCTTGGTTTTATTATTATTATTTAATGTGCTTTAATTGCCATTCTCACTAGTGTCTATTGCTATGCGATAAAGGACAAAGGATCAATCACATAGGGAATGATGAACAGGGAAGTAGTTACCATAATCCCTATAACCAGTTAACATGCCCCATTGCTTGTAATGGGGACAAATATACAACTTCATCCGACATTCAGCCTAAACAGGTCCTCTACTTATTACATGGTGGTGGTTCTTCTTCTTCACGACAGTCGGAGCATGTTACCTACACAAATCTACCTGACACAACATATCACTACCCCACCGACATAACAGTGCGTTTGTTTTTTGCATACATAGTCGAAGCTCATGAAAGAGCTTACTGAACGGATCAGGATGTAATCGACAAAAACAGAGGATGGATACGTACCCGGGATGCACGGGGTGGACAAGAAGGATACAGAAAGGAACTCCAAGGAGGGAAACTGCAAAATTTGAAAGAGGCAGAATTAACAGATTTCCAGAGATAGATTTGGAAGACTTAACAGAGTTCCATAAGACTTAGAGTTAACAGTAGACTTGGAATATTGGAAGGAGGCAGACAGACTTTAGTCTTGTAGTGCGGACATGGCTAGTTGCAGTGATTTGGTGTAGAGTTTGGAAAGTCCAGACAGTTTCAGGATAGGAACTGTGTAAGGATTTGTCTCAGTCCTTCAATATAGGCACCAAATTCTGTTAATGCAATGCCATATACATTATGACCTCATCTTTATCATCCAAATACTCAGATTTGGTTTTCTCTCTGCTCCGTTTCGAGACACTAAACACTGAACGATATTTTGCGACTAAATCCCCAGCACTTAACTTTGATAACACTTGTTCATGCTCACGTTTTTGAGCACACAGATGGACACGTGCACCCAGCTTGAAGCTAGTTGTTTCGTATAAGTGGTCAACATCATCTCCTTTATCACAGATGAAAAAAAGTCGTTTTCTCTCTTTCACTTTAGATCTTGACAGACGAGTGTATTTTTCTGCTTGGTTCAATGTCATTGTGAGTCTCTACATAGTCTCTTTTTTGCCCGTTGCAACTTTCTGTTATGTACTTCAAATGACAGGACTTGTGGATAAAAGCTCTTTTCCGGCAGTGTTTCTTTGATGCAAGTTTCATTATTAGGTCGGTTAATGTTAAAGGGTAGCACACTGCGCAGCTATTTCATTAAATTGAAGCAAGTTTTCAGCCAGTGACTCATATCCATATCCAGAGTTAGCTTTGTAATTCGCTGGGCACTGAAGATCCTCTGACGTTTCCTCATAACAAAATAGACATTTACTCCAGTCTGTAAAGTAGACATTGTCTTGTGTGTTTGTCGTACTTGGTAGTAGTTTCCCTGGTTCTGACATTTTGGCTATAGTTATATGAAGTGTTTTTCGGAATCTGGATAGGAAGAGAAAAAATGCCCATAAGCACCCAACCAAGGTAGAATTGAACAGGTTTTCAAGGATTTTTTTTTTTGTATGCAAAGTTGAGCTCATGGAAAGGTGAGTACATTAAACGGATAAGGAAACAAGCATTCTGAGTATTGCGCTGCAATACATGTCCCCTACCGGCAGTCTGTCATCTGGAAAACTGTTGGGGAAATTACCAAAGTTCAAAGTGCCATAACTTTGTCAAAAATGATCAAAACGTCGTGAAGTTCGAACTTGAACTGTAACGTATCATGAGGAAACCATGTACCAAGTTTGAAATCATTAGCATTAAGCGTTTAGAAAAAAAAGTCCGGAAAACTGTTCTTTGCGTGACGGACGGACAGACTGACAGACTGACAGAAGGAGGGACCGAGTGCAAACCTATGGTCCCCTCCGGTGTACACCGGTATGTGACTAATAAGCCCGCAAGGTCGCTCTGTGGAGCAGCCTGCACATATTGCACTGTGTGAATTATATAATTACCAACTCACGGTCTGAGGTAACTCGGCTAATAATTATCTGATTTGCACCAAATAAAGTTCATGAATGGTTGTACAGACCCCTACTTCTCACTAAAAGGGGAAAAAGAATGTAAATCGGAGTTAAAACAAGCATTCTGAGTATTGCACTGCAAAACATGTACCCTCCCAGCAGTCTGTCGTCCGGAAAACTGTTGGGGAAATTACCAAAGTTCAAAGTGCCATAACCTTGTCAAAAATGATCGAAACGTCGTGACGTTCGAACTTGAACTGTAACTTATCATTAGGAAAGCATGTACCAAGTTTGAAATCATTAGCATTAAGAGTTTAGAAAAAAAGTCCGGAAAACCGTTCTTTGCGTAACGGACTGACAGACTGACAGACGGACAGACTGACAGACTGACAGACGGAGGGACGAAGTGCAAACCTATAGTCCCCTCCGGTGTACACCGGTAGGGGTCTAATAATAGGATGCAAAAGGAACAGTAGAGAAAGGGGACAAACACCAACAGCAGAGTAGAAGGCTAAGATAGAGGGAAACTTGGACAAACAATGGTTGTGGGGAGGAATGGGGAGGGGTGAGGATGCATGGGGTAGGCAGGATGAGGCATGAGAGGTAGACAAGATGTATACAGAAGGTAACTCCAAAAGGGGAAAACTGGAAATTTGGATGGAGGAGGGATTGTTGTGGGGTAGAGGGGTGGGTTGGTGGGGGGAGGGGTTAATGAGGGTGGGAAATATCATGGTTTTGGATTGGGGATGATCTGAGATGGTGGTAAACAGCTGTTTTGAAGATCTGGAGGGAAGAATGAGAACAATGAGGATGTGGAAGTTGTTTCCATGGGGGGTAAAAAAAGAGGAACTAGAACGGGCACTCGGTAGAGCGCATACCTTCGCCGCAGCTACTGTTCTGTACTTGGCATGGGAGTGTAGGGAACAGAACAGTGAACAGTTTGGTGCTGATTTCATGCAAATCGGATAAGAATTGACCGAGTTATGACAAAAAACGCACATTTTGCAAGGTCGTGACCCCCCTGACCTTTGACCCGATTGCTCCCAAAATCTAATCAAATGTGTCCCGTATAATAACCAATCATCCCACCAAATTTCATGCAATTCGGTTGAATACTTTTTGAGTTATGCGAATAACATACACACACACACACACACAGACATACAAATAAATACACAGCGATCAAAACATAACCTTCCGCTTTTGCGAAGGTAATGAATGAATGAAGGTGGGCAGTGATCCTGGATTTAGGTCATTTCATCAGAAGTGGGTTGATGGTGGACTGTGTGGGCCCTGCAGAAACCTGGGGGTGCGGAAGAGAGATAAAGCTTGGAAAGAGCAGGTGGTGCAAGACTTTAAAGGAGGCCATATAATAGAGAGAGATGTTAGAGTTAGACCGATAGGATGGTGATGTGATAGACCCATAGGCTCAGCTTCATCGTGGGCGATTCCAATAATCTTGGAGGCCTTGGTTTCCATGGCGTCAAGCTGAGCAAGGTGTGAGGCAGGGGCATCAGCCCAGAGGTGAAGCAGCACTCCACCAAGCTGTGGATAAAGGCGTTCTTGGTGGATAGGAGTTCAGGTGTGTCAAGGAAGGACTTTGCACGACGGAGGATGTCCAGTCGGTGGCTGGCTTCAAGGCCAACTTTGAAATGTGGTTTGCCCAAGAAAGATCATGGCTGATAGTGAGACTCAGGAGCTTGAATGACCAAACTTCCTCAAGAGGATTGTGAAGAAAGTAGTTGGCGAGGGGGAGGGGGTCCAGAGGGTCCTTTCTTAGAGAGAGAGAGAGAGAGAGAGAGAGAGGGAGGGAGGGAGAGACACGAAGAGAGAGAGAGAGAGAGAGAGAGAGAGACACGAAGAGAGACGGAGAGAGATAGTGAGGATGTGACAATGTGACATTTGTCTGGATTGGAAGACATATTCTAAGTGTTTGACCAGCTTGCGCATCTGAAGGATTGTAAGCAGCAAATAGATAGTAAAGAGGATTTTCCTGAGAGTTCCTTGATGAAAATCAGGAATAGGACTGGACCCAGAACACTACCTTGGAGCACTAAAAGCCTTGACAGGGAGAGGAGATGAAAGAATTCCGTTGTGAGCCACACATTAGCTACTTGAGTAGAGGAAGTCAGTAAGCCATATATAGAGTGGGTGTTGAATGCCATCAATTGAAAATGATTGATTTTGATAAGGATTTATATTTTCTACTGACGCTATAGTTTTTCCTATAAATAATTGTGGTTTTGTATTTAGGAATGTCTGAGCATCAAAACAATTAAATCCGAATGAAAAAAAGTGTATAGTTGTGACGCAACAAACATTTAAAGAATATATGTTGGAGTTAGGGAACTACCATTAGGTGGTGCTGCTGGCCACATGGGGGCACTGGTGCAGTGGCTCCCAATGTGAAAATGATCAGTTTGCACCAAGTTTGACACTTTTACTAAAATTTGCACAATTCATCTGATATCTGACCGAAATCTGCCTGACAACTACTAGTGATCATGAAGTCGTCACTCTTCGTCCTCATCAATTAATACCATCTGATATTCATTATGTTTTATCTGCAACACAAGATTTCATTCCGGCCTTTTGGTGACTCTTCTGTCCACACTTTTGGGCAATGGAAACGCAGATTGATTGGTCAATACAAGTCAGCGTCATAACCCAAATAGCATTGCTCAACAGTTTTCTCAGCTCATTAATACGCAGTACAAACAGCATTTTGAATTAATATCGTTCAAATGTCGGATAAATATCTTTAAATTTAAATATTAAAATATCTGTTCACCATGTTAATATTTATTTATCATTAAATATCTGTTCATCATGTTAATATTTATTTATCATTAAATATCTGTTCATCATGTTAATATTTAAATATCTGTTCACCACCATCTCTTTCTTCCCCCATCCAAAACCTTGATCTTTTCTACCCCCGCTAATTTCACCCCAGATCCACTTTTTTGAAATACCAACTTCTTTCCTGGAAGTCCTTGCAGTGTCCATGTGTTTTATACTTCTCCCCATCCCTCGCCTCCCCTTCCCACGCCTCCTCCCCCCAAACCCTCTCCCTCCCACAGATCTCCCGATGTCCCTGCTCTCAAATGTTGTGTTTGTGTGCTTCCCCCCTCTCTCTCCATCTTGTCTACCGCTCCCCTTATTATATGTTTATGTGTCTGTTTATTTTTTTGTGTCCTTCCCCCTCTCTCACCATCTTGTCTACCGCTCCCCTTATTATATGTTTTGTGTGTCTGTTTGATTTTTTTGTGTGAATAATGTTAGCTCTTTCACGAGCCTCGATCTTGTATACAAAAAAAAAAAGGATAAAGCATGGATTCAGCTTTTAAACTGGGAGATGATTCACACCACAGTCTGTGTGACAAAATGCATAGGACAATGAAGTTTGCGAAAACTAGTTTTTATTCCAGAAAGTTTGAAAACTTAAAACTAACAGAACTAAGGAAATGGCATCAACAAATCCATGATTTAACTGGATTTCAGAAGCAATTATTTTGTCTTCCAGGAAGTAATAAATCATTCTTTGAAGTTCCAAATCAAGTTAATTTACACTTCACCCAAATTTTCTGACTTACGTCTTGTGAAAATTTTCTGTGTAAATTCCTTATTTGTCAGCCCCTTTACCTCCACCACCCATTGAGCGACATTTGGTGTTCACTCGTTGAAGCCAACTCAACATGTCAAAAGCCAGGCATTCAGCTGACTGTCCGACATGACTCCTAAAGGAATTTGCGTTTTTGCGGAACCACTTTAGATCTGGATGTATTTTCCACAAATTTTTTTTTTTTTTTTTAGTGTGCCCGGTTCCAAAGCGCACCCCTGGTATTAGTTACGATCAGCTCCACCCGATCTCTATCACACCTGTATTTCCATGAGTATTTGCTGAGTTTCTTGCCGAATGGTTGATGATGGATATACAACTTGGCATTGATTGCCAAGAGCAAGGTAACATTCGGAAGGGCACTTCAATTGGGCACTACCTTGCGAGTTTGTTTAACACGATTCATAGAGGTGTTGCCAAGCTTGGCAATTATGCGAACTTGTGCACCTGTCAACTTTATTAAAGCCTTTGATCATGTAACTCATACTATTGCTATTGAAATGTTGTTCCAACTTCATGTTGATCACATGGTCTTGCCTGCACCATTTCCTTGCCTTTTCACTATTTTAACAATCGCCTTGCGGTTGGCACGTACAGTACCTTCCAGGTAGGTTTTCTTGTCCAAAAAGCTTTAGCCAGAGTATCACTTGTGTACAAATTGTCTGTAAACGGGTGGTAGTCTTTGTTGAGCATTGGCTGCATAAGTGTCATGCAAACATCATATGCCAGATCATAATTTGATTCCTTCTCACTTCTGCCACCATATATCCATACGAAGGTGTAACCAGTGCCACTTTCACACAAGCACCAAAACTTGATTTCAAACTGGTGATGATGTTTGTTTGGCATATACTGCAAAGCCTGAGTGCACCCCTTGCACTGAACAAGACTTTCAATTGTGCTTTCCTAACTAGTACACCCGCACACTACGGGAGCTGCAGAAAGGGTCATTCTCTTTTGGGGTATATAGATTACAGTCGATCTATGGGCGGGTCTCAAGAACATTGGGTGTGTGTTCATTTACCAAGTTTCTTGTGGAGAGATCGCCCAGTGGTTTAGGCATTCGAGCAAGCCATCCATTCAAAACCGTTAAGGAACGTCTGGCTTGGCAAGCGTTAGCTAGCTGATTGGTAAATGAGCACATCCCGGTCTTCCTCCCTTTCTTTCGTATTAAACAGCAGGAGCGAGTTTCAAAAGTTCGCTACGAAAAATGCCACGGTAGTGGCAGAAAGGGCCATGTTATGAACTCAACATTTGTGGGTTATATAGAGTATAGTAGATCTCTGCTCAGTTCTGTAAGTAAACCTTACTTCAGAGATATCGGGATTCCCCCAAATTTCTTCATTTTGTGTTATAAAGAGCATTAGCAACTGTTTAAAAAGCAAATCATACGTGTTTGTGGTTTATAATATTTTTTCTTCCTGTGGAAGCCGTTGTTCCCACAGAAACGTCATTATAACGATAAGCTATTTATACAGTATACACGTTATCACTGCAGGAAAAACGCCTTGGGGGAAGTGAGACATTATTAGTACGAGTACCCGACTGCAAAGCCGCAATGAGCCGGCGAAACCAAAGCCTCTTGCCACTATTTTACCCATCACTATGGCATCAGTAGGTTAGGTAGTTGGTAGCAGGTAGGTGGAGTAGGTACCGTACCTACTGGTAATTCAAAATGACACCATTTGCATTCTGGATGAGATTAAAATTTATAAAATTTCCTTCTTGATTATTTCGGTGAATTCCGTCTCAACTTCGGATATTTCCGGCCGTGAAAAACTATCCCCTACGGTCGCGAGATTGCTAAAAAATAATTCTTCGTCAATTTTAGAATATTTCAGCGTCCGAAATGTGGTAAAAAGCTTTTTTGAAATATTTTTTCAAATGCTCGAATCTCATTGGTTCCGGTGTTTGGTGACGATTTTCGTTGAAGATAACCAGGGCACATGTGGGCCCGGGGAACGAGGTTGGTCTTAAAGTATTTTAATTACAAATTAGAGGTGCATAAGATTGTGAATCAAAAAAAGACGGGTGAAACAAACTACTATTGAACTCTTTTCAATTTGTTATGCATACCTCCGCATCCGCAAGATGGCGGCCTCCATTGAGCGATTTGGTGCGTCAAAGCTTCGAAATTCTCAACGGATCCAGCAAAATCTGGCTTTTCAACATAATACGTATGCGTTCATTCACAACACCGGCTTCGCCGGCTACTAGTACCCGACTGCAAAGCCGCAATGAGCCCGCGAAGCCAAAGCCTCTTGCCACTATTTTACCCATCACTATGGCATCAGTAAGTTAGGTAATTGGTAGTAGGTAGGTGTAGTAGGTACCGTACCTAGTTCAAAATGACACCATTTGCATTCTGGATGAGATTAAAATTTATAAAATTTCCTTCTTGATTAATTCGGTGAATTCCGTCTCAACTTCGGATATTTCCGGCCGTGAAAAACTATCCCCTACGGCCACGAGATTTCTAAAAAATAATTCTTCGTCAATTTTAGAATATTTGACGCCGTTTTCAGCCTCCAAAACGTGGTAAGAAGCTTTTTTGAAATAATTTTTCAAATGCTCGAATCTCATTGGTTCCGGTAATTGGTGACGATTTTCGTTGAAGATAACCAGGGCCCGTGTGGGCCCAGGGAATGAGGTTGGTCTTAAAGTATTTTAATTACAAATTAGAGGTGCATAAATTTGTGAATCAAACAAAGACGGGTGAAACAAACTCCTATTGAACTTTTTCACAATTTTTTATGCATACTTCCGCATCCGGAAGATGGCGTCCTCCATTGAGTGATTTGGTTTTTGAAATATTTTTAAAAATGCTCGAATCTCATTGGTTCCGGTGTTTGGTGACGATTTTCGTTGAAGATAACCAGGCCCGTGCGGGCCGAGGTTGGTCTTAAAGTATTTTAATTACAAATTAGAGGTGCATAAGATTGTGAATCAAAAAAAGACGGGTGAAACAAACTCCTATTGAACTTTTTTCAATTTGTTATGCATACTTCCGCATCCGCAAGATGGCGGCCTCCATTGAGCGATTTGGTGCGTCAAAGCTTCGAAATTCTCAAGGGATCCAGCAAAATCTGGCTTTTCAACATAATACGTACGCGTTCATTCACAACACCGGCTTCACCGGCTATTAATATTGTTTTGTCATAACATTAATAATATGCGATTATCATTAATTTTGTTATTCAAAGTGTCTTTGGAAAAACGCCACGATAAATATTCTTCTTTGGACAAACGCCACGATAAAGCTAACTTAATATGGCTATACACCTCAACACGCAACCCATTGACGGCAATGGCGGGGAAAACCCACTCGGGGGAGAAAACCCCCCTGGTGAGGGGGGAAAATGAATGCGCTTCAACCTTCATTAAGTAACCCTTCGTCATCCTGTCAAGTTTGGTTGAGATTGGATAAGTAACGACGGAATGTATTTGCGTCAAAAATTCATCAGACAGACAGACAGACACGAAATGGCGTATTTTAGTATGATGATGTATGACAAATGAAACCTTGTGCACTTTACCTGGTAATTCCCTTTCATCCCCTCACCAACGAAAATTAGACAGTCGCAGTAAAAGCATATCCTTGGTGAATGCCCTTGAAAACATTGGGGTAGACTGAGAATAATTATTGTCATCCCAATATGATGGTATGGTACTTATATGAATCAGTCCCATGTTTATTGTGTGGGCCAGAAATGCCTTCATTTCAGCCACAGTCATATGGTGCCACTTCTGAAACCACAAATAGGTTGGAAGCCCTCTAACTGAATTTACGAGTTTGAGGACTTTTTTGGCCTCATATTGATTAGTTTACTGCAACAGCATGTAAACAAAAGTGTCACTGAGAAGTGTCAATAATATTGTACAGGTGCAGCATCGGCATCTGGCA
>NC_136262.1:85538024-85603024 GCF_964187855.1 Myxine glutinosa | reverse complement strand
TATGTGGTGGTGAGATGTTTTGAATGATGTGCTGGTGAGGTGTTTTGAATTATGTGGTGGTGAGATGTTTTGAATTATGTGGTGGTGAGATGTTTTGAATGATGTGGTGGTGAGATGTTTTGAATTATGTGGTGCTGAGGTGTTTTGAATTACGTGGTGGTGAGGTGTTTTGACTTATGTGGTGGTGAGATGTTTTAAATTAGTTGGGGTGAGGTCTTTTTAATTTCGTGGTGGTGAGATGTTTTAAATTATGTGGTGGTGAGATGTTTTGAATGATGTGCTGGTGAGGTGTTTTGAATTATGTGGTGGTGAGATGTTTTGAATTATGTGGTGCTGAGGTGTTTTGAATTACGTTGTGGTGAGGTGTTTTGACTTATGTGGTGGTGAGATGTTTTAAATTAGGTGGGGTGAGGTCTTTTTAATTTCGTGGTGGTGAGGTGTTTTAAATTATGTGGTGGTGAGATTTTTAAAATTAGGTGAGGATGACGTGTTTTAAATTAGGTGGGGGTGAGATGTTTTGAATGATGTGCTGGTGAGGTGTTTTGAATTATGTGGTGGTGAGATGTTTTGAATTATGTGGTGGTGAGATGTTTTGAATTATGTGGTGCTGAGGTGTTTTGAATTACGTCGTGGTGAGGTGTTTTGACTTATGTGGTGGTGAGATGTTTTAAATTAGGTGGGGTTAGGTCTTTTTAATTTCACGGTGGTGAGGTGTTTTAAATAATGTGGTGGTGAGGTGTAATCGTCCCAAACTTCCAGTCTGCACCTACCCCTCCCGTATGTTTGTGCTGAGGGGTTCTTTTTTGAATTGTTTTCTTTTCATCCTAAATTGCTTATAAAAATGTAATATCACAAACACTACAAATAAATTTGTGCAAAATAATTGTTTGTATTTAGTCTAGTAGGAAGACTAGGTCCCCCTGCACCCCCCGGAGATATACTTCTAATCAGTGTTTCTAGATTGGAAAAAATGTGTAGAAAATGACTAGCTATGGCCCCAAGCTGAAAAAATGTCCCACATACCATTTTTATGCAAATTACTGCTGCAAATTTTATGCAAAATTATGCAAATTTTATGCAAATTTTTGATGAGGAGTAGAGTTGAGGGGTCTTTGAGGGCTTCATCGAGGTGCTCTCGGTTGCAAGACTGGGTCATTCTGAGAAGCACAGCAGGGTCAGAGATCATGATGTTCTCCTCCTCAGTGAATCTCTCCATCAACAGCCTCTCCATTGCCTCACACACTGTTTTGAGGCAAAAGAGGGACTTTGCGTAGGCCTTTCCACTGAGAACACCTTTGAGAGATCCACTTGTTACTAGTTGTGCCTCAAAGAGAATCTCTGCATATCCAGAACCACGCATCTTGTGTCCAGTGAGCATCCCGATGTAGTTCATGGATGTGTGGAAGGGTCCAATCGTTACTACATGACTAGCAAATTCATTTGGCCAGCGCCAGATGATGGGAAGGGCTTTCATGCAGACACCCAGATCAAATGTATTCAGGACCCATCTCTGACCCACCTCAGCAGTTGCTGCCTCGGAACGCTTCAGTAGCTCACGAACAACTGCGTTGTCTGTGATCGGTCTGTGCCTGGTGCCTGCATGGCATGGCAATGGCCTGCAGCCTGTGCCTGGGCTAGGGGGTTTCACCTCTGCAACTGGTTCTCCCCCACCCAGCAAATCAACAGTCGACTACTGCACGCCTATCCACCAACCGATCACAGACAACGCAGTTGTTCGTGAGCTACTGAAGCGTTCCGAGGCAGCAACTGCTGAGGTGGGTCAGAGATGGGTCCTGAATACATTTGATCTGGGTGTCTGCATGAAAGCCCTTCCCATCATCTGGCGCTGGCCAAATGAATTTGCTAGTCATGTAGTAACGATTGGACCCTTCCACACATCCATGAACTACATCGGGATGCTCACTGGACACAAGATGCGTGGTTCTGGATATGCAGAGATTCTCTTTGAGGCACAACTAGTAACAAGTGGATCTCTCAAAGGTGTTCTCAGTGGAAAGGCCTACGCAAAGTCCCTCTTTTGCCTCAAAACAGTGTGTGAGGCAATGGAGAGGCTGTTGATGGAGAGATTCACTGAGGAGGAGAACATCATGATCTCTGACCCTGCTGTGCTTCTCAGAATGACCCAGTCTTGCAACCGAGAGCACCTCGATGAAGCCCTCAAAGACCCCTCAACTCTACTCCTCATCAAAAATTTGCATAAAATTTGCATAATTTTGCATAAAATTTGCAGCAGTAATTTGCATAAAAATGGTATGTGGGACATTTTTTCAGCTTGGGGCCATAGCTAGTCATTTTCTACACATTTTTTCCAATCTAGAAACACTGATTAGAAGTATATCTCCGGGGGGTGCAGAGGGACCTAGTCTTCCTACTAGACTAATTATGATTGCTGTAAATCAGGACAACACAGCAACTCAGGTACAGTCATTATTCTCAGCGAAGACAAGCCCATTCCTCTGCAACGACGCATTGGTGAGGCGAGCATAGAGAGCCGAGCCAGCTAGTATATATATATATACATAACCATTAACCAAAAGCGATACATACCCCCCTCCTCCCACTCCCACCCTCCCCCTCAATCCCCAAAATCAACTAAAACAAGTATTAAAAACATTTAAATAACATAGGGAGGGGAATGGGGTGGGATGGGAGTCCAGAGGGAGGTGCTGGGGTGGGAGGCAGTGGAGTTTTTGCTGGGGTCGGAGCAGTTTTTGGAGGAGGCAGGGGAAGGGGTGGGGTGGGAATCTGAAGGAAGGGTGGGATGGGGGAGGTAGGAGAAGGGAGAGGTAGGAGTGAGGTGGGAGTCTGGAGAAAGGGTGGGGTGGGAGGAGGAAGGGTGGGGTGGGAGGAGTAAGGGTGGCGTGGGAGGAGGAAAGGTGGAGTGGGAGGAGGTAGGGGAGGGGATGGGATGAGGGAGGGGAATGGGGTGGCGGCAGGAGGAGAGACCATGCATTGCCCGGCGACGCTGGGTACCTTTGCCCATAGCTGATGAAGTCGAATTCGATTGGATCGACCATTCGACCAATTCGATTTGCCAATCAATTTGACCGACCTTTGCTTGTGTGGAACGGACTGTGAAAACGATGCGGACTATATTGTCGGATACGACACACGGGACAGTGATGACGAACTCTAAATGGCATATTCTGTAATCGTGTATGTTTGATGCCATTGACTGCCTGTGTATATTTTGTCATTGACTGCCTGTGTAGATGTGAAGTTATACCGACTGCATGTGTATATATGATTTTGCTGACTGCCTGTGTATGTTTGGTGATATGAATTATTGTGACACATTTTGATGTTATTAACTGCCTGTACAAAATGATAACATGTATTTGATTATGCAACTTATCGCGAATATAAAGACGGTATTTTGCAATTCAAAACCTTTGATTCGTGTCTTACCATTCCCCATAGCACTAATTTGATACTTTCATTGGATTCCTTGTCCCTGAAAATATAGGTTTAGTATATTTTAAAAGTTTTAAGTTTAAAAAGTTTTTAAAAGTTTAAAAAAGTAATTAGAGGCAGAAATAGAACAAAATATGTATTTTACAGTGGCCATTTTGAAAATCCAAGATGGCCGCCATACAGGTATCTCTCCAAATGTAAACATTGATTTTTAGTTTCCTTATGCTATAACCTTTCCAAAAATGTATAGGTTTGCTAATCTACCATGATTTTGAACGAAATATAATTTATTGACATAGTGAACCTGACTACTGTAATCCTTTTAAACGTTTGCAATTTTAAACATTAACTCCTATAAATCTAGTTTGAATTGTAGAAATAATATTTTTATTTCTCAGGCTACAAACTTACTGATCAATCCTCATTTATGACGGACTAAACTATTACATTCACATTTTGGAGGCACGAAAAGTAAATACACCAGATGCAGTCATGCTACTGCATCTTTTTTATGAATTATTTTGGGAGAATATTGTTTATCCAAGAATGTGTTTTACATGGAAAAAATACGCCAAAAAATGGTTTATATGTGGAACAATGTGGGCTGATTTTTCTGCTGCCTGCACTCAATTTGAAGCAATTAAAATCGGGAAGTAGATTTTATTGCTATTCTGAGCAGTAGATGGCAGTATAGCTCAACCTATTGACCAATTATGACAATGCTTCGCGAATGAACGAGTTTGTCAGTTTGTCGTTTTGGCAATAAGTTGTAAGAGTCCCCCCTTGTAGTTTTATTATGCTCCAGCACATTGCATGTCAATTTAGTACGTGAGCCCTTTGTGTATAATAGACGGTGACATCTTGTTTTCATTCTCCCCTCGCAGTTTATCATTTTATAACTCTGCAACCATACTTAAATGCCCTAGTTCTCTGTATGTATGTCTAAACCTTGTGAAATCAAAAACGGCTTGGCCGGTCTCCACCAAATTTTGCATACAAGCTGGGGGCACCCAGGGTCAGGTCATCAGGACATGAAATAAATGTCTTCCTCCTCCTCCTTCCCCTCATCCTCCTCTGCGAGGGTGCAGAGACCACTTGCAATATTTTCCTGTACACTGGCATAGTGCTAGTGTGTACTGGTACTGTACACTGGCATAGTCAAACCACTGACCACTGCTGAACAGGAACGAGGTATTGAGAGTGGGGAAATAATGATGCCAATTCTGAAAAAAATCTTCTCACTCCAGGAGGGAACAGGTGTTACTAGTATTGTTCCAAATACCCTGTAACACTTTCTACATTTCACCCAAGGTGTTTGGTTGCTGTTTGATTTTCATAATAACCAAAAACAACTTAGAGCTTTAATGATGTGCATAATATGTACGTTATGCAGGGAAAGTCATTAGATATATGTGCACGGCTCTTTACATTCCAGATATTTTTAACCAAATTCACTGAATACTTGGGATCACTGGCATGTTGGAAAACGAATTCCTGCTAAATGAGGTTTGTTCCTGAGCGAATGGCATGATGGAATGGGCAAAACCTGTCTGCACATCATCAGAACCTGTCTGCACATCATCAAAACCTGCCTGCACATCATCAAAACCTGCCTGCACATCATCAAAACCTGCCTACACAACATCAGAACCTACCTGCACATCATCAGAACCTACCCGCACATCAGAACCTACCTGCACATCAGAACCTACCTGCACATCATCAAAACCTGCCAGCACATCAGAACCTACCCGCACATCAGAACCTACCTGCACATCAGAACCTACCTGCACATCATCAGAACCTGCCTGTACATCATCAGAACCTGCCAGCACATCAGAACCTACCCACACATCAGAACCTACCTGCACATCAGAATCTACCTGCACATCATCAGAACCTGCCTGCACATCATCAGAACCTGCCTGCACATCATCAAAATATTTTTGGGCAGATACATATCCATCCACTACCTTATACTACTGTGTATTTTGCTCTTGTTGATGAAATGTTAACATCTGAACTTTCAGCTAGGTCATTCATATTGATCTCGACTAGATCATTGTTTATCACAAAGAGAATATACCCTGAGGTACTGTACTTGAAAGCAACATCACTTTTGGAAAGAAAAAACCAACATCACTTTTGGAGAGTAACACAGGTATAGCTGAGCCAATGAGGAGCCGGGAGAGGGAAGGACGGAGACGACGCTGGAGTTTCTAGCAGCTTCGATGGAGCACCCACACACGAGGTAAAGAGGGTGTAAAAGGGGCAGGGTTGAGGCAGTTCACTCTCTCTTGCCGAAAGGACATCATCGGACCAAGAAGTATAGTGTTGCAGCCAAACGTATCAGATTGGTTACATGCAAGAATGGTGTAGAATGAAGAACCATCGGTATTCCTGTTGTGATAGCTTGTTTCTCGGTGCATATGGCCAATGGGTATCGTTGTATTGAATAAACTAGGGCATGCCCGTACGTGGGTGCCCGTTCCTTGCCAAAAAAAAAAAAAAACGCTACCCGTACGCTCTACCCCGCCCGTACGCCCGTACGCCCGTAAACAAAAAAAACAACGCTCTTCGCTTCCGCCCTTCGCTCTGACTGAATTGGGAGAAATAATGCGCATAAGAAATCGAGAAATTATTATTTTCTCCGGAAGAAATCGAATTACGAACCGTAATGGCGCAGGCTCTCGGGCTCGCAACAACGCGTTCTGTGATTGGCTGCCGGAAGTGAAGTCTTCACTGTCGCAAATGTGAAGCGATGAATACGATGAATCGCAAATTAGTTTTAATTAGTTTTAAAACATAGTTTAACGGCAACATAGTTTGCCGACGGGAAATAAATGAATACGCTCTCAAATGTGCCATCCGAGGCAGAGTCTGTTCGCCACGTTCGGCACACGCGATAGCTCGCTGCTCTCTGATTGGTTGAATCGTTTTTTGGACATAGCTCGGTAAGTAATTGTCCGATTAATATGAAACCTTGAAAAGGCACATCCTCGGGTCCCCAGCAATATACCTGGCATGTTTAAAGTATATCGGACCCGTGGTTGTCGAGAAACAGCAGTCACAGACAAACAAACAAACAAACACACATACAGAGATTACTGGAATTATAGATAGATGTTGTATTTAAACTACATGTAATATATTTCAAAATTGTTAACATTATTTGAATGGAGATGGATTTTCTTATTTGTTGGTCTATAACAATAAATATTATTTATACAATTCTGACAAATATTACGGTCGCATGGTTTTACGAAATGTCATTCCTTCGGCATCGTACATCATTCGGGTTGAATTTTGTCATCAAAGCAATTTTATCAACACTAGAGAGTGGCATTTAAATTTTTTTGGCTTTTTATCGTTTTAGAGACTCTAACCCATGGACCAGGAAATGAACATTAATCCGTCCCCTGCCAAGAAGAAACGGTTATCACAGTATGACAAAACTGTTTGCATCATATGCCTGAAGAGAGGCACTGACGAGTCGGTTGATGCCACATCAAAAGGCCGGGACTAAATATTTTCTTGCATGAGGTACATGAATGATGATACATACAGATCTGCTGACCATGGAGCAGTGACAGAGTCCAACTTCTGTGTACCTGTCAGTTAGCATCGCCCGTGCTATTAAAAAAAGTACACACAAAAGGTTGCACATGCCGCAAAGCAAGACAGCGAAGGACCATCTACCTCAGCAGGAGTCCGTCAAAGAACAGGAAGGTCTCAGTCCCATTTGACAGATACAATTGTATCATCTGTCGTTGTGTCAAGAAACATGGTGCCTCCAAATTGATCAACATTGTCACACCAACAGTAAAAAAGAGGCCCTACAGTCTGCTGCACAAAGGATTGGTGACTCTTCATTGATGATAAAAGTATCTGGTTTTGAACCTGAGGCCCTATAAGGGAAGTACCGTAAAACGTGTCTAGCCCAGATACTAACGAGAGATTGCTTGAAACGTACAAGTGTGGACACATCCGTTGAAAAATCAGATGTATTTTTGAGAGTATTTGATTTGCTGCTTCTTGATATCCAAAAAGTTATACAGAGTACTGAGTGGTATGGCCTATGATATGAATGCGTTCATTACAAATCGACTGAAATCACCTACACTTCACTTCAAATATTCTTGGATACACGGGGATACACTTCAAAGATGCTTTCCCTGGGAAGATGTGGTTCAAAAGTAGAAACAGAACAAGCTGTAGATTCATTCCGATCGATGCCATTTGTGAAAAGAGCTGGCAACCCACTTACAGAGCTACTGTTACCATTCCATGCACTTACCGGGTGTGACAGTGCAAATTGCTTCCAAGGCAGGGGAAAGAGGAGTGGTTGGAAAATTCTCTCAACTGATCCTGAAAATTTTCAGCAGCTGATAAGACTTGGAGAAAGTTTAGATCTGCTATCCGAAGTCAGATCCAAATGTACTGAGTTGGTGTGTAGAATCTACCAACAAAAATCGGTGTGGTCTATATATACATCTTGAGATACAATATATTGTGTAACACCCCAGAAGAGAACGATGGCCTCCCACCATGCAATGTTAGCCCAAATCATCACGTCAACAGAGTCGACTATCAGTGTGCAGTTTGGAAAAAGGCACTAATAGTGCAGCCAGATATACCATCTCCGAGAGATCATGGTTGGAGCCTTGAAGGCGCCAACTTAGTACCACTACTCATGACGCAAGGGGCAGCACCAATTGAACTTGTGGAGTTCACAACATGCAGATGTGAAAAAACAGAAAGTGTGAACTGCACGTGTTCTAAGCTGGGATTGAGGCACAGTCCAGCCTGCGAGTGTGAAGCAGATGATGACGGCTGCAACAACCAGCCAGCAGAGGACACAGACAATCGACGATGTTGACGATAATGATGATGAAAGTAGATGTATGGTCACCAGACCCAGATAAAAGAGACTATATATTGTATTAAATCTCCGCCACCTTCAATCATGCATATTTACCCCACCACAGAAGGTGGGTGGATGGGGGCTATGTTTTCACCCCTGTCTGTTTGTTTGTCTCTTTGTGAACAAGAAATCTCAAAAAGGTTGTGGACGGATTTGGACGAAACCTGGTGGAGTGGGTGGGTGTGTGACAAGGAAGAATTGGTTCAATTTTGGTGAAGATCCAGATCCGGATCCGGCTAGTAGAATTTTTAAGTGATTCTTCACCATTGGGTCATCGGGCCAAAACCGATATATAGCAGGGTATCTCAAAAAGTTAAGGACGGATTTGGACGAAACTGGGTGGACCGGTTGTGTGTGTGTGACAAGGACTAATCGATTCGATTTCGGTAAAGATCTGAATATGGATTCTGATACGACAATTATTTAATTTTCAAGTGATTCTTTACCATTGAGAGATCGGGCGAAAAGCGATATATAACATGAGATTTTAAAAGGTTTGGACGAATTATGACTAAACTTGGTGGACGAGTTGGTTAGATGACAAGAACAAGCAGATTCGATTTTGGTTCAGGTCCGAATTCAGATTCGGCTTATGAGTGGGATACAAAACAAACTGTTCAGCCTGGCGGAGGTATGCGCTCTACAGAGTGCCGTTCTAGATACATATTTTATTTGTTCACGCCCATCTATGTATCAACGATGATATGATAAGGACAAAAAATAAAGGTATTCGTTTTTCCAGGACTTTTTCTCCAAAAATTGGTGCGAGCAGGTACAATTTGTATATTCTTATTATGTATATCCTTGACAAAAATCATAGGGTTAGAAAAACGTTTTGCGCTCATTTTCTTATCTGTCCTTGGTCAGGTGCTAAATATAGTCCTGGCAGGGTGTCACAGTCACCCACCCCACTAGCAAAGCCAGTAAGAGGTGTCAGTTTAGTCACTGACAACCTGACTATGGAGCAGGTATCACTGGATTACATGTTCTCGGTCCTCTAGGAGATAATGAAAAGGTCCTCCAGGTCCAATATCCCGATAGACTGCAAAAGCAAATTACATCTCGGGACTGTCACAGGATGTTAAGGAACTCTACAAAGACTACACAAATTGCTTCCAGGCTAATCCCTTTGGGAATAATACTCTGGAATCTGGAATCTTACTTCTCTCATATCAGAGAAGTGGCAAAATAAGTGGCACGAGTGCATAGCAACATAGCAAAATGCATAGCAAAATAAAATAAGTGCATTGCAACAGCAAGGCCTGAAAAATCTTTGTGGCTCAGCATTTCATCCTTAAGCAATCAGGTTTCAGACTTGAAAGTCCTGCACAAGCCAGCTTCTGAATCTTACACAATTCACTGAGGATGATTATGAGAAAGGGCTGATAACTGGCGCCATCTTTGTTGACCTGACCACGACATACGACACAGTCAATCATAGGATTATCGTGCAGAGGTTATTCCAGAAAACCAAAGAAAAGATTCGAGATTCTCCTTCTCCCCCCCCCCCCCCCCCCCCCACCTCCTTACTCCCACATTGCAGTATCTGATTCAGAACATGCTCACCAGTAAACGTTCCTTTGTGGAAATGTCACAGCAGATGGTGCAGACAGAATAATGGACTACTTCAAGGCAGTGTTGTTGCTCCCTTACTGTTCAATGTCCACACAAATGATCAACCCATACATCCAAACACTAGGATTTCTCTGTATGCTGATGATCTCTGCATTGCATCCCAGGATAAATCCTTTGAGAAAGTGGAGCAGTCACTCACTGATACACGAGCTGGATTAACCAACTATTACGCAATCAACCACTTGCGGTCTAATCCAGAGAAGACGCAAATCAGTGCCTTTCATCTTAAGAACAGACATTCAAACTGAAAGCTGAATTTCCACTGGGATTGGAGCAGGCAGACTCACAACCCCAAGCTAATATACCTTGGAGTTACCCTGGACCACACCCTCAGCTACAAAGATCATGTCTTTAAGACAAAGGCAAAGGTAGGAGCCAGAAACAAATAATGAGGAAGCTGACCGACTCTGAATGGGGAACAGACCCAGGGACCATTCAAAACGTTGCAGTCACCTTGTGCTATTTGTCAGAGGAATATGCTGGTCCTGTTTGGGGTCTTTCTTCACATGTCAAGAAGACAGACACAGCCTGAGGAGTCCCTGCCAAAAGGAGTCAGTGAGACATGGCCAACCTGGCTGTGTCTCAGTCACCTCATGACTGGAGTAGGATGTTGCAGAGCCCTAATGCAGAAGTGGGGATATAGGTAATCAAAATGACCCTATTATGTATATGAAGAGGCTCCTAAAACAAGGGGGCATCTCCTAGATTGTCCTCTCTTAGCAGAGCCTTGTGGACCAGATGACCTGAAGGTTCTCAACTCTCATACCAGAGCCTATGTTTTGCATACCTATGTTTTGCAGTAGCTGTGAAAAGTGTAGCAACAGAAAAAAGAAGAAGAACAAAATAATTTTCCCTGACTTGTGTGCACCTGGTTAGAGGCCGAGCTAGCCCACATGATACCCCGGGTATATTATATGCAAGTCCGGCTCTCTAATAGTATATCTCCACTGTCTTGATTAGGATTAGGCTTAGAGTTATAAAGATGAGGATTAGGGTTAGTAGGGTTGGTTTAATAGTTTAATGCGTTATATTCTCTGGGTATGATGTGGGATAACTCAGAATATATTTGGGTATACAGTCACGTGAAAAAGTAAGTACACCCCATGTAAAGTTTTGACTTTTTCAACATATTTCAACATACAGCTATTTGATCTTCATTTCAACAATATTGATAGATAAAGGTGATATAATATAACAAATATCATGAAACATTTACATTTTGTAGTCCATTGTATAAATTAAATAAACATAAATGCAAATTTCGCATGTAGAAACCGTAAGTACACCCCTACATTTATCACTACTTCAAATACCTAAAATTAGAATCAGGTGCACCAGCTCAGGTGCAAATGATTAGAACATCGTTAGAGAGGATCTTGGAGGAACCTGTCTTATTTAAACCTCAGACATTTAGTTTGGTTTGCTCTTTGTTGCTTAAGTGTGCGGCGTCACCATGCCTAGATCAAAAGAGCTCTCTGGGGCCTTCAGAAAGAAGGTTATAGATGCCTACGAGTCTGGGAAGGGATTTAAAAAGATCTCCAAACAATTTGAAATCAATCATTCGACTGTCCGGAAGATCATCTACAAGTGGAGAAGATTCCAAACAACTGCCAACTTGTTCAGGCCAGGCCACCCCAGCAAGTTCAGCCCGAGAGCAGACCGCAAGATGCTGAAATAAGTCTCTAAGAACCCCAGAATGTCATCACGGGACCTACAGGTAGCTCTTGCCACTGTTGATGTCAAAGTGCACGAGTCTACCATAAGAAAGAGGCTGCACAAATTTGATCTACATGGGAGGTATGACAGGAGGAAACCTTTGCTGTCCAGAAAGAACATCAGGGCATGACTAAAGTTTGCCAATGAACACATAGGCAAAGACCAGCACTTCTGGAACAATGTGCTCTGGACAGATGAGTCAAAGGTAGAGCTATTTAGCCACAGTACCAGAAGACATGTTTGGCGAAAACCAAAGACAGCATTTGACCACAAGAACCTGATACCAAGTATAAAGCATGGTGGTGGAAATATTATGGTTTGGGGAAGCTTTGCTGCATCAGGGCCTGTGAATCTCACCAACATATAATCCACGATGAATTATTCATTGTACCAGAGGGTGCTTGAGGATAATGTGAGGCCATCTGTCAGAAAGTTGAAGGTCAACCGAAGGTGGACCTTGCAACATGACAATGACCCTAAACATACCAGTAAATCCACCAAGGAATGGCTGAAAAGAAAGAAATGGAGGGTTCTGGAATGGCCAAGTCAAAGCCCGGATCTAAATCCCATTCAGATGTTGTGGGGGGATTTGAAACGAGCTGTGCATGCAAGAAACCCCTCAAACATCGCACAGCTGAAATAATTCTGCATGGAGGAGTAGGCAAAAATTTCTCCCAGTCGATGTTAGAGACTGGTAGACAGTTATAAGAAACGCCTACTTGAGGTTGTTTCTGCCAAAGGGGACAATACCACCTATTAGAGCCAAGGGTGTACTTACTTTTTCCACATGCAAAATTTGCATTTATGTATATTTAAATTATACAATGGACTACAAAATGTAAATGTTTCATGATATTTGTTATATTATATCACCTTTATCTATCAATATTGTTGAAATGAAGATCAAATAGCTGTATGTTGAAATATGTTGAAAAAGTCAAAACTTTACATGGGGTGTACTTACTTTTTCACGTGACTGTAAGCTAGTGAAGCCGAAGGCCTTAGCTCTTACACCAGGACCAGCAGACGTCAAAGTCCCCTCATTTCTTCTTTCTTCAAAAGCTGTTTGCACATTCCACAGACGATTACTGGCAGCATGGGAATAACAGTAACGCAGAAAAAACTTGCCTCCAGCTGTAACCAGTGTCACAGTGAGTGCATCTTCAGATATTTTTGACCAAAGTACAAGTTTTTCGGTTTCGCAACACTTTTTCTTTCGGCGTCATTCTGCCCCACTTAAGCTGGAAGCTGGCTGCCGCCTTGCCAATGTGCCTGTTTTGAAGCAAGATTCTTGCTGACGCTGTGAAAAAATTGTTGGGGCCTGCATACTCAACAGGAAAGAGTGCTGAGATTTCAGTACAGGCATGGTTGCCTAAATTACCTTTAACTGTTCTTATTGGTTGAAGGATCTCGCCATTTTTAGTCAAATCTGAATATCGGGTGAGGCCAAGGAGCTCAGTATATTTGAAAGAAAAGCATAATGAGCTTCTGAAAAGTCGCGGAAGTTTTTCACGGTACAAAACCTGTCGGTACATTTAGACTACTGCTGGCTGAAATTGTTGGAAAACTTACTTTATCACTACGCACTCTCCTTTTGTTTGGTGGTCGATATGGGTCTACCCTGTGGATATCTCTTGGAAATCCACAAGGATGATATTTGTGCAGTAACGTCGAGAAACCAATAAAATATTGAACCTGTGTTGAAGCCACCAAAGGAAATCCCACAAAGTCTGATTTGCACGAGGTATACCAGTGATTATCTGGTATCATGCTGACTTGATGTTACGGAAGCTAATTTAAGTTGAACGTGCTACCATTTTCTTGTTTAACAGTCTCATTGAAATACAATTTGATATTTGCATTGCTAGACTTGAACTCCATCATTTGCTAATCATTTGTTTCATCCAAATGTCATTTTTCACGTGTTTTCAAACGATGAATGATTTGATTTCTGGGAAGGAGCAAATGTATTGTTGCTGACGGAATGTCTCACCTGAAGGGTGTTCATGCAGCAAGCTCTACCAGGTAATGGGCGCTGCCAAGCTGTGCAATTGTCCTACCTTAAAATGCCTCTGCCGGCCCGACAGCATGATTCCTGCACTAATCCCGCTTCATTTTACTGTCAGCTCTGCGGCCATGAGAAGAGGCATAGGATTAAGGGATACTTGAGGGATAATTCATCAGCTCAGGGACCGGTTTGGTCACATTTTTTGTCTGCTTGGCAGCTGATGGGCTGCCCTTTGAGAGACTCCACCAGTTAGAAGTCTGGCCCCAGGAGCCTGGGATTAGAGTCAGCTTTTACTCGGCCTTCCTGCAAAGCTTGATTTGGGGGCATTCAAGCTCAACTGAGTCTTCGACAGGACAGTGGCTTTAATGCATGAAATATTGACATTCGATCATTTTACACCTCAAAATTCAACTTGTACTGCAAATTTTCACTATGATGTACGGCGTCACAGTGGTGGTGAGTAGACCCATGCGGCCCTTCATACATTGGTCCTGCAATTAGTTTGTTACCTTCTTGGCTGTTAGATGAAACCTTAATTATTTTGTAACAAAAGCTTATGAGCTTGGCTGGTGACTTTGATGTGTAAATGCAAAGGGACCACAGTATTTGAAGTTTTTCAGATTAAATAGCCTTTGAGGGCAATCAAACATTACAAAGGGTTTTAGAGATGTGTCCATGTAAGAACACTTGCATGCTTTGCACTAGCTTCACCATTTTTCACTCGTATAACGATGTAGTTAAATATATAAGAAATAGTGGCAGGAGCATTTGTGGTTTTGGAAATCCATATGCTATTGTCTATAAAGGAACAGAACAGAAGAAAGATAATGTAAAAAGTAGTTTACTGGGTGACAATTGGTAGTGATGTACGTACGTGTTCATTCGTTAGTTCATAGGCAGCGTTAGTTCAAACATCTTTGCATCAATGAAGAAGTATGGCTGCTGATGCAGTGCCATCTGTAAGCTCAGGACAGAAATTTTGAATTTTTTTCATTATGCCAGTGTTTCCGGGGTTCAGACAGATTTTCCAGTATAACTTTCATCCGTGGGACAGAACAATAATTGATGTAGCACCCTGACCTGCAGAGCACTGATCCAGCAGTGTATAGTTTGGCCAATAAACCAAGAGGGAAGTGGTGGAGATGGATATGAACAAAGAGGAAAGGAGGAAAAACACAAGAACAAGCAACAATGGCCCAGAGAGGAATACAATGGGAAATAATCACTTTGTGTAGAAGAGATCATGGATATGTGCATGGGTGAGTGAAATGCATGGTACAGACAGGAATTCTCTGGATCTTAAGTTGCATTAAATGCAATCAGACCACGATGATGGTGAAGGGAAGAGTTATTGAAAGTATGATGGAAAGTAATCCTGCTGGATCACATGGGATAAGGTATTTGTTATCATGGAATAATTGATAAGAAATCAAAGTGAACTAGAACGGCACTTGGTAGAGCACATGCCTCCGCCAGGCTGAACGATTTTGTTTTGTATCCCAATGATAGGCTGGATCTGGATTCGGACCTGAACCAAAATCAAATCGGCTTGTTATTGTCACCTAACCAACTCGTCCACTTGGTTTAGTCATGTATACATCGTCCATAAATAACTTTTTTAAATATCAAGTTATATATTGCTTTCAGCCCGATCTCTCTATGGTGAAGAATCACTTAAAAATTAAATAATATTCGTATGCGAATCCATATTCAGATCTTCACCAAAATCGAATTTATGTGTCCTTGTCACACACTCAACCTGCCCACCAAGTTTCATCCAAATCCGTCCATAAATTTTTGAGATATCCTGCTATATGTCGTTTTTGGCCCTATCTCCCAATGGTGAAGAATCACTTTTAAAATTCTAGTAGCTGGATCCGAATCCGGATCTTCACCAAAATCTAATCATTTCGTCCTTGTCACATACACTACTTCGCTGCCAAATGTCGTCCGAATCCGTCCGCAACTTTTTGAGATATCTTGCTCAAAACAGTCAAATAAACAAACAAGAAGATGTCATGCAGAGCACGATACTTGCAAAATCCACCCCTCACTTCCCCAAAAAAAGATTGCCATCGATCCATCATATTGTGCATTTCATCAAGATTAAAACTGACGATCTTGATCAAAACTCGGGTCAATAGGATGAAAAGTGACAATTTTTCAGTTGAAAATTGATGATTTTAGAAGTTTCACCTTGAGTTGACCTTTGACCTTTAACCTCAAAACAGTTGGTTTCCCTATTTGGTGGCTCAATGTGCAAATGCTGTTCTATTTTCAAGCCAATCGGATGAAAATTGACGGTTTTTCAGATGAAAACTGAAGATTTTGGAAATTTGACCTTGAGTTGACCTTTGGCCTTTTGACCTTAAAGTAGTTGATTTCCCAATTCAGTGAGGCACTATGCAAATGCTGTTAAATTTTCAAGTCAATCAGATGAAAATTGACAGGTTTTCAGATGAAAATTGATGATATTGGAAGTTTGACCTTGAGTTGAACTTTGACTGCAAAAATAGTTATTTTCCCAATTTAGTGACTCAATATACAAATGCTGTTCAATTTTCAAGTCAATCGGATTAAAATGGCGATTTTAGAAATTTGACCTCCAGATGACCTTTGACCTTTGACCTCAACATCAACAGGCTTCTCAATTGGGACGACCGCTACAACTTGGTGAAGTTTCGTGACGACCAGGTTGGAATTGTGACCTGTAGGCCGGTGACAAACAGACAAACAAACAAACAGACAGACAGACAGACAGACAGAATAACAAATGCAACCAACCAATATACTTGAAAAATCTTCGATTTTGCAAGTAACAAGAAATATGTCATGCAGAGCATGATACTTGCGAAATCCATAAAATAAGTTGTTGGCCTATGATGACCTCAAAAATAATTGGTGGTTGAATTCAGTGACCTGGTATGCAAATCCTCTTAAAATTCAAAGTAAATCAGATGAAAATTGAGGATTTTAGAAATTTGGCCGATGTTGACCTTTTGGCCTATGTTGACCTCAAACATAGTTGGTGGTTGAATTCAGTGACCAGATGTGCAAATTCTCTTAAAATTCCAAGTTAATCGGATGAAAATTGAGGATTTTATAAATTGGACTTATGTTGACCTTTTGGCCCGATGACCAAAATATAATTGGTCGTTGAATTCAGTGACCAGATGTGCAAATTCTCTTTAAATTACAAGTCAATCGGATGAAAATTGAGGATTTCAGAAATTTGACAAAGTTGGTGACATTTGGCCTATGATAACCTTTTGACCTTTTGACCTCCAAAACAATAGGCTTCTTGCTTATGACCAGCTCTACCATTTGGTGAAGTTTTGTGAAGATCGGTTGAAAATTGTGACCTGTAGGTGACTGACATACAGACAGACAAACAGACAGGCAGACAGGGAGAATAACGTACAAGACCAACCAATATACTTGAAAAAAATCAGAACAAACAGACAAGGGTAAAAAACATCACCTCCATACACCTTCGGTGGCGGAGGTAAAAAGATAATCTCAGTGATTATTTTGATTTTACGTCGATTGAACAATAACAGGACCTTGTAGTACAGGAATACATTGATATGTTTCACTTACCACTTGTTTATAGTATGTGAAGCTCTTAGAGCAGCAGCATAAAAATATTACAAGACATTACCTGCCCCCCCTTGTCCTGCCATCCCCTGTCTCGGTTCTCCCCAATCTCTCCTACTGACCTCTCTGAACTCCTCATAGGAATGAAAACTGCCACCTGCACTCTTGACCCCATCCCCCCCAGCTTTGTCAAAGCCTCCCTCCCTGCTCTCTCTCCACTTATCATTGCAACAATAAACTCCTCCCTGTCTACAGGCATCGTCCCACCTTCCCTCAAAATTGCTGCTGTTACCCCCATTCTAAAAAAACCTGGTCTAAACCCTGACACCCTAAACAACTTCAGACCCATCTCCAACCTACCCTTTCTGTCAAAAGTTTTGGAACGCGCTGTAGCCACTCAACTCAAACATCATCTCTCTGCCAATAACTTGTATGAAACATTCCAATCCGGATTCCGCTCCAACCACAGTACTGAAACTGCTCTCCTCAAAATCACCAACGACCTTCTCCTCTCCTCTGACGCTGGCAACCTCAACATTCTCGTCCTCCTCGACCTCAGCGCTGCCTTTGACACCATCGATCACACTATCCTCCTCACCCGACTTGAATCCACCTTTAACGTCACCGGCACTGCCCTCTCTTGGATTAAATCATACCTCTCTGACAGATGCCAGTTCATCTCCATCAATAACTGCAAATCCCCCACTGCTCCCCTCCCCCAAGGTGTCCCCCAAGGTTCAGTTCTTGGCCCCCTCCTCTTCATCCTTTACCTGTCCCCGCTCGGTCACTTAATCCGCCGTCATGGTCTCCAATTCCACTGCTTCGCTGATGACATCCAGCTTTTCATCTCCACCAAGTCCGTCTCCACCGACACCCACTCTATCCTGACAAACTGCATCACTGAAATAAAATCCTGGCTTCAAATCAACTTCCTCAAGCTTAACTGTGATAAATCTGAAATAATCATCATTGGCCCAAAAACGCTCACAAAATCCACCCATAACTTTGCCCTCAACATCGACGGTATCCCAGTATCCACCTCCCCTCACATCCGGAATCTTGGCGTCATCTTTGACCAAACCCTTTCCTTCGACAAATACACTAAACAGATCACAAAGTCAGCCTTCTTTCACCTGAAAAACATTGCCCGTCTCCGCTCATCCCTCTCCTCCACGGCTGCAGAAACCCTCATCCACGCCTTCATCACCTCCCGTCTGGACTACTGCAATAGCCTCCTCTATGGTTCACCCTCAAAAATCACCAATAAACTCCAATACATTCAGAACTCCGCTGCCCGTCTACTCACTCATTCCCGGACCCGTGACCACATCACCCCCGTCCTTTACAAGCTTCACTGGCTCCCCATCCCCCAGAGAATCCAGTACAAAATCCTCCTCTTGACATACAAAGCCCTCCATAACCTGGCCCCATCCTACCTGGCTGACCTCCTCTCCAGACACACTCCCACCCGCAACCTCCGCTCTGCTGGTACCAACCTCCTGACCCCCTCCATCCGGACCAAATTCAGATCCTGGGGGGACAGGGCCTTCTCCATCGCTGCTCCCACCCTCTGGAACTCACTACCTCACACCATCAGAGACTCCTCCTCACTCACCACATTCAAAACATCACTAAAGACCCACCTGTTCAACGCTGCATTCAACATTCAACCCACAGCATTTAACCCCTGACTATCTCTTCTCCTTCTCCCTCCTTTTGCTTTAAATATTTCCCTATTGATTCTTGTCTTGTCTTTTTGATTCTTGTCTTATATATATGCCGTATATCGCTGCTGTTTGTTTTCTTGATTCTTGTCTTTTTGCAATTGTTGTTTTCATGTATTGTTATGCATTATGTTTTCCACTCTGTCAAAGCGCCTTTGGGCTTCTGGAAAAGCGCTATACAAAATAAATGAATTATTATTATTATTATTATTACTGTACCTTTATTTGAATATCAAGGACATCATGAACAATAGGGGGAAAAACAATCAATTCCGTATATGGGATTTTAACTTGCAGCCACAGCATTTTGAGGTCAGTGTTCAGATCCATGGGGAAATACAAAGATTATCCTGCATGTACAACTGCTGCTCTGGACTTGGGACAGTCGCAAAAAAAAACTCTGCTGGCTGCCCGGTGGCCTTCAGTAGGTTGTTGGATCCATCAATACGGTGCACGCCGTGTTCCCTTGTGGTGCTCTGGACTCGCTTCGTTCATTGAGTGAAGGTCGCCTTTAACATCTGGATTATGTGGAGGATCATGGAAACTTGTTTGAGATTACTTGGGGTATTTGTTGCCATTGGAAACTTGTCCCCATTGGATTTTAATATACGTTCTTTTATTGTGCTGACATTTGCCCAGAGTCTGATGTGATCAGCATTTGCTACCATGCAATGGCTGCAGTTTGGGGTTTTGAATTTGTCATGTGTATAACAATTCAAAAGTTAATCATAATAATGATAGGCAACTTGTTGAAAATGTTTGCTTCAAACACATATAGTTAATTCTTTAAACGGAGGTTAAAATTATTTGAAAGCCATTTTAACAGAACATCAGGTCATGCATCTCAACTTATGAGCAATTCCGTGGCCAAGAACCAATCCTCAAAAGGTTCAACACTATCGCAGATATATCAATGGCTTGGAAATAATTTTAAGCTCCCTTTTCCGCAACACGTTGTTGACTTGTAAAGAGATAGAGAATTGTCACATGGCATTGAGAAAAAAAGTAGAGAGAAAAAATTCCATATCCAGCAAAAAATTATTTAGGACAAGCAAAGTACATGTCCTTACGAATGGAATAATTCCCCTGTAATTATGGATGGGCAAATTCCCCCTGAAAAAAACAAAAACAAACACCTTTAGAGGCCATTTTTCCCCGCAAGCAGGGGTTGGCCTTTTTCGGGAACTGTGGTTGTTGTTGTTTTTCGGTCCCCTTTTTGAAGCAATGTTTTACGGCCGGATGCCCTTCCTGACGCCAACCCTTTTTGCCGACTTTAACGACAAGCAGGGAATTACCAGTGAACTGGTACTCAATTTGCCGACCTCGGAGAGGATGACAGGCTGAGTCAAAAGGATGACAGGCTGAGTCAACCCCCCTGGCGTTAAATCAGCGATCAGACCGGGATTCGAACCCAGGATCCTAGGATCCTAAGCCGGCACCCTAGCCGCTAGCCCAACACCAGGGATACACCACCACTAGGCTAGCACCAACCAACCAACCAAGGCAGCCAACCAAGCAACCAACCAAGGCAGGCACCAACACCAGGCTAGCCCCTGAAATAGCGTATATTTCATTACCTCCACCACCTAAGGTGGACGGAGGTTATATTTTCACCCCTGTCTGTCTGTATGTTTGTCTTTGAACAAGATATCTCAAAAAGTTTTGGACGGATTCGGATGAAATTTGGTGAAAAGGTTGGGTGTCACAAGGACGACGTAATACATGTTGGTGAAAATCCAGATGCAGATACGATTAAAAAAAGTTTTACGTGATTCTTCACCATTGAGAAATAGGGCCAAAAACGATAACTAGCATGATATCTCAAGAATTTGTGGATGGATTATGACAAAACCGGGTGGGTGAGTTGGTTAGATGACAAAAACAAGCCAATTCGATTTTGGTTAATGTTCGGCATATCCGGCCTAAACGATAATAGCATAAATAGCATTTGGATGAATGAGAATGAATGAATGATCGTTTTAAGGCCATTTTCCCCGCTAGAGCGGGGGTTAGCCTTGCGGGCCCCATGACAATCATGGTTCCCTGTTTGAGGCAATGTTTTATATGGCCGGATGCCCTTCCTGACGCCAACCCTTGGTCGCCTCTTTCGATGCGCAGGGATACGGTGTACCTATTCTAAACCGGGGTACACACCGTGATCATTCATCCCAGCAAGCTGGTACTCAATTTGCCGACCTCGGCAGCCTGGCGGAGGTATACGCTCTACTGAGTGATGTTCTAGTTATGATTGCTAAAACCACCTCTGACCTATCAGCACTATACGATACACATTTACATATAAATAATTGGGGTGAACTCTTAGTTCATTACCTTTTTCCCCTCTGTCATCTTGCTCTTCCCTGCACCTCGATCTTGTGCAGAAAAAAAGGACAGGTACAAACGTCGTCAACACATTTTTCATCTGAAGGAAAATAATTCCACGTAGAAGTAAATGTTCAGACATGCAAAATAAAAAGATGACAGATAGGCTTGCACTGTTTGACTGTTTTAGATAGATGCCTTAAAAGATAAACACAATCAATGCTGAGTCACGGCCACATATTCCTGTGGAGCCGCGGAGATGGAGACCACTGTAAATGACTTCTATTGGACACCAATATAACAATATGTTCACAACATTGTGCAAGTTTGAAACATGAGAGTAACTCAGGACTGGAAGAAAGTAATGGAGTGCAATGACCTTCCAATATAAGACAGAAGAAACTCAAATAATCATCTCTATGATAATATCCAATGTCAACATGTCAGTTTTTCATCTTCTCCCAAACTACTGGTTGCACAAAGTTGAAAATGGTACTGCATTAATCAGAAAATACCTGGGAAGTGCAGGGCTAAAAAGAAAAACAAAACAACTGATACGGACAAAAACATTTTCATTATCGCATCAATATATCGATAAATGCCCACCATATGTACACAATTTCTAGACGAGTATGAAATATGTAGACTTATGCCAATATTGTTGATAAAAGGCACCGCTCTCCTGGGTTTAAGCTTATTCGTAAATATGAAAAAGATTCACAAGGAACTTGGATGCAGGAGGGTGTCATTTGGCCCATCAAATCTGTGCTATATCAGCATAAAATTAATTCAGTTTAACAGTTTATCATGTGACTGTTAACCTATTCTGAAGGAAGCAACCCACCTGTGAGGATCTTGGCTAGTACATTGTAAACATACCTCAAAAGAGATCACTTTGTTGTGCGCAAGGTCGAGGCTCGTGGAAGAGCTAGAACGCACTGAAAGGATCAGGACGTAACAGACCAAGAGGAACAGTATATAGAGGGGGGAAACACCATGAGCAGGGTTGAAGGACAAAATAGAGGAAGACTTGGATAAATAATGGATGTGAGGAGGAATGAGGGATAGGAGAGTATGAGCGAGGTGGACAAGATGGATACAGAAGCAAACTCACAGAGAGGAAAAAATGGAAATTTGGAAGGAAGTGGGGAAGGAAGTTAACTTGGCTACTTTTATATTGTTGTTGTTAGTGAATGCATATTGTACTGGGATTTGATCAATTATGAATTTGGTCCATGGGTTGAACTGAGCTGTGGCTATAATGATTCCAAATAAAAGTGGATTCCTGCATTTTTGAGAATGAAATTGGCCAGGTTGCTGGCATACAATGTGGGATTGTTAATTGTCCACTTATTAACACTGGTAGACTGGTCTACAGCTTAATATCAATCTGTCGATCAGCACATTCGTTTATGTAATGCCCTGTCTGCAAAGCACCCCTCCAACATTTGCTAGTTAGGTCAAGTAATCAAACCCAGACTAGACATCTCAAAAAAATTGCCATCCTGACAGACATTGATATTTCTGTAACTGTTCCCAACACCTGGATGGTTGTTTCTTGGTTTCTCTGGAAGATAAGTGACAGAGAAGGAGTATCAGGCTCCAAAAAAAAAAAAAATCGGTTGGCATAAAAATGCAACCAATGTCAAATTTCTTGCTACACTGCGAAAACCTGTGGCACACCAGAAAATGTGTATGTGCAGAAATGACAAGATATTTGGAATAAAGTAAATTTGTCCAATAATGGTGGTTGTAACACTAGTAGTACTTTTGGTAAGTTGAGTAGCAAAAATTTGATTTGGCAGTGGCATTTAGTATTATTTTTATGGATGACAATTGACAACCGGGGATGACTTGGTGGTTGTATAGCCAGCAGCGATGCCTGCGGAAAGAAGGCCTAGTGTTAGGAATGAGGTTGAAAATTGCTGAAAAGTACTCGTATGTTGTGTAATACTAGTAAGATACCTGTGCTATGCACGGGTGGGAGGCCAGAAGCAAACAGGCAATGCAGATACGGCGAATGCTAAAGCATGAAACCAATACATTCCACATTCCTGTAGCACCTTCAGTCGCACGTCAGACATAGACAGCAAGTTCATGAAGGACTTCCATGAAAAACGTACCCGTTCGCAAAGAAACAGGTACGTTCACGTATAGAAACATCGATCGTGGGTCCGTGGCAAATCTGCATATGGCGATCCGCAAAGTTCACGTTTAAAAAGTAGAAACCATCACGGCATGTCGTCATTCACTTGAACTCAATAAAAAATCGAGTCCAATCACAAATTAATCACAAAATAAACTTTTAACAACATTGTTAATGTTTCCTTCATTGTAAAAACTACCAAGTCAACAGTTAAAAGGATTTTGAACCGATAGGTGTTACAGCCTCGGCAAGATCGATGGAGACAGCGATCTGTTGTCTTATACACCACCCAAATAGCTATGTGGAATTATATATTTTGTTTTCATGTATTGTTATGCATTATGTTTTCCACTCTGTCAAAGCGCCTTTGGGCTTCTGGAAAAGCGCTATACAAAATAAATGAATTATTATTATTATTATTATCTCATGTAGAGATTAAACCCACGTCGTTTGAACTTTGGCAGAGGTCATTATTTACTTTTAATGATGTTTATATACGAATCAAAAAGAAGATAATTGGTTTTGGGTCATCCTTTCCACATATGTCATGGGATTGTGAGTTGGAGAGATGGCCGTGATGGCAGGGAGGGGGTTGGCATTCTCTCAAGCAGGGATTCAACCCATGTCCTTACAAAAGGTCTTTGTCCGAGGTCACTGGGTCCGATCGGTGCAGCTGTGCAGCGATCGGTGCAGCCATTTGTGCGGCACCCGGGAAATAACGTTATGCGGGAGTCCAAACCTGAAAATGCTGGAGGCCAAAGCTGAAATTGAAAAACAATATGGCCTATTTTACTCCAGGAGATCCCAGGATTACCCATTCAAAATATCGTTGCGATCGGTTCAGACGTTTTTGCGGTACCTTCAAACATACGGACAGATGGACGGACAAACAGACGGGCGGACATTTGGTGAATTATAGTAAGATAGATGGCCCCTAATGTAAAATTGTACTAACCTTGGAGCAACAAATGTGGTCAATTTCTTATGAAACATTCACTTTCAGCATGTGGCCTCAGCAGTGTAACACAGGGAGAATGGATCGGTGCACCCATCCGGGTATTTTCCCCAGGAGTACAAATTGGGAGGTGAAAGTTAACTGCTGTAAACGAGGCAAAATAGTTTTTTTTTGTTGATCATCATGTTATGGCAACTGGTATTTTTAAACAGGTACTAAGATATTAAATGTTAACCACATGTAGTTTTATTTTTACATTAATAGGTCGTCAAAGTTGTTATCTTTGTACATGTACTCCCAGTTACTTTTCGCTTATTGAAGAGTCTTGGAATGATTAATACGTAGCTGTGATTAGTTGACTTTGACTGGTAATGTCAGTATGCCTATACTGATTTTTTTTCTCTCTCCATGAAGGGAATTGCGTCTCTTTTAACATGTATGTATTCAAAAAATTATAGTAATATATGTTGTTGTTGATATTGATTTTGCTTCAACCATGAGATGACGATGCAGACACTTCACAATTCCTTGAGCTGGGGATCAACACTTCTCCTCTGACTATACTTTTTCTCAACATACCCTAAGCCTAAAGGATGCCCAGTATTGTCCCATCTAACCAGAGTAGGATGCCTGGTGTTGGCTTAGCGATCAGGGATCCTATGATCTTGTAGTAGGCTTGGGATCCTATGATCCTGAGTTTGAATCCCGGTCGATCGTTGAATTAACGACCAGGGGGGTTGGCTCAGCCTGTCATCCTTCTGAGGTCGGCAAATTGAGTACCAGTTCACTCGTAATTGGGGCACTGCATCAGCAGCACAAACGTGCTTCCAGAAAAATGATGCAACCAGCAGCCCCAGGTTGCATACGAAACATCAACAACCAGAGTAGGCATTAACCTGGGAAAGAAACTCAGCATACACCCAACTCCCACCCCCTGTTTTCCATTGTTGTAAGATCAGTAATGTTTCCTTTCACATAATAAATTGGCTTAAAATTTCCATTGAACATGGAATTGGAACGTATTTATGCACTACAATGGATATTAGTGTAATTTGATACCAGGTTCATTAAAACTTGATAAATCCACAATAAAATATCTGCATCCATGCTATTTCACTCTTTTAAATCTAATATATAAAGAAGAAAGTTTGTTTGTATGTATATGCATTCAGACTCTGCAGTAACCAGTGCAACAAACTTTGCATTGCCTTCGGTTTCATCGAGAGGAAGGTCGAGGGCTGTGTATTAAATATATATATATTGAAAAAATAAAAAAAATCAGATAATAATAATTGGCCTTTAGGCCTCAATCATATTTTTTGCTCATACACCGCCTTTGCATTTCTTTTCTGGGACCAATCGAGTAATATGTTTTGTGAAGATAGTATGTTGTGGTTGATTTGTTGTCAACAACACAAATTTAATTATCGGAGTATTTACACATAACCTGGTGTTGGCTTAGCGGTTAGGGTGCCAGCTTGGGATCCTGGGTTAGAATCCCAGTTGATCGCTGAATTAACGCCAGGGGGGTTGACTCAGCCTGTCATCCTTCCGAGGTCGGCAAATTGAGTACCAGCTTGCTGGGATGAATGATCCCGGTGTGTACCCCGGTTTAGAATAGGTACACCGTATCCCTGTGCATCGTAAGAGGCGACTAAGGGTTGGCGTCAGGAAGGGCATCCGGCCATAAAAACATTGCCTCAAACAGGGAACCATGATTGTCATGGGGCCTGCAAGGCTAACCCCCGCTCTAGCAGGGAAAAATGGCCTAAAAACGATCATTCATATTCAATTATATTACACATATGTGTGTTATTAAAATATTGCTTTTACACAGGTTTATTATAACATCTCCATTTTTTAAGGCCTCGAGGGAGTATGTTCTTATACCCTGCCTGGGTTTTTTTCCAGGAGTGATCCGGTAATATGTTTTGTGATTGTCATGCAGGAAATGTTTAAATACATATTTCATTGAATTTCCCCAGGCAACGCCGGGTACTTCAGCTGGTATATCATGATAATAAAAATCGTTATGATGATAATTAATGTGTTAGGGTGTTGCAGAGGTATCACACTTACCTTTGATCTGTTCAGCTTGGGTTTTTATTATTATCCTTACTATAAAACTATTAGATTGGTGCTTCACTGGATGGCTTTGCATTATAAAATACCCACGCTCGGATTTCTTCCGCATGGAGTAGGTGAGTTATCGGCAGGACCCTGAAAAAAATTGCATATACTGCAATTACCTGTCACCTTCAGTCAAATGTCATGCATGGACGGCTGTTTCATGAAAGATTTGGGCCAAATACTTGGACAACCAAACAATAAGGGGGGAAAAATTAGGGCCATGAAGTCGTAATACTACAAGATTATTATAGTGATGATAATCATGATGGTAATAAAGATTATCCCATGATTAATCTCCATCAGAATTCATTTTATAAAATTCTGAAGCAAAAAGACCTGCAGTATAAAGATTGTATTGGACATTGTATACAGTCAGCTGTATATATTGCCCTTAATATAATTTTAATGTGCATACAAAACATTGAAAAAAAAATTTGTGATATATTCCATGGTCATTGTATAAGGCCTATTATAGGGGCTCATGATCCTATACAAGGAGGTATGATTTGTTGTGGAGTAAACTAAATGAAAAGGAAAATCAGCATGTTAGGGGCATCACATGATGGGCTGTGGGGATTCAAATAAACATTGACATAGCATTTCAAGGACAATTTATAGTGGTGATACTTATTGAAAGACTTGTGAGAAGGCAGTTATACACTCAAGCAAATATATTACAAGGAGGCGATGTTCCAAAACACATGTAGAATGACAGAAATTTATTATGCTCACTTTTTTCTATAGATATGGACCAGTCAACTGCTTGGTTACAAATGAGATTATGAGAACAACGACTTGAAATGTGTTTCCATATATTGTTTCCACCTCTATTTTGGTGTCATGCATTGCAACTAAAGATATATATTTGGGTCAATTTTATATTTCAGTGGATAAATTGAGAGTAATGCAACACTTTTGGGATTAAACCTATAAATATAGTAAACCACATGTGAGAAATAGCTTCACAAAAAGAAAAACAAAACAAGAGCCACGTAAGTTATACTGTAATAATATCAGATCTATCATTTTGTTGGTTGCAATGAAAAAATACGGATTGCACCATAAGCTACATAACTAAATATGCGTTGTTGTTGAAAGAAAAATCTAGCTATTTGTAAACCATTATGTAAACCATCTTGTCTCCCGCCCCCTTTATTGTATGTTTTGTGTGTCCGTTTTTTTTGTGATTAATGTTAGATCTTACATGCGCCTCGATCTTGTATACAAAAAAAAATTAAATTTTTTATATCATGCACTTTGTGTACCTCAAATGTTCGCTGTTAACTTTTTATCATTTGGATGATCTTGAAGGTATACTTGCAATGAATAAAGTTATGGATAAAATTATTTCACAATTATGAATCAAACAAAATTTTCTACATCTAAAATTCAATGCTTAAAATATGCACTTTAAGATTATAAATACCATTAATTAAAATTATAATAATTATTTTATATATATATATGAACAGATGTTTGGTACTACTGTTACGTATTACCTCCCCAAACCCCAGTTACGGTGCACCTCAGAGTCTGGAGCAGGAACACGGCAGAAAGATTTGTTATTTTGCGTTTTGTAATAAACCATGGTAAAACCACACCAATGCAATTGCAGAACAAAATAAGTAATTGTATTAACAACTCCCACATACAAAATAATAACACTATCAAAGAAAGCACAATGACAATGTCACTTGCATCAAATGAACAATACATATGATGGTAACATCAATCCCCAATGCTCTCAAAGCAAGGAACTGTTTGTTTGTCTGGTTGATTTGTTTGTGAAATAAATGTTAGCTCTTTCACGAGCCTCGATTCAGTATACAAAACTCACGATACGCCAAACATGATTGGGATGTAACATTCCCCAAAATCCGTGCACGGATCTCCACGCTGGTTGAAGATCGAGGTCGTGCAGAACGACAAATCAATAGGCATGTATTGGCGCAACTGTGGATGAGGAGTTACGAGGTGAGAGGTCGATATGGGCATTGAGCCGAGAGGTAAACCATTGGCAATCAACACGATGAGGTCGATACGGAAATCCCAACGGCAAAACAAGATGCACCATATTACAACACCACAGTTCAGGAGTATGATTTGACAGGAAATTTGACGAATCTCCTTTGTCTCTTATACGACAAAATGGCGTATAGGCCCGTAATGGAGGCGCTTGATTTCTCCAACGATGACTCACACTTGGTGATAAAACCTGAGACGCAGGTTTAATTGCACTCGCAATATGTGACGATGTCGCAGACAATCCTTTTCACAGGAAGCCTTAACTCCTTCGCGACCAATATCAAAAATGTCCGCTCGCAGCCTCGATGTGATTCACGCCTGTATCTCTCCTGGCCGTTCTCCTCCTCCTCCCCTCCTTCCGGTTCTTTGCCGCGTTTTTATTTTTCCTCCACAAACATTTATTTTTACATTTTGCCCAAAGTCATCTCCATTTCACACAAAAATCTTAACAACAAAATTACCTGAAACTAAAAATATTCTGCAAGTATATAATAACAACAGAGGTGGAAGTGACGGATCCGTAACACTACAGAGCTTTAAAATACAAGAATACAAACATGACATACAGACTTGGCATTTAATATGGAATATTTTTTTTGTGGGGGTGAACTTACTTTTCAAGATGTCTTAGAACCAAAAGTTCATTGGAATTATGTTGAAATTATTCCAGATTTTGTTAATGTGACCTTTAAAAGAAACAATAACCACATTTGACATTTCGAAACAAATAAATTGATCCTTGAAAGTGATGTAAACTGATATCGAACTCAATTCATGGACAGTACTGTGTTAAACTTCTGTACGTTTTCCAGAAGTATCTCTATTTTGCACATTAGCCCAATTTTTTTTAAACAAAAACAAAAGTGAAATTACGACTGGGATTACGGACAGTAAAATTACAGTTCGGTACTTCGTTTAACCCCCACGAGCATTCAGGAGAGCACGTACACGGTGAGGCATGCTGTTCACGAGATTTGCCAAGGTTTGGACAGGAATCGTTTGCCATGCAGTCACAATAGCCTGCTGCAATTCACGCACAGAGGTCGGCTGCTGGTCCAAGTGGTCGATTTGATGAGTTAATTCTGCCCACAAGTTCTCTATCGGATTCATATCCTGGGACATGGCAGGCCACTCCATATGCTCTACACCACGGTCAGCAAGAAAGTGTTGGATCATGCGAGCACGATGAGGCCGTGCATTGTCATCTTGGAAGACAAAGTTTCCTCGAAAGACTGCACGAGCAAATGGAAGCAATGTTTCTTCCAGAATGGCCCTGTACTTGAACTGGTTCAGGTTTCCATTCAGAACAACCAGGTCAGTTTTGCCCCCTGCATGAAAAGCAACCCAAATGGTCACCCCACCACCTGCAGCTTGGACTCTTGGCATTATACAATCTTTGTTGTCGGCTTCATGCACTTGTCTGCGCACTCGGACGCGGCCATCTTTACGTTAGACCAGAAATCTTGACTCGTCACTGAAGATCACGTGATTCCAGTGTCCTGGCTGCCATTGACGGTGCTCTCTGGCCCACTGCAATCGGTGCTGGCGGTGTTGTCTGGTCAGGCGTGGCTTTCTCAGGGGATGCCTGGCACAATAGCTTGCTGGAACCAGTCGTTGGTTGACTAGCCTTCTGGATACAGGCACATTTGTCAGTTGCTGCCACTCAGCCCTAAGCCGATTAGCTGACTTGGTACGGCCATTGCGGACTAACCGGTGCAGCTGGCGATCATCCCTCCTTGTGGTTCTGTGGGGACGTCCTGGCCTCGGTATTGGAGTCGGGACACCCCTCTGAGCATTTCGTTTCAGGATCTTTGACACCTGACCTTGAGTGATGCCATACTGCCGAGCAATAGCACGCTGTTTCATGCCGTAATTTCGTAAAGCCACCACTCCATGACAAACAGCATTGTCGAGTTGACGGCCCATCTCCAGAGGAAGCGGCAATAACTTTTGGAGATGTGCAGCAGTTGTTTTCCACCAATACAGAACGCAACAACCCTTGTATACCCGACTGTGAAGCCAATCATCAAATGCACCTGTCCGTACATTTTGCCACGCCACCTGTGATATAATCCTATTGTTGACTTCTTGCTGTGACAGACAATCAGTGACATGGTTCTTTTAACAAATAAATCACCAAAGTGTAAAAGAAACTCACCAGATTGATATACTGAGTTAATAAAGTAAACCCAAGTCAAGAAAAAAAAATTATTCTATATTAAATGCCAAGTCTGTAATAAGAATAACAGAAGCTTTTCATGCTGTACTCCTAAAAGCTAAATCACAGCAAAAGAAATAAGGAAGTGAAATAGCGTGCATATATTAGCATGTCTATGTAATATCGACACTGATAGGTTCATCAGTCATGATGTAATTGGTAATGTGTTTGAAGATTCCAGCTCTCTGGCGAACTTCATCCCTGCATGGAGAGTGTTGAACTGCGTCAATAAGTTATCACATGCCATCTGAGACTCAAACAAGGCAAAACTATCATCAACTGTTGATGCATCCTCCCATACCCCTACAATCCCCCATATCTCTCATTCTTAACCGCATCACTTGTTAGTCCGTCTCATCTATATTTCCCCCACCTATTTTCCCTCCTTTTGTTCTGTTGTATCATGAACTGTTCTGCATTCTTGCTCTTCCCCCAGCCTGGACTTTGTTTACAACAAAAAAATAGTTTTAATCCTAGTACATTCAAATACACCATCAGTTGTATCTGTTCCTTCCTTTATGATTTTGTAATCGCAGGTTTGTTTGGCCTGTTTTTCACAATGTGAGTCGTTTTGGATAATCATTACTCTCATATAATTTTGACTCTTAATTACAAAGTGTTTTTGCTTAAATCCCCCTTGCATTGGGAAAGTGAAATGGAAAATTGACCGTGTTGGTTTATTTCCCAAATTTCTCATCTGTTATCGTGATAATTTCCCTTTGGAGTTAGTTTGAGGACAACTCTTAATCAGTTTGTGTTGCAGCAATTGTGGATGTGCTACCTTAATGCCATTTACCAATTTTCACATCACATCACTGTTCTCTTTCATGAGCAGCACAGACAAGTCAGCACCTGCCCAGGAAAGGCTCTGTCAAGCACAAGGTGCCAGAGGCTTTTGGTGTGTTTATAAAAAGTATGTATTTGGGGGAAAGCACACATATGGCATTACAAAGCGCTAATTATAATGTTGAAATATATGACATTAGGCTGCCTCTGTGTGTGTATGTACGTATGTGTATATCTATATCTATATCTATATCTATATATATATATATATATATATATATATATATATATATATATATATATATATATATATATATATATATATATATATATATATATATATATATATATACATACATCTATCTATAATTCCAGTAATCTCTGTCTGTACGTCTGTACGTTTGTTTGTCTGTGACCGCTGTTTCTCGACAACCACGGGTCCGATATACTTTTAACTTGCCAGGTATATTGCTGGGGACCCGAGGATGTGCCTTTTCAAGGTTTCATATTAATCGGACAATTACTTACCGAGCTATGTCCAAAAAACGATTCAACCAATCAGAGAGCAGCGAACGATCGCGTGTGCCGAACGTGGCGGACACACTCTGCCTCGGATGGCACATTTGAGAGCGTATTCATTTATTTCACGTTTGCAAACTATGTTGGCGTTAAACTACGTTTTAAAACTAATAAAAACGAATTTGCGATTCATTCGCTTTCCTGCGCGTTTGTGCACGCGATGGCGATTTCTTTACCAAACTCCGGAAGCCGTTCGCTTTGGACCAAACCATTGCATGTAAATAGAGGGGGGGGTTCTGTGGTCGTTGCGAATGGACCAAACCATTCATGTAAATAGAGGGGGGGGGATTGTCACTGTACTCGCAAGCCGTTCGCCGCTCGCTTTGGCGTTGCGAATGGACCAAACCATTTCATGTAAATAGAGGGGGGGGATATAATTTTAGATAGATATATAGTACGGGCATATATATAGTACGGGCATGCCCTAGTACATACAAATATCACATATATATATATATATATATATATATATATATATATATGTATATATATATATATATATATATATATATATATATATATATATATATGTATGTATGTATGTATATATATATATATATATATATATATATATATATATATATATATATATATATATATATATATATACATATATACACATATATATATATACACAGTGCATTCAGAAAGTATTCAGACCCCTTCACTTTTTCACATTTTGTTATGTTGCAGCCTTATGCTGAAATCGTTTAAATTCATTTTTTCCCTCGTAAATCGACACTCAATACCCCATAATGACAAAGAGAAAACAGGATTTTAGAAAGTTTTGCAAATTTATTAAAAAGAAAAAACTGAAATATCACATTGACATAAGTATTCATACCCTTTGCTATGACACTTAAAATTTAGCTCAGGTGCCTCCCATTTCTCTTGATCATCTTTGAGATGTGTCTACACCTTGATTGGAGTCCACCTGTGGTAAATTCAATTGATTGGACATGATTTGGAAAGGCACACACCTGTCTATATAAGGTCTCACAGCTGACAATGCATATCAGAGCAAAAACCAAGCCATGAGGTCGAAGGAACCACCTGCAGAGCTTAGAGACAGGATTGTGTCGAGGCACAGATCTGGGGAAGCCTACAAAAAAATTCTGCTGCATTGAAGGTTCCCAAGAGCACAGTGGCCTCCATAATTCTTAAATGGAAAAAGTTTGGAACAACCAGGACTCTTTCTAGAGCTGGCCGCCTGGCCAAACTGAGCAATCGGGGGAGAAGGGCCTTGGTAATAGAGGTGACCAAGAACCCGGTGGTCACTCTGGCTGAGCTCCAGAGATCCTGTGTGGAGATGGGAGAAACTTCCAGAAGGCCAACCATCACTGCAACACTCCGCCAATCTGGGCTTTATGGCAGAGTGGCCAGACGGAAGCCAAACAGTTCAATCTTGGTTTCATCAGACCACAGAATCCTGTTTCTCACAGTCTGAGAGTCCTTGGTGGTGGACCCGAATTGTCGTACATGGAGGATTACATGATTTTCAAAGACGATTTTATCACCTTTCGCTATGAAATCAAAATGTACCTTTGTTTCTTCAAAAAGTAATTTATGATCAAAGACGTGTTGATTCAGTCTTAAAATGCACAAACAAAAAAATTGGTTGTTAAAGATTTCACGATTTTATTTCCTTTCACTATGAATGGCATCTTGTTTGGGGGGTGTATAATCACTCCGAACGAAACATGCATTGCCTGCTTTCCTTTGCTCGAGTTGTAATCAAAATGTACCTTTGTTTCTTCAAAAATTAATTTATGATCGAAGACGTGTTGATTCAGTATTATAATGCACATCACAGGCCGATCGTCGGCCTATGGAACCATGATTCTTCTCCATTTTGAAACTTGAATGCATGGAAAACTTTTCGCTTTACAAAGTAAAAATAGATTAAACCAAAAGTTATTAATAAATATTGTCTTCCATCGTTAGTTTACATTATTATGTACATTTTTTAAGTACTGTATTGTTTCATTACATGGTTGGAAAAGAGTTGACTCGCTTTAAACAAACACTGTGTCTTCACCCCCAGGAGCATGGGAAAATATAATTAGACTTCAGTTCGATCCCAAAATTCAGTATTCAGTCGCTGTACTTTTACGAAGTAATAATATAAATAACGAAGTCCTGGGAACATTGTCTTCTCTCCTTCTTTTCTCTCCTTCTCTTCTCTTCTCTCCTTCTCTTATCTCCTTCTCTTCTCTCCTTCTCCGCTCTCATTCCCCTCTCTCATTCTCCTCTCTTCTTCCCCATACCCACATAATAGTCAACACATTCAAAACGGCTGTTGGAATACATTTTGCCGATTTTCTAATCTTTAGCTGAAACTGAGACTTGAACAACCCAGCGACTGTGATGGTGAATTGAGTGGAGATAAAGCCGTGAGGGAGTCTCAATGAACTTTATGTTACAGGCCTTTGAAAATTCATTTCGTTCTATAAACGGTAACTTTCATCGAATTTTCTTCTGGTTTTTTTTTTTCAACCGAGTCTAAAACCATGTTAGCGACTGAAAAATCTGACTGTGATGGTGAATTGAGTGGAGATAAAGCCGTGAGGGAGACTCAATGAACTTTATGTTGCAGGCCTTTGAAAATTCATTTCGCGCTATAAACGGTAACTTTCATCGAATTTTCTTCCAGTTTTTTTTTTTGCAACCGAGTCTAAAACCATGTTAGCTACTGTGAAAAATGAAATAAGATATCGAATTAGAGTTGAAATAAAACTGTGAGAGAGAGCAAACTGGCCAAACAAAAGAGGCCTCAAAGCTATGCGAGTAAACAAAATGGTGGATATTTGTTTTTGAAGCCCCCCCCCCCCACCCCCAAGACCGGGTGTAGCCACTGTCCCAGACAGATGTATCACAGACAGACAGACAGAATCACCTAAGGAGAATATAATATAGAGATCTCCACCTCCTCCATATATATATATATATATCTCGGCAGTATCTGTGTGTCACTGAACTACTCCCTCAAACTTTTCTGAAATCGTCCCAAACTTCTGGTATGCACCTATCTCTCCCGTATGTATGTCCTAAGCCTAAGGAGTATTGTTTTTGAAAATGTTTGAAAAAAATGTTTGTTTGTTTTTGACATTTTTTTGGAATTTTTTTTTTTTGCAACTTAATCTTCAACTTCAATTGTTTATAAAATGTAATATCACATATATTACAAATACATTTGTGCAAAATAATTGTTTGTATTATAATTGCTGTAAACCATGACAACACAGCAACTCAGGTACACTCATTATCCTCAGTTAAAACAAGCCTGTTCCTCTGTAGCGACAAGTGGTGAAGTGAAGCAAGCGTAGCGAGCCGAGCCATGCTAGTATATATATTATATATATATATATATAGTGGTCCAGAAACCCTGGGCATATTTTGAAGAACAATATCTGCAACAAACAACTAAGTTTATTATTGTTCTTTGGTGCAAAACAAAACATGATTGCTCATAAATGTATGTGACAGCTTCAACACACACAGGCGTCACGTGATACGCAACAGTGAGGTGTACATCACATGATATGGATCTGGGTGAGCTTCATTCACTGTGCTGCACGCGTTTGTCTTTGCATTAGTTCAGTTCATTGTGAATTAGTTGCCCTAATATGACGGAGGATATCGTGAGACAGAAAATTGATGTTGTACACTTGTATTCTGTATCTGGAAATTCGGCTGAAGTTCACAGACAAACTGTCAAAGAATGTGGCGCTGACGCAATTGCCAGAAGAACCATCGGCAGAATAAACAAGCAGTTTGATGAAACCAGCAGCGTTCTTCCAAAACATTCACCAAGTAGTTATTGTACTGTTCGAACTGAGGAAAGCAGAGCGGTCATTCAACAACAACTCAACAGTAATTCGTGCATCCATTTCCTCTTCAATTGTCGTGGTACCTGCCTGCCTGTTTTCGCCTCAAACCAGTCCTTTTCCCATTTTCAACTCGTCGTTTATCAAACGTCACCAACATAAGCCGATCATTGATTCAAAGAAAACTGAAAGACCTTAATGCGAAACCATACATACCCAGATTAATTCACCAACTCTCTGAGGATGATTTTCACAGGCCCATTGAGGCATGTGAGACATTGCTTTGGTTAATGGATATGGACAATGATTTGCATAACAGGATCTTGTGGTAAGATGAATCCAAGTTTACTTTATCTGTTTCTGTGAATCATCATAACAGAGAGATGTGGGCAGTAGACAACCCACAATTTACTGTTGAGCACAACGTCCAGTATCAAGCTAGTGTGTCCGTCTGGGCAGGCATTTCTTCTGGAGGCATTGTTGGACAAATATTTTTCGAAGAAAATGTAATGCTGTAAATTACCTTCTAATGTTGGAGCAGCATGCATTTCCACTCAATGATGGCAAAATGTGGTTCATGCATGTTGGTGCCCCTGCTTATTATGCTGCCAGTGTACGCCAGGCCCTTGATTTGAACTTTACAGACAAATGGATTGGCCGTCGTGGTCCGGAATGGCCGCCGCGGTCTTGCGATTTAACACCCTGTGATTTCTTCCTTTGGGTTTCCTCAATCACAAATTGTATGCGAGGAATCCTACGACCCTTAGGGACTTGAAACAATTCATCCGTAATGAGACTGCTGCCTTAACGACTGAAACATGCAAAACTGCGTGTCAGAGTGCAGTTTCAACATTTGAACGGATCTGTTTCATGTATATTAGACTGTTTAACGAGTTATCATGTTTTGTTTTGCACCAAAGAACAATAATAAACTTAGTTGTTTGTTGCAGGTATCGTTCTTCAAAATGTGCCCAGCGTTTCTGGACCACTCTGTATAGTTTTAGCAACAATGGTATTTCCTTGCTTTTTGAAATGTTCATGAAGTGAACCTCTGGGCTTTTTTCCTGGTTCTGGGCTCTGGGAAAGTTTTGTAGAATGCTGTTCTACTTGTATTCACAATAATAGATGTAACATGACAGTGACCCGAAAACCTTTACTGATAGGCAAAGTCAGCAAATGTTTATGGGCAGTTACACATGCATCCATTGAGAGCACTTTGCGCTAATGTGTATCTTACTGTTCATGAAAAGACGTTAGCTCGGTCATTTGAGCTTAGTGATTCACAAAATCTCTGAAGGATCATCCTCTATCATGTGGAGAACATGCCCTGACTATTTAACATCACTTTTGGAGAGTTTAGGCTTTCTTCCTGGACCTCTTATATTGTCAGCAATACCAGTTTAACATTTCTTCCACAGCCTTGCACAGCTCCTGCTGAAACATGGCTGTAATCTGTCGCACGGAGTTGCCGTCACTCATTAAAACTTTGATTTGTATGTGTTTTCATGTGATATTTCCTTCCCAGGAGCAGCATTCACCACGCTAAAATGATATCACTGCCTTTACGTTTATAATCCTTCTGCATGTGTAACAATTTCTGATTTCCTTGCATGACAACCAATCACAGTGTACTATATGAAAACATGACTATGCTTTGGAGCATTTCATTTCAACATATAGCTCCCAGCTAGTTGCTCGTACCCACACGAGATTCTCAACGAGGTACGAATGGGGGTTGCAAAAATGCAAATGGCATCTTCTGTCACCGAGACAGCAAGTTGGGAGCCACAATTCACATTTATTGCCATGTCTGATGCAATTAAAATGCTCTGATGCCAGCGAGGTGCTCCATTTGAAACTGAATGTTTGATTATGTAGCTTTTTGATGCCTCGGGTCCGTAATATAAATTTGTATTGGTGTCAAAGCCAATGAATAATTGCAAATAATAGTAGGATCAGATTGGATTCCATTACATGTTATTGCATTTTATGCCCAGTTTTTTTCCATAATTCTTTCCAATACCGTATATGTACATGTGGGAACATTTTTTTTACATTGGGTGTGTTTTTCTGGGACATAGCAATAACCAAGAACATTATTCAGAAACTAACGTTTATCAAAAATAAAAGTTATTGGCAAAGTATGCAAAATTGGCTTCTGTGTTCCAATACTTATGGATGGCACTGTATCTCAAGCATTTCATGTAGTCTGCAGTCTGGCAACTTGCCTTGCTTTCCAAACTGTCCTCCTATGGCACCAAATCCACCTCCAGACATGGATACTGACTTGGTCGACTGTCAACAGGCTCCTCTCATGTCTGGAGAGCCTCGAGGCATTGGTTTGGGTCCATTCCTATCCCTAGTCTTAATCACCACACTATGGACTGACAGGATGGCCTAGAGGCATGCACTCTCTCCTCTAAGCTTCCTAGCCTGAGTTTGATTCCCGACCCAGCTATAATCTGTCATCTTGGTGTTTCACAGGCAGGGTGATTCACCAATGTGTGTTCCGTCCCTTGGAGGGATGTTAAACGGGCGTTTGCCAGCATTCGTTGGTGGATGATAAAAATCCCATGGTTTCTTTTGCGAAGTGCAGGTTAGCTACATCCAGCACCATGGCCAAATTCCTTCCTTAACCAGCAGAGGGCATTGCATCAGTGGCACAGCCACGCCCTCAGCCAATGCTGCTACCCTGCAGCCTTTTTCTCCATACGAATGAAGACGAAGAATCGACGCTCTTTCTGCCACTCTACAAAAGTTCTCCTTAGCTCGTTAGTGATGACTCCTCTCTCTGTATTAATATCTCTCAACCTTCAGACATGTAGGCAGCAGCCTCTTCCCTTTCTGTAGACCTTAATATAATCAGAGGCTGGTCAACACACTTGGAATATCTCTTTCTTATCCTGAAAAACTCACACTCTCACTCTGTCTCTCTGTTACGGATCCGTCAACGTCCGCCTTTGTTGTTATTATATACTGTTAGGATTTTTAGTTTCAGGTAATATTGTTAAGATTTTTTTGTGTGAAATCAAGATGACTTCAGTAAAAGGTGAAAATAAATGTTTGTGAAGGAAAAAGGAAGATGTGGCAAAGGAACCGGAAGAGGAGAGAGATGGGGATCGGAATAGAAGGAGGAGGAAGAGACGGCCATGAGAGAGATACAGCCGTGAATCGCATCGAGGCTGCGAACGGACTTTTTTGATATTGGTCGCGAATGAGTTGAGGCTTCCCATGAAAGGGATCGCCCGTGACATCGTCCTATATTGCGATTGCAATTAAACCTGCGTCTCAGGTTTTATTACTAAGCGTGAGTTATTGTTGGAGAAAAAATCAAGTGCCTCCATTTCAGGCTGATACTCCATTTTGTCCTCGAAGAGACTGTCTGCTTGGTGCCTCTAGTTTTGTCATTGGGATTCCAATATCGACATCATCATGTGGACTGCCATTGGTTTACCTATCGGCCCAATTCACATATCGACCTCTCACCTCATAACTCATCTGCAGCCGTGCCAATACCTGCCTGTTCTCGTCGTTACGCACGGCTTCAACCAGCGTATTGGTTCCGTGCATGGACTTTCGGAATGTTACATTCCACTCATGTTTGGCGTGTCATGAGTTAATTGCTTTGAGAGCATTGGGGGAATGATGGTACCATCATATGTATTGTTCATTTGATGCAAGTGATATACAGTCACGTGAAAAAGTAAGTACACCCCATGTAAAGTTTTGACTTTTTCAACATATTTCAACATACAGCTATTTGATCTTCATTTCAACAATATTGATAGATAAAGGTGATATAATATAACAAATATCATGAAACATTTACATTTTGTAGTCCTTTGTTTAATTTAAATAAACATAAATGCAAATTTCGCATGTGGAATAAGTAAGTACACCCCTACATTTATCACCACTTCAAATACCTAAAATTAGAATCAGGTGCACCAGCTCAGGTGCAAATGATTAGAACATCATCAGAGAGGATCTTGGAGGAATCTGTCTTATTTAAACCTCAGACATTTAGTTTGGTTTGCTCTTTGTTGTTGAAGTGTGCGGCGTCACCATGCCTAGATCAAAAGACCTCTCTGAGGCCTTCAGAATGAAGGTTATAGATGCCTACGAGTCTGGGAAGGGATTTTAAAAGATCTCCAAACAATTTGAAATCAATCATTCGACTGTCCGGAAGATCATCTACAAGTGGAGAAGATTCCAAACAACTGCCAACTTGTTCAGGCCAGGCCGCCCCAGCAAGTTCAGCCCGAGGTCAGACATCAAAATGCTGAAAGAAGTCTCTAAGCACCCCAGAATGTCATCACGGGACCTACAGGTAGCTCTTGCCACTGTTGATGGCAAAGTGCACGAGTCTACCATTAGAAAGAGGCTGCACAAATTTGATCTACATGGGAGGTGTGCCAGGAGGAAACCTTTGCTGTCCAGAAAGAACATCAGGGCAAGACTAAAGTTTGCCAATGAACACCTAGGCAAAGACCAGCACTTCTGGAACAATGTGCTCTGGACAGATGAGTCAAAGGTAGAGCTATTTGGCCACTGTACCAGAAGACATGTTTGGTGAAAACCAAAGACAGCATTTGACCACATTAACCTGATACCAACTGTAGAGCATGGTGGTGGAAATATTATGGTTTGGGGCAGCTTTGCTGCATCAGGGCCTGGGCAGCTCACCATTATAGAATCCACTATTAATTCTTCATTGTACCAGAGGGTGCTTGAGGATAATGTGAGGCCATCTGTCGGAAAGTTGAAGCTCAACCGAAGGTGGACCTTGCAACATGACAATGATCCTAAAAATACCAGTAAATCCACCAAGGAATGGCTGAAAAGAAAGAAATGGAGGGTTCTGGAATGGCCAAGTCAAAGCCCGGATCCAAATCCCATCGAGATGTTGTGGGGGGATTTGAAACGAGCTGTGCATGCAAGAAACCCCTCAAACATCGCACAGCTGAAAGAATTCTGCATGGAGGAGTGGGCAAAAATTTCTCCCAGTCGATGTCAGAGACTGGTAGACAGTTATAAGAAACGCCTACTTGAGGTTGTTTCTGCCAAAGGGGGCAATACCACCTATTAGAGCAAAGGGTGTACTTACTTTTTCCACATGCGAAATTTGCATTTATGTTTATTTAAATTATACAATGGACTACAAAATGTAAATGTTTCATGATATTTGTTATATTATATCACCTTTATCTCTCAATATTGTTGAAATGAAGATCAAATAGAAGTATGTTGAAATATGTTGAAAAAGTCAAAACTTTACAAGGGGTGTACTTACTTTTTCACGTGACTGTATTCATTGTACTTTCTTTAAGAGTGTTATTATTGTGTATGTGAAAGTTCTTAATACAAATACTTGTTTTGTTCTACAAATGCATTGGTGTGGTTTTATCATGGTTTATTAGAACACTCAAAATAACAAATCTTTCTGCCGCATTCCCTCTCGAGATTCTGAGGTGCGCCCTAGCCGGGGTTTGGGGAGGTAATATGTAACACTCTCCCACAAGATTGCCTGGCACACTATCCCATTTGCTTGCTTTAGAATTCCCTTGAGGAAGCTCAGTCACTCAAACTTTTGGACTTCACTCTCAGCCATTATTTTTTCTTGTCAAACCACACATCTAAATTGGCCTCCAAAGCCTGTTGCTGACTACGCATCCTCTGTCATGCAAAGTCTTTCCTTGGCACATCTGAACTTCTATCTATTTACAAGGCCTCAATCTACAATTTGATGGAGTACTGCTCTCCCCTCGGGGCTGGTGGCCCCTGCCTCACACCTTGCCTCAGCTTGATGCTATCGAAGCCAAGACCTTTAAAATAATTGGAATCTCCTGCAATGAAGCTGAGTCTCTGGGGCTGTCACTCTGTCATCGCAGACAGGTCGGTGGTCTCTGTTTTCTATCGCTTCATTTCTAGTCTTGTACCCTCTGCCCATTCCATGCTCTACACCCCTCTTCCACACCCCCACTCACGCCTCCCCAGATTTCTGCAGGGTGCACATGGTCTCTCAGTCACCTCATTCGAGTGAAACTCCCAAAATCCAGACTCAATGCTCACCTGCACTCATTTGTTCCTCTTTCTCCCCACCTATGGAACTAACTGCCTCGATCTCTTTAATATCATTCTCATCCAGCTGTCTTGAAGACCTTCCAGGTCTTCAAAACAGCTGTCCTCCACCATTTCTGGTCATCACCCAAACACAACCCTGATCTTTTTTTCACCCATTAAGCCGTCTAAAGCCCACCTCTTTCCATGTTTCCGGTTTTTTCTTCCACTTCTGTTATTGAGAGTTTGTGCCTGTTGTGCTGTCCGTGCTGCATGTACAAAATCGCCTTCGTCGTCTTTTCTTTTTCTTTTTTTGTATACAAGATCGAGGCTCGTGTAAGAGCTGACATTAATCACAAAAACAAACAAAAAAAACAAACGGACACACAAAACTTACAATAAAAGGAGCGGGAGACAAGATGGGGAAAGAGAAAGAAGCACACAAGTACAACAGCAGAGAACAGGGACATCTGGAGAAGAGCACGTTTTTTTGGAGATAAGCACGCGAGGAGAGAAGAATGAATAAAGATATTTAGGATGTTCATAAAACGTTTGTATTCAAAACGTTTGACAAAGGGTAGGATGTTCATGGGAGGTAGGGGGAGAAAACGAAAATCAAAGAAACAAGCAAATACAGTGAAGGAAAGAACTTATCTTACCATAATTCACTAAATGTCCGTCCGTCCGTTCAAAGGTCCCGCAAAAACGGCTTAACCGATCGCAACGATATTTTGGGTGGGTATTCCTGGGACCCCTGCGAGTAAAATAGGCTATATTGTTTTTCCAATTTTTCCAAGTTTTCCAATTTTCCAGTTTTTCCAAACACGATGGAATAATATTTACCGATATGAACAGTGATGTGGCTTTTATTGAAATTCTACAAATACTGTTTATTCTACATACCAGGAGAGAGTAGATCGACTCCTAACAAACTCTTCCTATATAAACGTGTGGCTCCGAAGTAACAGGGCAGCGTGTGCAAAGCGACTGAGAAACAGGTGTGGCGGCCGCTTCCGTGTTACAGATTCGGTGTGCACTCTTCACACATAAATGTGCGACTGAGAAAGACGTGTAGCGGCCACTTCCGTTTTGCAGAATTCAATCTTTTTTCAAAATTGGCGCCATGTACTGTTTAGATTTTGATGATTTGCGTGTGATGTGATTCAACGGATGTTTATATGAATCGTTTAAAATAAAAAATGCCTTCAATTTCTGATATTTTGCCTTTTCATTTGGGCCTCCCAATTGAAGCCCTGCCCATAGGGTGGGTACCGTTGCTAGTATTCACAATATACCGATGGGGAGAGGGAGCCTAGAGAGACCAGGCCGCGCACGAGGTGCGAACAAAAAACGACTAATTACACACAAGTTTGCAATAATTACAAAGCCAAAACTAACTGGAAACACAATAAAATAACTTGTGGAAATTCGACAAAGACACGAATGGGAAAATACTCAAACTTCGATGCCGTGGAGAGATTGAAGCAAGCCTCCCTGCTCAAGGGACCGGAAGCTCGATAATCAGTCTAGTAATGAATGAACAATAATGACCGCACTGTGTTCACAAACTGCGCCAAAATCCGGTAACAGTCCGATTGGGAAAGACGCATTTAAAGCACAATTAAAAGATGAACAGCACGATTAGGAAACACACATTTAATGTGCTATTACAAGATAAACTCGATACCTCTCTTCCATGACAGCGACCTCCACCACGGTTTTATCAGAACAAGCTGATTCGTCATGCAGTCATGGATTGTTTAACGCCAATATGAGGCCATTTGAAAATTACGTAGTGCTTTTTTAGGGAGGAGGATACAGCGCATGCTGACAGGCTTGATTAAAAATGGCCTAATGGCCTGATCTCCTAGGCACACCATAAAACCAAGATGACAGCCATGTTATTTATTCTGAGTGCCATGGTGGGTGGACTCAAGTGTCAAATGTGGGTGGGATCCAGCAGCTGTCTGACCAATGGGTGCACATTTCCAAAATATACCCCCAACAAGAACACCAACAACTGCAACACGGAGCTCTTGTGGACCTGCGTCGCAGGTAGAAATGTCATGAAGGAATAGAGATGTGTAATCAGGCACAAGGCCAAACATTGCTGTGTGTGCTCATACTACTGGGCTTGGCTTTCAGTCCTGATCTTCTTTGCTTATATTAGGACAAACGGGGAAATATTGTGTGGGGCCAAGTACGATCTACCCCCAACTTAGGAGTTGCTCTGCACTCTCGGTTCAGGGTGAGTCATAAGTCCCAGCACACTGTTTTAGCTGCTTATCCAAGATTTGTTTATACCATGTATTTATAGTTTTCTTTTGTTTTTTTCAGGTAACACAAGGAATACATTAAACCAAGATGGCAAACACCAGTCTATTTACAGTGGAAGAGAGGCTGCTAGCAGTGGTGCGGTACAACGAGAGGAGAAATACAAAGAAGGTGATGAAATAGGTGCAAGAAGACTTTGAGGAGTGTTTTGGAAAGGAAGCACTGTCAAAATCAAATCTTCATCTTTGGGAAAATGGCATTTCAGACTGGAAGTGAACTCTTTAGCAAGCGCTACGGCCGACCAAAAATTCGTGATTTGGGAATTCAAACCATTAAAACATCCAATCTCAAATGTCCCAAAAATCATTACGGAAGCGTTCTGCAGAGTTGTGTGTTTCATATTCATCGTTATGTCACACAATGAAAGAAGACCTTCACATGAAACCAGATAAACCAACTGTCATTTGTGAATTGTCAGATGCAGATCATGAAAACGGGTTGACAGCATGTGACAAAGGCTGACATCATATGGATGCACTCAATGTTTAAGGAGGTAATTGTATGACTGTAATATGTTATTATCACTTCTGTTATTATGTATTACTGTTATTATTACCTCTGCCACCAAAGGTGGATGGAAGTTATGTTTTCACCCATGTCTGTCTGTCTGTTTGTGAACAGGATATCTCAAAAAGTTGTGGACAGATTTGAACGAAACTTGATGGACAGATTGTGTTTGTGACAAGGAAGAGTCGATTCAGTTTTGATGAAGATCCGGATATGGATCCGGCTAGTAGAATTTTTAAAAGCGATTCTTCACCATTGGGAGATAGGGCCAAAAACGATATGAAGCAGGATATATCAAAAAGTTGTGGACGGATGATTTTGATTAAATGTAATTCTGTATTGTGATTTTCTGGTCTACTCTGGGATACAAAACGTAAACTGTTCACCTGGCAGAGGTATGCTCTTTACTGAGTGCCGTTCTAGTTGTAACATATTATTACTCCTGGGGATTATGGCTCACCCTGGTAGATGGTATAAACAAATCTTGTTCTACAGTGCGTATCAAAAAAAAGGTAATCCGAATTCACGGGGTTAATATGCAAAGGTTATTTAGTTTGACAATTTACATGTGGTTTACCAATTATGAGGAGATCCTCAGCTTTCAATTGATGCCTTTCATGCTTCATTGCTGTCACACATGACCGAGTACACGTTCATTGAAAATGACAAGTTCAAATCGCATTTTTACAAGTTTGGTTAATCGGTGCAAGACAGTTTTAAATGGACGCATTACTTGTCGACTGCCAAGTTGATTATGTAAAATTGTTAAGCTGGTCTGGTAATCGTCGGTTGCGTCATCCTTTGTTTAAGATGGGTATTTAAGATGGGCCTACAGTGTATGGGTTTAGAGACAGTCTGAGTCATTTAAAAGATGGTTCAACTTATGACTGAACAGCAGACCTTCGTGGTTACAACCTTTCACCAAACTGGAAATTTGCAGCGAACTCGTGATGCGTTCAGGGAACGTTTCCCAGAACGGGAGCCTCCAGCAGCCAAAACCATCTGGGCGAATGTTAGAAAATACCAAGAGCATGGCACTAGCCTCAACTGCAACAAGGAGAATTCTGGTAGGAGGCGCACTGTGCGATCGGAAATGAACATTGCGGCAGTAAGGCAGCAAGTTTTGGAGCATCCTAGGGATACCAGCACAAGACGAAATGGGATGGAATTGCCTTTGGCAACATTCAACCGAATCACAAGACTGGACCTCCACCAACATCCACATCGGATTCACATCCGGCATCAACTTAAGCCAGGGGATTTTGCCAGGAGGCTGGTGCTTGCCAGATGGTTGATAACCCGTTGCGAAGCAGATGTCAATTTACTGCGGTATCTCGTTATTGGCGACGAAGCTGCTTTCACCATGGACGGCAAAGTCAATACCCATAATGTTCTTGAATTGGCACCGACAGGACAACCCCCGGAATTTAATTTTGACACCAACATGAAACGACAAAAGTGGACTGTTTGGTTGGGACTTTGTGGAAGTGGTCAGGTGATCGGACTATTTTTCTTTCAAAGGAATGTCAATGGTAACATGTATCTGTTATGTATTATGCAGGTAACAGGTATTATGTTATTATGCAGGTGATCAATGATGAAATTTTACCGCAGCTGGAGGAGAACTTTGAGCGACAGGTTCGTGGTGTCTTCAGATATCTCTGGTGGGCCCAAGACGGCGCCCCAGTTCATCGTCTTATCGCTGTCCGAGATCGACTGAGGGAACTCTTTGGAGACCGAGTCATCACCCTCAACCATGCAGTGGAATGGCCGCGAAGATCACCTGACCTCACACCATGTGATTATTTCCTTTGGGGACATTTAAAGAACAAGGTGTTCGTAACTCCTCCCCGTGATCTTGACGAATTGCAGGGCTGTATTCGACATGAAGTGGATGCTTTGCGCAATGACCGGGCTATGGTGAGACGAGCAGTTCGGGGCATGCTCCGCCGCTGTGAGCTTTGTGTTGAAAGGGGAGGTGGACATGTTGAAGGTGTGGGTGCATAAAGGCCAATCATTCCTGAGAAAAGTTCACATCTGACGTTCATTTTGCACCAATTATCCTGACTTGCATCGATTAGCCAAACTTGTAAAAATGCGATTTGAACTTGTCATTTTCAGTGAACATGTACTCGGTCATATGTGACAGCAATGATGCATGGAAGGTATCAATGGAAAGCTGAGGATCTCCTCTTAATTAGTAAACCACATGTAAATTGTTAAAATAAATAACCTTTGCATATTAACCCCTTGAAATCGGATTACCTTTTTTTTGATACGCACTTTAGATCTAGAAGCTAAAACCGTGTCCTGGGACTTTTGACTCACCCTGTACAACAGTGCCTCACACCTGCACAAGGATCCTCCAGCTGAAACTCAATGAACCACTCCTGACACACAAGAAGTAAATAATTGAGTGCATAAAGTATTAATTACACAGCCTGTGAAATATTTGGTCAATTTATCTGCATTACTGCCTCTAGAGGTACATTCTGCAAAGTCACACATGCTGTGTGCTCACAACATTCAGATACGCTTTGTACTTGAATTTAACAATAAAAGTGCTTCGATGTAGGGAAAAGCCATAGGCTAATTATGTAAACAAACATTCCACAAGCTACATTATCGGTTTGCTCTCAATTTAATATTGCACCTTTTCATTGCAGGACCTCCCTGGGTTAATTAACATTGTTGTGATGAATTCCATTCTTTGATATATTTAATTAGCTGACCCAGAATATCACAAACAGAACCAACCGCAATCGTTTATGTATGAAAAAGGACAGATTACCTAATTTGCATTTCATCAAAATATTTAATTATCAACACCCCAGCGTTTAATATTAATCGGAATGCAGCAAATTAAAAATACCCAGTCAAGAAAGACATCTGCAATTTCTTCATTGTCCCTGGATAATGTATATATATAAAAAGTCCTTATTGATGGAGAAGCTTTATTATTTGTGAATATTGTTTGAGAAAGATAGCACTATGTTGTTGTTTTTTATTACCATCACAATGGTATTAACTGATAACTCAGATTTGAGTGCGAGCTGTTTTAAGTCAGCACATGCCTGATGCCAAAACGTTTTGTCTGCAAATAAGACCAGTGCACATTTAAGATTGTATAAATAGTAAACACTTTCTTCCAAACGATTAATAAATCAATGCAAACAGCTTGACCATTTAAATCATTCACTGTAAACATAAGTTGGGTATCACCAATCTCCTTTGCCTGTATTGTGTTCTGCAGAATATGCTAATGGCCTTCCATGCAGATAAGACAAAATAATTGAAAGTCCATTTCCCTGGTGTTTCATATGCAAGATAAGTTAATGGCTAAAAGGACGATGTGTTAATGAATGTAACTTTTTTCAGGGATACCTTTTAGCACAATTGTAGATGTGTATAAACAAGTGAAAATAAGACCAGCAGGGAAATTCTACTGGGGTTTTCTTGGGTATTAACTCTGCCGTTGTCCTCCGAGACGTAAGCTGGATGATGTGCTGTGCACAATCGCTCTGCAATTGGGATCTGTAACATACCAGCTCGTTTCCTTTTGTTCTTTTCACATCACCATGGGCTATGCAAAACGCATTACGACTCTTAATCAAAAGGAAGATCAAATACTGCATTGGAGTCATCAGAAGGAACCAAAAGAAGTAAAGAGCAAAGATTGAGTCATCAGGAAGAATCTGGATAGGTTTCGGGTTTTAGCTGCGACTCCATTAACCTCAAACACATCTAGGCACAGCCAAGTGAGCCTTGTAGCAAAAACTACTGCAAGAATTCACTTCTCCTTAGACAAATATATAAAGAAACGGAGAAATAAAGAGTAAAAGAAAAGAAAAAGCAAGAATTGTAATGAATAAAGAGAAATGTGAAAAAGTAGAAAGAAGTGTTTTGGGACTGCCACAAGTAACATGTAACCCAGTGCTATCTGCCGCATGGTCATATTCTCGGCGACTAAACTGACACCCCTCATTGCAGGCTTTGCTCGTGGGAAGGTGACTGTGACACCCTGCTAGGAATAAAAGCAACACCTGGAAAAAGGCAGATGAGCTTCCAAAGGGAGCCAACAGCCATCCAGTAAGGAGATGGTTTCTCCTAAAAAACACCCATCCTGATTGGACCGATTTGAGTCACACCAAAGACTTCAAAAAATGATATGTGCTGCGAGGTATAATCCTACCAGCAAATAACCTGTTGATACGGATGGGTTAATTCTCCCACTTTTATGATGTCTGTGGTGTATTTCAATGTGCCATGCAATACAGGCTTCCTCCAGGTGGCATTATAAGATACACATTCACATCGAGAAAAGTGTGGTCCTCCCCGACACTGATTCGCCAGGAGTATGAATTGCTCTTTACACCGTCAGGAGTATTGATTCTACAACGTGAAGCCTTGCTGGGTGTGAGGTAGGAGCACCAGCCCAGAGGGGAGAGCAGTATTCCATCAAGCTGTGGATGAAAATTTTGTATGTGGTGAGGAATTCAGTCGTGCCAAGGAAGGACTTAGCACAACGGAGGATGAACAGTCGGCGAATGGCTTTGGAGGCCAGCTTGGAAATGTGACTTTCCCAGGAAAGATCATGGCAGATAGTGAGACCCAAAAGCTTGAGTGACAGAACTTCTTTGAGAGGATTGTTGAGAAAGTAGATGAGAGGGTTTTCCAGACGGTCTTTTCGGAGAGACAAAGTGAGAGTGTGAGATTTGTCAGGATTGAAAGACATGTTCCACTTGTTTGACCAGTTTGTGATATTATCCAGGTCTGCCGAGAGTGAAGAGGATGCAGACTGCCGATCTGAGGGTTGAGATATGGAGTGGCAGAGAGTGGAGTCATCAGCAAATAGAGAGGATTTTCCAGAGAGTCAGAGAGATCATTAATGAAGAGCAGAAAAAGCACAGGCCCCAGAACACTGTCTTGAGGAACTCCAGCCTGGACAGGAAAGGGGGATGAGAGAATTCCATTTGGAGCCACACGTTAACTAGGACAGGAGAGGTAGTCCACGAGCCAAGCGTGGAGATTTCCATGGATACCATAAGAGGATAATTTGGAGAGCAGGGCGGGGTGTTAGACCATATCAAAGGCAAGCACTCAATCAAGCATACCTTTGAAACGGTTGATAAGGAATAGGTGGCTTGGCAAGCAATAGCAAGCTAATGAGTAAATTGACACTCCTGCTCCCTACGAGAGTGACAGGAATGGTAATATTATTTGCTCTGGGGTGTAAACATTGCAATATATCTTGGAACAGATATGTTAGTTTTTGGGTTATGCGATAAGCATCTAATGCCTTAAGAACGCTGAGTTTCCTCCCTTTCAATTTAGTGTTAAACAGCAGTAGCAAATGTTTAATATTAATCATATGTTTGTGGTTTATCATATTTTAGTCGGAGGGGTGCCCCACAAAATGCCATATTAAGTTATTTATACATGTTAGCACTGCGCTTGTCCAAGGAGGGGAAAAAAACCCTTTGGGAAAGGGGATATTATTAGTACAGAATTAATATTGTTTTGTTTTTAACATTAATATCATGCTATTATCACTCGTGTTATTACCCCGCACACGCAAAGTGAAAAGCAGGGTTAAGCAATAATTGGTTCACGTTCGTCAGTTGGTCCATCTGTCTGTCTTATCAGTTTATGATCGTCAGTTTGTGATCGAGGAACAACATATTTGAATCAAATGTTATCTTTTGAACATGAATCGGAACATGAATAAGAAGACAATCCCGACCGCACATGCGCTGATAGGAGTGAGATAATAGTTTGATCTGTCTGCTTGCCTAATATCAAACAACATGGAAAATCATTCCAAACAGAAAACCTGCTGTTTTTAAGGGCGTTATAAAGGACATAAATAACAGGCATGAATAACTAATGTAATATGTTAGATAGGGTGGTATAATAGGCGCTGGGTAAAATGGCGGTAAAACCAGTAATTCTTTTATTTATATGCCTTTATAAACCTCTTTCAACCTCTATTTAAATCGAATGATATATTTGTACAACACAAATCGCCTTCATAATACTTTCAAGAACCTGCAGTTTCGCAGACTTTATTCAGTTACCAAGTTTGTAATAGAGCGCTCGCTAAGTGGCTTAAGAACTCAGGCAAGAACTCGATTTGAAACCATCGATAAGGAATGGCTTGGTAACTGAACGCACCTCAGTACTTGGACAGAATTAATTTATTTAGAAGAATTTTACAATCTTTATTTCATTCAAATTTTATTATATACCATACGTGACTGTAGTACACAAATCGTCTCTCATAATACTTACAAGTACTTCCAGTTTGGCAGTTCTTATCTATATTATAATAGGCATATGTGATTCTGTCTGTCTGTCTGTCCGGGGGTGTGGCTTAATCCTTTAGATAGTAGCTCCACCCATTCTGGGTGGGGCTTCAAAAACAAATATCCACCATTTTATTAACTCGCATAGCTTTGAGGCCTGTTTAGTTAGGCCCGTGCTGTCTTGATCTCTCTCACAGTTTTATTTCAACTCTAATTCGATATATCATTTCATTTTTCACAGTCGCTAACATAGTTTTAGACGGTGGAAAAACAACGGGAATAAAATCCCATGAAAGTTTCTGTTTATAGAACGAAATGAATTCTCAACGGCCTGTAATTTCAAGGCCATCGAGTCTCTCTCAAAGCCTTTATCTCCAATCTAACTCACCATCTGATTTCATTTTTACCTTCGCAAAAGCGGAAGGTTATGTTCGCTGTGTATTTATTTGTATGTCTGTGTGTGTGTGTGTGTGTGTATGTTATTCGCATAACTCAAAAAGTATTCAACCGAATTGCATGAAATTTGGTGGGATGATTGGTTATTATACGGGACACATTTGATTAGATTTTGGGAGCAATCGGGTCAAAGGTCAAGGTCAAGGTCACGAAAAGGTCAAAATCGTATTTTTACCATAGCGCGGTCAATTTTTATCCAATTGGCATGCAACTAATGCCAAAATGTTCAGAATTCAATGCCCGATCTTGTGATATACGACATGACCCAGTGAAGACATTACCCTTGTTAGCGGTTGGGGGTCAAAGGTCAGGGGGGTCACGACCTTGCAAAATGTGCGTTTTTTGTCATAACTCGGTCAATTCTTATCCGATTTGCATGAAATCAGCACCAAACTGTTCACTGTTCTGTTCCCTACACTCCCATGCCAAGTACAGAACAGTAGCTGCGGCGAAGGTATGCGCTCTACCGAGTGCCTGTTCTAGTTACCGATGGTTTTAGACTCGATGTCAGAAATAATTGGGAAAATTCACACATACAAGGGAAAATGCCAAGATATATTTTAAAAAAAAATCGCAGGATGATGTATCATACACCGCCCAAATAGCTCAAAATGTCGACATATCTGAAAAATTCGCTTTTTCTTTTCCGTTAAGATATATTACTTTTCCGTTTGATGACAGTCGTCACAAAAACGTCAACAATGATGCCGACATCTATTTCTTCGTTCTCATTTCATTCATCATTATTATCCGGAAGTAAAATATGTTTCAGGAAATTACCGAGAGATATTTCTTCGTTTTTTAAATTAGTTACGTGCACATACACTTTAAATAGGTTTATTTGAAATCTTCAATGACTCAACCGGAATCGACGCGGGACGATGTATGTGAATACCCATACATGAATACCCATGTGAATACCTACCCATACACCGCCCAAATAGCTCAAAATGTAGACATATCTGAAAAATTCGCTTTTTATTTTCCGTTAAGATATATGACTTTTCCGTTTGATGACAGTCGTCACAAAAACGTCAACAATGATGCCGACATATATTTATTCATTCTATTTCATTCATCATTATTATCCGGAAGTAAAGGTTCACGTGTTCATTCCACGTGTACAAAAACAAACTCCATTTCAAGTGAGCATGGAGGTGTAATTCACATATATAAAATATATAAATTAACAGACGGGAATCGCTGAGAGATATTTCGTTCGGAGCGATTATACACCGCCCAAAGTAACATTTTCAACGAGAAACCGAGTGAATTCACCGAGCGAATGTCATCGAATTTCACCGAGTTTCAGGAAATTACCGAGAAATATTTCTTCGTTTTAATTTTATTAGTTATGTGCACGTATACTTTAAACATTTATATACATGTGGCATGTGGGATATATACATGTGGGATGTGTGTGTGTGTGTGTATGTCTTTTTATATGTGTGTATGTGTAGATGTGTGTATGTGTATGTGTGTACATGTGTGTCGGTGTACATGTGTGTGTACGTGTGTGTGTGTGTGTGTGTGCATGTGTACGTGTGTGTATATGTGTATGTATGTGTATATGTGTGTGTATGTGTGTGTGTGTGTGTGTATGTATGTGTGTGTGTGTGTGTGTGTGTGTGTGTGTGTGTGTATGTATACGTGTATCTGTACATGTGTGTGTTTTGTGTGTGTGTGTGTGTGTGTGTGTGTGTGTGTGTATGTCTGTATGTCTGTATGTATGTATGTGTGTGTATATATATATATATATATATATATATATATATATATATATATATATATATATATATATATATATATCCATATATATATATATATATGTGTGGGAGCTGTGCTCGCATGATAAAGCCAGAAAAAATGGACGATACAGGAACGAAGTTTCACCGAGCTATTTATTTAGCTCAAAACCAAAGAACTCAAAAGCACACTGAATCCGCCCCTCGAACGGGCGGCAATTTATAACGCAAACTGAACACACAAAAGCCATGCCTCTCAGGCGGGGCGTGGTATGCAAAATAGGTAAGTCACGTGTTCGCCCGAGAAGGGCAAGTCTGGACACGCCCTGGTGAGTCCGGACACGTGACCGCTCGCCGGTTGCATCATCGTCCGGTGCACGGTAATTGTGTCATGCTTCCGGTAACCGCTACATGCGCCCCCCCCAGAATTAACCTGCACCGGGAGAGTCAGTTTGAGGGGGGTCTTGATGACCCGGCCGAAACGACCCTTGGTGATTCATGTGAGGGTGGTAGGCGGCGTGGTGGTGGATGGTCGGGCGGGGGGCTTGGTTGACGGGGGACGGCCCCGTCGTGGAGGAAGGGCCAACCGTGGAGGTTGGTCGAGGTCCAAATGGGCCGGCTTGAGGCGGTCCACGGAGATGCGGTCCGGCTTGCCGCCAATGTCGATGATGAATGACTTGTCGTCCCTCTGCAGGACCCAGAAAGGTCCATCGTACGGCGGCCGGAGCGGTCCCCGGTGTGTATCGTGCCGGATAAAAACGTACTCCGCAGTGCGAAGTGCTGGGGGGACGTGGGGTAAGGGGGCAGACGTGGTGGGATGTGGGCACGGGGGCAAATCTACTGGCGGCCTCCTGGAGGACCGAGCGTTGGCGAGCTGCGGACCAGGGGCCAGTGGCGTCAGGGATGAATTCGCCCGGCACGCGCAGTGGCTGGCCGTAGACCAGCTCGGTGGTGGAAGCCTGGAGGTCCTCTTTAGGGGCCGTTCGGAGGCCCAATAGGACCCACGGGAGCCTGTCGGCCCAACCGTCATCCTGGAGGCTGGCCCTGAGAGCAGCCTTCATCGAGCAGTGGAACCGCTTGCACAAGCCGTTGGCTTGGAGGTGGTAGGCCGTGGTGTGGTGTAGCTTGCCCCCCAAGGCCTGGGCGACCGCGCCCCAAAACTCGGAGGTGAATTGCGGGCCTCTGTCGGAGGAGATGTCCGAGGGCGTGCCAAAACGGGCAATCCAAGTGCCAATGAAGGCCTGCGCCACGTCGGCGGATGTTGTTGATGCCAGCGGGACGGCCTCCCGCCACCTGGTGGTCCTGTCCACCATCGTGAGGAGGTGGGTGAAACCCCGCGAGGAGGGAAGGGGTCCCACCAGGTCCACATTGACGTGGTCGAAGCGCCACGCGGGCACGTCGAATGGTGCCAACGGGGCCTGGGTGTGCCGGTGGACCTTCGCGCGCTGGCAGGCGACACAGGCATTGGCCCAGTCGCGGACGTCCTTGCAGAGCCCGTGCCAGACGAACTTTGCTGCCACGAGCTTCTGTGATGCCTTCCGGCCCGAGTGGGAAAGGCCGTGAAGGGCGTCAAAAATGTGCCGCTGCCATCCGGTGGGCACGATGGGGCGAGGTTGGCCCAGGGAAATGTCGCACAGGAGAACTGTGCCTGTGTCCTCGAAGGGGACGTCGGCCAACCGCAGGCCTGTGTCCGCTGTCCGGAGGGCTTGCACAGTGGGATCGGCGGTCTGGTCGGCCGCCATGCGGGCGAAGTCCACACCCAAGTGGACCGCGTTCGCGCCGGACCGGGAGAGGCAATCGGCCACAGCGTTGTCCTTGCCCGCAACGTGCCAGATGTCCGTTGTAAATTCGGACACGGCGGAGAGGTGGCGCTGCTGGCGGGCCGACCATGGCTCCCCATAACCTTGGCCATGGCGAAGACCAGGGGTTTGTGGTCCACAAACACCGTGAACGGGCGGCCCTCCAAAAGATGGCGGAAGTGGCAAATGGCCAGGTAAAGACCGAGGAGCTCGCGGTCAAAAGCGCTATACTTGCGCTCGTTAGGGCGAAGCCGTCGGCTGAAGAAGGCCAGCGGTTGCCAAGCTCTGTTCACCCACTGTTCATGCACGGCGCCCACCGCGTAGTCGGAAGCATCCGTGGTGAGGGCGATGGGTGCGTCGAGCACCGGGTGTGCCAGCATGGTCGCGTTGGCGAGGGCCAGCTTAGCGCCCGTGAACGCCGCATCCATCTCTGTGGTCCAGGCGACGTCGTGCTTGGCCGGGTTGCCCCGGAGGGCTTCGTACAGGGGGCGCATGAGTTGGGCGGCACGAGGCACGAACCGGTGGTAAAAATTTACCATCACCAAAAATTCCTGTAGGGCCTTGATGGAGCGGGGGCGTGGGACACTTGTGACTGCCTCCACCTTGGTAGGCAGCGGGACGGCCCCGCGCCTCGTGATGCGGTGCCCCAGGAAGTCGACGGCCGTTACGCCAAACTGCATTTCGCCGGGTTGATGATGAGGCCGTGCTGGCCGAGGTGCTCGAAAAGCGTGCGCAGGTGGACGAGGTGCTCCGCCCGGGAAGTGCTGGCGATGAGAATGTCATCCAGGTAGACGAACAGAAAGGTGAGATTGCGCAGCACACTGTCCATCAGCCGCTGGAAGGCCTGGGCCGCGTTCTTAAGGCCGAACGGCATTCGGAGGAACTCGAAGAGGCCAAAAGGTGTAATTACAGCCGTCTTCGGAACGTCGGCCGGCCGGACAGGTACCTGGTGGTAGCCCCGAATAAGGCCGACCTTGGAGAAGATCACCCGCCCCGCCAAACGGGCGGAAAAGTCCTGTATGTGTGGTATCGGGTACCGGTCGGGGGTGGTGGCGTCGTTGAGGCGGCGGTAATCGCCACATGGTCGCCATCCACCACCCGGTTTGGGCACGATGTGCAGGGGCGAGGCCCACGCGCTATTCCAGCGCCGCACAATGCCCAATCGCTCCAGCACGTCGAATTCCGCCTTCACCACGGTGAGTTTGGCCGGGTCGAGGCGGCGAGCCCTGGCGTAGACCGGTGGACCTGTGGTCGGGATGTGGTGTTCGACACCATGCTTGATGGCGACCGCCGAAAACGTCGGCTGCGTGAGGGCGGGAAACTCGGCGAGTAGGCGGGTGAAATCGTACACGGCCGGGAGCGCGCAGGCTAGCTTGGTTGGTGCGGAGCCGCTCAATGAGCAAGCGAGCGAGCTGAATGTCTCCGCGTTGATGAGCCGACGCCGTTTGACGTCGACCAAAAGCCCATGCGCACAAAGAAAATCTGCACCCAGCAAGGCCATGGGCACGTTCGCCGTGATGAAGTCCCACCTGAAGCGCTGGCCCCCAAAGCAGAATGCGACGCTGCGCGAACCGAAGGTGCGGATGGAGGAGCCGCTTGAAGCGACCAAGGCGGGGCCGCATACCGCGGCCTGTGTGTCCTCCACCGAGGCGGGTATCACGCTCAGCTGAGCGCCGGTGTCACACAAAAAACGCCGCCCGGACTCCGTGTCCGTGATAAACAGAAGGCTGCCTGAATGGCCGACGCTCATGGCAGGCAGCGAGCGCCGGCCTGGTCATTTCCCGACCCGCCGAAAGTGCACGGTGGGCGGCACGTTCTGGCCTTCTGCCCGAACCTGGCATGGTAATAGCACATGGTCCGCTCTGGTGGAGGCTCCGGCGGTCGCTTCGGGTTCGGTCGACGGGGCGTCGCGGCGGCCGCAGCCGTCAGTGGCGCGGACTCGGCCGGTAGAGGCGCCGGTCGTGGCGTGGGCATTGCCTCGGTCGGCCCAGGGTCCGAAGCGGGCTCTCCGACGTGTCGCCTGGCCGAGAAAAAATTATTGGCCTCCTTGGCCAGGGCGCGAGGGTCCGTGATGGGCGAATTAGCCAAAGCTAACCGTACCTGCCCGGGTAGCCGCTGGAGGAACAGCTCGCGGAAGAGGAAGTCCGGGCTGTGGTCACCGAGAAGAGCAAGCATGTGGTCCATGCGTTCAGATGGACGGGCCTCGCCCAGCTCCGGGAGGTGTAGTAGTTGTCGTGCGCGTTCGGTCTCTGTGAGTCCAAACGCACTGAGGAGTAGGCCTTTGAGCGCGCCGTATTTGTCGGCGTTCGGCGGGTGCTGGAGGAAGCTCAGAACCCGGGCAGCGGAGGAGGTGGTGAGCGCAGAGACCACATGGTGGTAGCGCGTCGTGTCCTCCGTGATATTCCGCAGGGCGAATTGAGAACCCGCTTGAGCAAACCAAACGGCCGCGTGAGATTCCCAAAAGCCCGGGAGCTCCAAAGCTACATCGCCGTGTTCGTAGAAAGGGGTCACAAATTGTGGGAGCTATGCTCACACGATAAAGCCAGACAAAATGGACGACACAGGAACGAAGTTTCACCGAGCTATTTATTTAGCTCAAAACCAAAGAACTCAAAAGCACACTGAATCGGCCCCTCGAACGGGCGGCAATTTATAATGCAAACTGAACACACAAAAGCCACGCCTCTCAGGTGGGGCGTGGTATGGTATGCAAAATAGGTCAGTCACGTGTTCGCCCGAGAGGGGCAAGTCTGGACACGCCCTGGTGAGTGCGGACACGTGACCGCTCGCTGGTTGCGTCATCGGCCGGTGCACGGTAATTGTGTCATGCTTCCGGTAACCGCTACATATATATATATATATATATATATATATATATATATATATATATATATATATATATATATATATATATATATATATATATTGTTGTGGATATGAGAATGGTTTTTTTTTTTTGTTGTTGTGTAAATTGCTGTAAAATATCGCCCTCCTTACTCCAGTGTTGTATAAAGGTCAAAAGGCGTTCCCGTAGTTAATTCCATAAAGCATACACGAAGGACACCATATATCCCTGTTCAGTAGTTTATCTCCTTATTCTGTGTATTAGGTTAAGGCTTTGTCTTCCATTAATTAATACTCCATTGCACCGAAATCAAATAGATAGATCCCCTTTCATTCCCATTCCCAAAACCTCTACTGCCAACTGCATTTGCCGCCATTACGGCGTGGGCAGCTCGGGGAAGAAGGGCGTGCCCGCCCATCGTCATCAAGGGCGGAGCCAGAGGGTCGTGCCGACCAATCAGGGCCGAGGCAAGCTGACCGATGGGCGTGTCCTGGACACCAGCGGCTTGATCGCCTGAGGCGCTATAAAGCGCGCGCGCGAAAGCCGAGAAGTTGTTGTTGGACTAAGCAAGAGAGGGAGAGGTGAATTAAAAGAGTTGCGCCAAAGGTTCCAAGGAGTTGCGCCAGAGAGGATCCCTGAAAGAGCAGCGGCACGCAGCAGCTTCAGCCACAGCAGCTTCAGCCACAGCAGCTTCAGCCACAGCAGCTTCGGGGCTTTGACGGCAGTTTCGAGCGGGGCCGCGAAGGAACGGCGGCTGCTAAACGCGCCGATCGAGAAAGGGCGGCGGCTGCTCATCCCCGACCCGACCGTGCTGCGGTTCCAGCTGAACCTTCCGCTCCCTCCAGCCATCCACCTCCTGCCATTCCTGTCATCATCCCCCGTGTAAGTGTGCTTGTAGTCTGTCTTTTGTCTTGTCCCTGGGTATAAGTAAGCTTGTATAAGTTAATATTTGCACTGTGTCTCCTTGAATCCTTCTGTCTTTATTTTATTATCCTTCCTTCTCCTTGGTTTCTTTTGGTTGTAAATAGTAAATAAATTATATTTGTATTCCTTACCCTTTGTCTTTCTTCTTCTTCACATCCTTCGCTTTAGTCTTTTCCCCATTGAATACCTGTGGCGCGATTTTGGCCAACGTTCAGGAATCGGGTTAGTCGGGGTAACTGTTATGGCCGCGGCGCCATCTGCTTGGCAAATCAACATCTTATCCGCGGTCCGTAACAATATATATATATATATATATATATATATATATATATATATATATATATATGTATATATATATATATATGTATATATATATACAGTATATATGTATATATATATATATATATATATATATATATATATATATGTATATATATATATATATGTATATATATATATATATGTATATATATATATATATATATATATATGTATATATATATGTATATATATATATATGTAGGAGTTGCGGATGATGAGGACGAGGCCATTTATTTGCTGTTCAAAGCTCCTTTATTCCAACAGCAATAACTCGCTACCGGAACTCATACTGCTTTTATAACGCCAAAACCCTCTTCGGAGTGCGTGGCTCCAACAACCGCGCGCACGCCACGCCCACACCATCAAAAGCCCCACTGGCCCATGCCCGTGGATTATGTCCCAATAAGGTAAACGCTACATGCGCCCACCCAGAATGCACTCGCACGGGCAATGTCAGTTTTCGGGGGGCCTTAACCACCCGGCTGAAACGACTGATGACCCGAGCAGGGACTGTGAGCGGCTTGATGGTGGGCAGGCCAACAGGGGACTTACCCGATGGGGGACGGCCCCGCTGTGGGATTGAGCAAACCGAGGGGGCTGGTCAAGGCCTCGGGGGAGGCTGCTGAGGTTCGTCACGGGCCTCGGGGGAGGCTGCTGAGGTTCCTCACGGGCCTCGGGGGAGGCTGCTGAGGTTCCTCACGGGCCTCGGGGGAGGCTGCTGAGGTTCCTCACGGGCCTCGGGGGAGGCTACTGAGGTTCCTCACGGGCCTCGGGGGAGGCTGCTGAGGTTCCTCACGGGCCTCCCAAGGCTGCAGAGTAGGAGTGGGAGTTGTAGTTGCGCGAGTTGTAGTTTTCTACACGTGAGTTGTAGTTGTAGTTGTAGAGTTTTCACGAGTTGTAGTTGTAGTATGTAGGAGTTGCGCGAAAGTGACGAGAAGCAGTGCTGCCAGTGTCAGTGCGCGAGAAGCTGACGAGCAGCAGTTCCGCCAACGTCTTGTACTTGCGTCCCTTCGAAGGATCCTGGAGAAGGCTCACCACTCTGGTCACAGAGGAGGTGCTCGGCCGCAGTGCGCACGAAGGTTACGAGCAGCAGACCTCGGCCACAGTGCTCGCGAAGGTGACGAGCAGCAGTGCCGCCAGCATCAGTGTGCGTGAAGGAGACGAGCAGCAGTGCCGCCAATGTCTCGTACCTGCGTCCCTTCGGAGGATCCTGGAGAAGGCTCACCACTCTGGTCGCAGAGGAGGTGCTCGGCCGCAGTGCGCGCGAAGGTTAGGAGCAGCAGTGGTCGGCCGCAGTGCGCGCGAAGGTTACGAGCAGCAGTGCTCGGCCGCAGTGCGCGCGAAGGTGACGAGCAGCAGTGCTGCCAGCGTCAGTGCACGCGAAGGAGACATGCAGTAGTGCCGCCAACGTCTCGTACCTGCGTCCCTTCGGAGGATCCTGGTCGCAGTGCAGGAGCCGAGTGCAGACGCGACCCAACAATACGCCGTGTCGCCCACGGAAATGTTCCAAAGGGCGAACTGGGCCTCAGCCTGCGCGAACTGTTCGGCCGCTTGTCGTTCCCAAAACTCCGGCAGTTCGATCGAAACTGCATTTGTCGCCATGCTCGTCTGAAGCCCCCGAAAACGTTCAGGAGCAGCCGGGGTCACCAATGTAGGAGTTGCGGATAACGGGAGGACGGGGCCATTTCTTTGCTGTTGAAAGCTCCTTTATTCCAACAGCAATAACTCGCGACTGGAACTCATACAGCTTTTATAATGCCAAAACCCTCTTCAGAGGGCGTGGCTCCAACAACCGCACGCACGCCACGCCCACACCATCAAAAGCCCCACTGGCCCATGCCCGTGGATTATGTCCCAATAAGGTAACCGCTTATATATATATATATATATATATATATATATATATATATATATATATATATATATATATATATATATATATATATATATACAGTCACGTGAAAAAGTAAGTACACCCCATGTAAAGTTTTGACTTATTCAACATATTTCAACATACAGCTATTTGATCTTCATTTCAACAATATTGATAGATAAAGGTGATATAATATAACAAATATCATGAAACATTTACATTTTGTAGTCCATTGTATCATTTAAATAAACATAAATGCAAATTTCGCATGTGGAAAAAGTAAGTACACCCTTGGCTCTAATAGGTGGTATTGCCCCCTTTGGCAGAAACAACCTCAAGTAGGCGTTTCTTATGACTGTCTACCAGTCTCTGACATCGACTGGGAGAAATTTTTGCCCACTCCTCCATGCAGAATTCTTTCAGCTGTGCGATGTTTGAGGGGTTTCTTGCATGCACACCTCGTTTCAAATCCCCCCACAACATCTCGATGGGATTTAGATCCGGGCTTTGACTTGGCCATTCCAGAACCCTCCATTTCTTTCTTTTCAGCCATTCCTTGGTGGTTTTACTGGTATGTGTAGGGTCATTGTCATATTGCAAGGTCCACCTTCAGTTGAGCTTCAACGTTCTGACAGATGGCCTCACATTATCCTCAAGCACCCTCTTGTACAATGAAGAATTCGTCACGGATTCTTTGATGGTGAGCTGTCCAGGCTCTGATGCAGCAAAGCTGCCCCAAACCACAATATTTCCACCACCATGCTTTGCAGTTGGTATCAGCTTCTTGTGGTGAAATGCTGTCTTTGGTTTTCGCAAAACATGTCTTCTGGTACTGTGGCCAAGTATCTCTACATTTGACTCATCTGTCCAGAGCACATTGTTCCAGAAATGCTGGTCTTTGCCTCGGTGTTCATTGGCAACCTTTAGTCTTGCCCTGATGTTCTTTCTGGACAGCAAAGGTTTCGTCCTGGCACACTTCCCATGTAGATCAAATTTGTGCAGCCTCTTTCTGATGGTGAACTCGTGCACTTTGGCATCAACAGTTGCAAGAGCTACCTGTAGGTCCCGTGATGACATTCTGGGGTTCTTCGAGGCTTCTTTCAGCATCCTGCGGTCTGCTCTCGGGCTGAACTTGCTGGGCCGGCATGGCCTGAACAAGTTGGCAGTTGTTTGGAATCTTCTCCACTTGTAGATGATCTTCCGGACAGTCGAATGATTGATTTCAAATTGTTTCAATATCTTTTTGAACCTCCTCCCAGATTCGTAGGCATCTATAACCTTCTTTCTGAAGGCCTCAGAGAGCTTTTTTGATCTCGGCATGGTGACACTGCACACTTCAACAACAAAGAGCAAACCAAACTGAATGTCTGAGGTTTAAATAAGACAGGTTCCTCCAAGATCCTCTCTAACGATGTTCTAATCATTTGCACCTGAGCTGGTGCACCTGATTCTAATTTTAGGTATTTGAAGTAGTGATAAATGTAGGGGTGTACTTACTTTTTCCACATGCAAAATTTGCATTTATGTTAATTTAAATTATACAATGGACTACAAAATGTAAATGTTTCATGATATTTGTTATATTATATCACCTTTATCTATCAATATTGTTGAAATGTATATCAAATAGCTGCATGTTGAAATATGTTGAAAAAGTCAAAACTTTACATGGGGTGTACCTACTTTTTCACGTGACTGTATATATAATATATATGTATATATATATATATGTATATATATATATATATGTATATATATATATATATATATATATATATATACAGTATATATATATGGTATATATATATATATGTGTGTGTGTATATGTGTGTGTATGTGTACGTGTATGTGTACGTGTATGCATGTGTGTCGTGTGCATGTTTGTGTGTACATGTGTGGATGCATATGTGTGTTTGTAACCCACTCTCCCCCGTGTGCATGATGTGGGAGGGAGAGGATTAGAGCTCTTAAAGTCACATTTTACATGAGATGTAATAACACATTTCAAACTGTATTTCCCATGTGCACGCACATGCATTCACATGTTATCAGAAGTAAATATATTGTGTAGATTACATTATTTGTAGATCTGATAAATTGCCAGTAACCATTTTGTGAAACTGAATGTGCAGGTGCAGCATCTAACTCAATATGTCCAAATGTCACACACGTCCATGCCCGTGGGATTCCCACGGGTGACTCCACTTGTATTTAAATAAAGGTTCAATGGGGTGGTGTATAAGGATGCTTTTCCGGACTGCTTGCAAAATCATGGTTGCAGCACGATACTTGCAAAATCTATCCCTACCCCCAAAAAAACAGTTGCCATGGATATATCAAATTGTCCATTTCATTGAGATTAAAATTGACGATCTTAATCAAAGCTTGGGTTAATCAGATTGAAATTGATTATTTTTGAGATGAAAATTGAGATTAGAAGTTTGACCTTGAGTTGACCTTTGACCATTTGACCTGAAAAATAGTTGGTTCACCAATTTAGTGACTCAATCCGTAAACGCGGTCCAACTTTCAAGTCAATCGGATGAAAAATGACAATTTTAGAAACGAAACCTCAAGATGCCCTTTGACCTCAAAATCAATGGGCTTCTTCCTCATGACCAACCCGACCATTTGGTGAATTTCGTGAAGATCGGTTTCAAATTGCGACCTGTAGGTGATTGTCATACAGACAAACAGACAGACAGACAGACAAACAGAATAATGCACAAGACCAACCGATATACCTTGCAAGTAATAAAAAGGTTTAACAGATGAGGTTAGATTAAATGTTAAGGGGAAGCTGTATGTATCACTTCACTCACTCATTCCTGTAGTTTTGCTTATTATTTCAGGTAATTAAAAATAATGATAATAAATGTATGTTATTATAAATGGTAAAATAATGGACAAATTGACCGTTGTCGTTCCCTTTATTTACTGATACCGTACATAATGTGTGCTAACTTTTTTGTGAGATGCAAATATGTTTACCAGACACTCATGTCTCTCGTCTCCAATTATTGTGTTCATTGTAATTGAATTAATATGTCATGTTACTGCAGCTGCAAACAAGACCTAAAAATGAATTACGTTGTATCCTCGGATGAACGGTACTGATTTATCAGGCGTCAAATCAGGGATGAGAAGAGGCAGTCTTGGTGTTGTTTTGCCTCAGGCAATTTGTTGTGGCACATTCGTAATTCATTTTAAGTGCACAAACAGCCTCAGAAGACCAAAAGGTTGCTCAGAAAAAGCAGTGCTTGATGGAATGGCGAGATCTTTGCTGGCTGGGGAATTCCATTGTGAGCTTTCTGCACCGTGTTGATGGGGATTGCATTGGTAATTCAGGATGATTAGCTATTGAGATGAAATGCATGCAAGCTCAAATGAGCTACGGACAGGAGAGAACAACTATAAAACACCTTTGCTGTTTCAGGCAAGCAGCTGTTAAAAATGTCTGACTTGTCCTATAGGAGAGTGGTTGTACATCTGTAGTACAACCCGCACCTCCCCCGTCTGTGTGTTGCATCGTCCGCCAAACAGTAACGACTCCATCTTCATCTCTCTCGGACAACATGGACCAACTTTTAACCACTCGTCCCAACTACCTCTCTTCCTTATATGTGGCGATTTCAATTGTCATCATGCTAATTGGCTGGGTGTTGGTACATCTCTCACCAGCCATGGCACTCCAGCAAAGGACTTCTGTGACACCATGGGGTTGACTCAATCTGTGAAGTTTCCAACTTGGATTTCTCCCAATGGCAAATCCCTTTTGGACTTGGTGAGCACTTCTTCGCAAAT
>NC_136262.1:85466910-85537824 GCF_964187855.1 Myxine glutinosa | reverse complement strand
AGACTCAACGCCTGGAGCTGGATGTGCCTTTAAGCCTTGATGAATTACAGCGTGCCCTGGTTGGAATGGAATCTGGAAAGGCTCCGGGAATTGATGGCCTGCCAGCTGAGTTTTACATGGAATTTTGGGACATTTTGGGCCCAGAATTATTGAATGTAATCCAAGAATCCTTGCGAAAAGGTGTAATGCCACTAAGCCTAAGGAGAGCAGTGGTGAGTCTTCTCCCAAAGTCAGGAGACCTCCGGCGGATGGAGAATTGGAGACCGGTTTCAATAATGTGTACTGACTATAAATTGTTTTCGAAAGCAATGGCAAATCGTTTAAAAAAAGTCATTGGTGATCTGGTTTTACCTGATCAGACATTCTGCATCCCCAGTCGTTCGATTTACGACAACATTTTTTTCGTGCGGGATTTAATGTATGCTCGCCATGACCAAAATGATTTTGGAATATGTTTTCTAGACTTTGAAAAAGCCTTTGACAGCATTGACCATGTTTTCTTGTGCCATGTTCTTGAAGCATGTGGGTTTGGGGTAATTTTCAGGGCCTTTATAACTTTATTGTACACTGACATCTCCAGTGTAATTAAGGTGAACAATGAACTGGTTCCCCCCATAAAGGTTCAGAGGGGGGTTACGGCAGGGTTGCCCAGTCTCAGGTTTGCTTTTTGCGCTAGCAATGGAGCCATTTCTTTGCACACTGAGAAAGAATATCTCTGGCCTGACCTGTTTTCCTGGAAGCCCACCAATGACTATATCGGCCTATGCAGATGATGTTTGCGTCATTATAAAAAACCACCAAGACATTGTTGCTCTTGTAAAGTCCTTAAGAACCTTTTTCATGGCTTCATCTCTGAAGGTTAATTGGACGAAAAGCAAAGCTCTTTGGGTACCATACCTTAATAGCTGCCTACCTGTCTCAACACATCTGCCTGCTCTTCCAGAAAACTTGGAGTGGAAAACAGATGGTGTTGATTACCTTGGTGTGTCCCTGGGCTCTACACAATTTGAGAAAAGGAATTGGGAAGGTGTGACTGGAGAAATAGACAGGAGGCTGAACCTGTGGAAAAGAGCCCTACCGCACCTCTCATTTAAGGGCCGAGTCTTGGTGGCAAACAACTTGGTTGCTGCAACGTTGTGGCATTGCTTTATTTGCCTGCAACCACCAGAAGTGCTGCTGGACAGGATACAGGCCAAACTTGTGGACTTTTTTTGGGGAGGCCATCATTGGCTGCGGCCAAGTGTAATATGCCTCACTTCATCTGAAGGTGGTCAGAGCCTTGTTCACGTGAGATCCCGTCTCATGGCTTTTCGCCTGTGCTCCATTCAACGCCTCCTGTTTGGTGAAAACCTGCCAAACCATGCCTTGGCTTGCCATATTTTACAGCAGGCGGGTAGACTCGGCTATGGTCTCGAAGTATTCCTGACTCACCTCAAGTACGTGAATACATCAACGCTCCCCATATTTTACCAGAGCCTTCTCAGTGCCTGGGAAAGACTTTCCGTGAGCCGCAAAGCGGACACCTTACTCCCCAGGGATGTTCGAGGTTGAACCCCTGTTCTTCAATCCTCTCTTCCCTGATGTTCTCAAGAGTCGTCATTTGTGCCAACGCTTTATTGAGGCAGGCATAAACAAAGTATGGCACCTTCGGCCGAACTCCGGTGTCGGGTGGAGGAATGTGGAGGAAATTTCAACCTTGACGGCGATTCGGTCCAAGAGGACAATTGGAACGATTTTGAGGAAGGTTGTTCAAAAACGTCATCAGCTACAGAAACTTTGGACTTGGAATACTTTTGGACACCCCAACGAGTCCCCGTTTCCGAAACTGATTTTTGACTGCTTTCCCAAGGAACTTCCACCTGTTAGCACAGGGACAAGTGTATTGCATGCTGAGAGCAGCAAGAGCCTGTATAGGTGGTGGTTATCTCAAGTTCTTGGTATTCCTCCGCTAAATGGAGTAGCACGATGGAAGAGGCTACTCCCTGCCGGGCCCCCCAATGAACCTGTATGGGAATCAATGTATAGTAAGCTGATCAACAAAAGAACAGGTGATCTTCAGTGGCGCCTTGCCCACTGGATCATCCCATGTAATACATATGTATGGAATTTTGCCCCAATATCTGCATGTTGCCCCTTTTGTTCTGTAAATGAGGATGTTTTTCATTTTTTTATTGGTTGTGAAAGACTTTTTCCTTTATTTGAATGGTTAGACTTTGTGTTGTTCAAAATGAATTTCAGATTTACTTTTCGATCCTTTATTTTTGGGCTCAAAAAGAGACGGCAACACAACAAGGAATATGAACTGTTGTGCTTTTTTGTAGCTACAGCAAAGCTTGCTACTTACCTGTCCAGAAAGGAGAAGCGGAATGGTAAGCCCATTCACCAATGCAAGGTCATGACGTTCTTCAACGCACTGTGTGCTGCAAGGCTAAAACAGGAGTTTGAGTTTTCCAAGAGCATGGGCGAAATTGATGGATTTGTGGAAAAATGGTGTTTGAAAAGTGTCTGTGAAGTCCGCCAAAACGAGTTGGTATTATTTTTCTCATGATTGTTCATAATTTCTACAATTCATAGTATTGCTGCAGAAGATTGCATTTGTTTTCGGTAAAAGTTGATCTGATCAACGCATATATCTGTATTGTTTCCTCGCTTCATCGTTTTCTCTTGTTTTTGGCTTTGTTGATTTTATACACTGTACATCCATGCACTTTATATTTTTTGGAATAAAAGGACGTCAAAAGTCAAAAGTCTCTCTCTCCTCTCTCTCTCTCCTCTCTCTCTCTCCTCTCTCTCTCTCTCCTCTCTCTCTCTCTCTCCTCTCTCTCTCCTCTCTCTCTCTCCTCTCTCTCTCCTCTCTCTCTCTCTCCTCTCTCTCTCTCCTCTCTCTCTCTCTCTCTCCTCTCTCTCTCTCCCTCTCTCCTCTCTCTCTCCTCTCTCTCTCTCCTCTCTCTCTCTCCTATCTCTCTCTCTCTCTCGTCTCTCTCTCCCCTCTCTCTCTCTCTCCCCTCTCTCTCTCCCCTCTCTCTCTCCTCTCTCTCTCCTCTCTCTCTCCTCTCTCTCTCTCCTCTCTCTCTCTCTCTCTCTCTCTCCTCTCTCTCTTCTCTCTCTCCTCTCTCTCTCTCCTCTCTCTCTCCCCTCTCTCTCTCCCCTCTCTCTCTCTCCTCTCTCTCTCTCCCCTCTCTCTCTCTCCTCTCTCTCTCCCCTCTCTCTCCTCTCTCTCTCTCCTCTCTCTCTCCTCTCTCTCTCTCCCCTCTGGGTGTCCTACCATAGAACCCCCTTTCATTGAGTTGCGACGGATGGTGTGAGCTGAAACTGTCATACCTTGTATCTGAAGGTCAGCTTGAATCTGTTTGGCAGTTGATCGAGTTGCTTTCTCCACCATTTGAACAATGCTTTGCTGCTATATTTGATTAGGTTTTATCTTGCTGCCACACTCAGGGAGGTTGCCTACAGTGCCATGGGCCTTAAACTTCCTGATAACATTGCGTACGGTGGACATAGGAACATCAACGTCTCTGGAGATGGACTTGTAGCCTTGCGATTGTCGATGCTTGGCTACAATCTGGTGTCTGAACTCCTCAGACAATTTTCTGGTTTTCTTTCTTTTCTCCATGCTCATTGCGGTACACACAGTGACACAAAACAGCAGAATAACTCATTTTCTCTATTCAAACTAGTTGAATGAGTGATTTTTATATTGCGGGCACATGCAACTCACCACGGGTGAGTTCAATTCCAAAGTAAAGGAGAATCACCTGCTTTAAATGTAATAATTTCTAACAACTTCCAAATGGTGCCAATAATATTTTAGGATTTCTGTGTGGAATAAGCCAAGATTTATTAATTGTTTCAGTTTTTTTTTGGTTTTGTTCCACTGCGAACCAAAGAAATGCATATGTGGATACCAAAATATTATTTAATTTCAACAATTTTCTGGAAGAAATGGTGCTTTATTTGAAAACGTGCATGGGTGCCAATATTTTTGGCCACGGCTGTATATATAATATGTTTGTTATATGTTATGTTATGTATATGTATATATTGCACCGACAAAGGGAATTAATGCCTGGAACTTCAGCTTCTCCTTTCTTCCTACGGCGTTTATCATGCCTGAATAATCATATTGTTGATTTCATCCATTATTCCACCCGTCCAACGATGCAGATTGACACTGTGCATTCATTCACAAGGGGTATCTTCCAGAATTCTACATTCACTGTGGAATATAATTTATCTGCATCCTTCTCCCTCCTCCCCCATCCCCGTATGAATGCAATGACTAAATGTCTGTTTTTAGAGCGGTATGTAGGTGACACAATGCATATATACAAACAATAGGGGTAATGCCCCTGCGCTCACCAGGGAATGACTGGTAGGCGTGGATGACACACAAAATATGTGGGTCATCCACGCCTTCCAATATCAACTGCTTGACAAAATATGTGGGTCATCCAAAAATAAAATGAGGACCCCAAAAAAAAACCAATTTTCATTTTTTTATTTTTAATGCACATTTTTTAAAACACAATATTTTTTTTTTTGCCGTGACCAAACTTTAGGACATCACAGGTGAAGAAGGTTGTGGTGAAGTTTCATAGAAACCGTGTGTCGTTTCAGAAAGAAGATCCGAGTGTTTTAAATACTGAATGCCTGATGGATTCACTAGCTGACTGACGGACACTCTGAAATGCTAATACCTCACCTGAACTATGTTCCAGGTGAGCTAAAATTGTGAGAGCTTCAGATTTTCATTGTGTATATTAATTATATCAGTGAACATGAAAAACGTTACCTGGATCCTGTGGCTTATTGCAGGCCTTATTCCTTTCCTACTCTTTTTCTCTGGGAGAGCACAAATAGCCTCTACTTTTTCCTCTGTGTCTGAAGCATTGGACTTTTTGTTTTTACCCTTTTGACAAAAATTGAGTGGTTTGTGTTTTCGTGTTTTTTCTGCAGTTTTTGCTCTTATTGTGAAAATGGCCCTTTAGTTAATAAATAATTTATTTCTCCCTGCATGTGCATTATACACTTAAAATTGCAAGTGGAAAACTTATAACATTTGAAAAGAACACATATGTTGCCACTAATATATAGCAATTTAGTTAGTTAATGAGTCAATGCAAATTTTGCACAGCATTATGGTGAGGCCATGAGAATGCTTCAGACAAGGACACGTTTTATGGTCCAATTACCGTGTTAGAGATAGAAAAGGGTGAGTTATGCCTTGGGCAAATGCTATAACACTTAATACGAAATTTTTGTGACTGCATATATGCATGGCATAAAAACAAGTAAAATGTGTGAAAAAAAAGTAATTTGATCATGTCCAATATGCACCGACAGGATTACGTATACTCCAGCAAGCGCACATTTGGAGTAACCTGTTTTAGATGGAGATTTCATTTTTCTGACCAATTCCGTGTTCTACATGAGATATATCACTGTTTATGCTGATTGTTTGTCCTTTTGCATTTTATACTCTGTGGTTCTTCTACTCTGGGTTGGGGAATGGGGTTATATCCATCGTAATTCACCTAATGGAGGTTTATAAATATTTCGGAGAAGACAAAAGCACCAGATACATCATTATCAGAAAAGAAATAGCAACACAGTCATTATGACAATACTTTAGGTTTAGAGCATGTGTTCAATAAAACTCATGTATGATTTCCTTTATTCTTTTTCTAGCCGGATGGATGTTGTTTCTGCTAACTCGCATGGACAACATATTTCACAAAATGGAGTTTGCGGTTAAGGGCCTGCCAACTATTAATTTTTCTTATTTCAATTGGCAAGGAAACTAAAAAAAAATATTGAAAAAAGTAATAAAATGTACAAGAAACTAAAAAAATAACTATCAAAAAATGTATTATGTGCTAATAAATATTATTAAGCTGCAATATTGATTGTCTGTGTAAATTTTTTGTATCGTTGGTCATTTTGCTTTTGGTCAAACTATAATCTTCTATTGCATATTGGCGATTTGAGGCCAAAACATCATCAACATCCTTGTCTGACCTCCATGCAGGCCTAAGCAAGGCCTAGATTACAGATCACATAACCTGCAGGTCACCATGGCTGCTGGGATGGAAGTCTTAATTGGGTGAAGTTTCATCTGCAAGATGCTTGAGCTGTATGGCATGACATGAGCGCTCCAGAGGTGAAAACCTACATACAGCAACCGTCTCATACCACTTTTTTATACATTGGTGCCAATTTGTTTCACACTTCCTGTTGCTTTGTTGTTATCTGCACAACACAGCTAGTGGAAATGGAAATAAATAATTGCCCAACAAGTCAAAAACAGTTGCATACGACCAAGCTCGTCGCTTTTTCCCAAGCAGTTCTACAGCAAAAACAATAACAACACAGGGCACAAATATAGGCAAGTTTAAAGTTGTGCTATTCCACCGCTGTCCCAGTTTCACCACGAGAAATGTGGATCAGGGATGGTGTTGTACAGACCACGCAACATCAAAGTTACAAGCACCCTTCCACGTGCAATGCCAGAACTAAGACACCTTCCCACGTTATATCTCTTAAAAGGCTAATTACATCTCTCACCTACAGAGTGAGTTTCATCTGCGAAACACTGTGATGGTAAGTTCGCTTCACCAACTGCTTCAAATCATTCGAGCATAAAATATTTTGAAGATGGTTTATAATATACAGGATTACCAAGACACAATTTAATTTTTCTGTCCCTAAGTTTTATTTTAATAACCCTCTATATATTTTCTCTTGATGTTGAGTACTTCATCTTAATGTTGAGTACTGGAATTATATGCATTTTCCTCTCAGCTTCATATTGTACCCAGCATTATGCTATTTGCATAATATTTTTTGTATTTCATACACATTTAATAACACTATTTTTAGATCTCTTACAGGGCTTTGGGATACTATCAGAAAACAAGAACGGCAGGCTGAATAGTTTACGTTTCACATCCCACTGATAGGCCGGATCTGCATCCAGACCTGAACTAAAACCAAATTGGCTTGTTCTTGTCACCTACCCAACTCCTCCATCTAGTTTTGTTATAAACTGTCCTCAACTTTTTGAAATATCCTGCTTTATATTGTTTTGGCCCAATATATCAATGGTGAAGAATCACTTAAAAATTTTTTTTAAAGTATCCGCATCCGGATCTTCACCACATATCCGCATCCGGATCTTCACCAAAATCTAATCAATTCGTCCTTGTCATACAGCCAACCTGTCGACCAAGTTTTGTCTGAATCCGTCCATAACATTTTGAGATATCATGCTCGCAGACAAACAAGGGTGAAAACATAACCTCTGTCCACCTACTGACAGAGTTAATAATTTGTTTCTAAATTTGTGGCAGACCCACAGACACAAATGTCACTTCCCTGGAATCCCAATTGTTGCCAAAATGGGTGGCAGATTTTTATTTTTTGGATACAATATCGAGGCTCGTGTAAGAGCTAACATTAATCACAAAAAAACGACAAACGGACACACAAAACATACAATAAAGGGAGCGGGATACAAGATGGGGGGAGAGAGGGAAGCACACAAGTACAACAGCAGGGAACAGGGACAACGGAAAATCTGTAGGAGGGAGAGGGCTTGTGGGGAGTAGGCATGGGAAGGCGGGAGGGGTTGGGGGGTGGGAGAGTTATAAAACACATGGACACTGATAGAACTTCCAGGAAAGAATGAAATCGATATTTCAAAAAAAGTGGTTCTGGGGTGAATTAACGGGGGTAGAAGAGATCAAGGTTTTGGATGGGGGAAGATAAGAGATGGTGGTGAACAGCTGTTTTAAAGATAAAACTCTGGACCTTCCCTTTTTGGGTGTTGGTTTCCTTCACCAATACCAGTGCGAAAATTGGTTTTTCAACACTAACACAAGTGCGAAAAGTGGTTTTTCCACACTAATACAAGTGCAAAAGTGGTTTCCTGCACCAACACAAGTGCGAAAAGTGGTTTCCTTCACTAACACAAGTGCGAAAAGTGGTTTTTCCACACTAATACAAGTGCAAGAGTGGTTTCCTGCACCAACACAAGTGCGAAAAGTGGTTTCCTTCACTAACACATGTGCGAAAAGTGGGTTTTCAACACTAACACAAGTGCGAAAAGTGTTTTTTCCACACTAATACAAGTGCAAAAGTGGTTTCCTGCACCAACACAAGTGCAAAAAGTGGTTTCCTTCACTAACACATGTGCGAAAAGTGGGTTTTCAACACTAACACAAGTGCGAAAAGTGGTTTTTCCACACTAATACAAGTGCAAAAGTGGTTTCCTGCACCAACACAAGTGCGAAAAGTGGTTTCCTTCACCACCATGTCTTATCTTCCCCCATCCAAAACCTTGATCTTTTCTACCCCCGCTAATTTCACCCCAATTCCACTTTTTGAAATACCAACTTCTGTCCTGGAAGTCCTTGGTGTCCTTGTGCTTTATATTTCTCCCTCCCTCCCCCCCCCCCTTCCCATGCCTCCTCCCCCCGGGCCCTCTCCCTTCCACACATCTCCCTGCTCTCGGATGTTGTGTGTGTGTGTTTCCCCTTTTCTCCCCATCTTGTCTTCCGCTCCCTCTTTTTGTGTATTTTGTTTGTCTGGTCGATTTGTTTGTGAAGTTAATGTTAGCTCTTTCACGAGCCTCGATTAAGTATACAACAACAACAACAACAACAAAAAAAAAAAAAAAAAAAAAAAAAAAACACAAACACGTTTTGAGTTAATGATAATTAAGTAATCCATTCCACACACTTTATTTTAAATCCAAGTCTGTCAATTCCTGGACCTACCCTTTCACCCCTTACAGAATGTGCCTTACCACATGTGGACTTCTCTCCCACCATAGTGGTGAAGTTATTTTTACCCAGCCCAACAACTCTTCCAGTACTAATTCTGACAGCACAATTGCTCTAATATTCAGGAACTGCTTTTCAATCCTATGATACCTAGTTATCGCCTCTTTCTTTCATCTTTAATGGGCAATGGCTTTCATTTTTGGAAATTTTCAAAGATCACTTCTATCCATAAAAATGCTTCCAAAACTGATTCCCTCAACTAAACACCTATCCCGATCATAACAAAGTAATGCAGTCCATCACTCTGATGTATTTTCTCAATAGGTGAGAGCACTGGCTTGGGTTTCATAATTGGACATGCATCGTAATCTTCCTCTCAGTACTTTTTTTTTTGTTTTTTTTTTGTATACAAGATCGAGGCTCGTGAAAGAGCTAACATTAATCACACAAAAAGTCAAACCGAGACACACAAAACACAAAAAACAAGGGGAGCGACAGACAAGATGGGGAGAGAGGGGGAAAGACACAAACACAACATTTGAGAGCAGGGACATCAGGAGGACTTGGGGGGGAGGCGGGAGAGGTATAAAACATATGAACACTGCAAGGACTCTGGGGTGAATTAGCGGGGGTAGAAAAGATCAAGGTTTTGGATGGGGGAAGATAAGAGATGGTGGTGAATAGCTGTTTTAAAGACCTGGACGGAGGAGTGGGATTGGAGGGAGTGGGGGAGTTTGTTCCAGAGGCGGGAGAAAAGGGGAATGAAAGAGTGAAGGTGAGCAGAGAGCCTAGGTGAGCAAACTAATGGTTTTACCCTCTTATGTATATACATACATACACTTACTTGGCATTTAATATGGAATATATTTTTTTCCTTGACTTGGGTTTACTTTCTGAACTCAGTATATCAATCTGGTGAGTTTATTTTACCCTTCGGTGATGTCTTTGTTGAAAGAACCATGTCACTGATTGTCTTTCGCAGCAAGAAGTCAATAACAGGATTATATCACAGGTGGCATGACAAAATGTAAGGACAGGTACATTTGACGATTGGCTTCACAATCGGGTATATAAGGGTTGTTGCGTTCTGTATTAGTGGAATACAACTGCTGCACGTCTACAAAAGTTATTGCCGCTTCCTCTGGAGATGGTCCGTCAACTTGACAATGCTGTTTTGTCATGGAGTGGTGGCTTTACGAAATTCTGGCATGAAACAGCGTGCTATTGCTTGGCAGTATGGCATCACTCAAGGTCAGGTGTCAAAGATCCTGAAACGAAATGCTCAGAGGGGTGTCCCTACTCCAATACCGAGGCCAGGACGTCCACGCAGAACCACAAGGAGAGATGATCGCCAGCTGCACCGGTTAGTCTGCAATGGCAGTACCAAGTCAGCTAATCGGCTTAGGGCTGAGTGGCAGCAACTGACAAATGTGCCTGTATCCAGAAGGCTAGTCAACCAACGACTGGTTCAAGCAAGCTATCGTGCCAGGCGTCCCCTGAGAAAGCCACGCATGACCAGACAACACAGCCAGCGCCGATTGCAGTCGGCCAGAGAGCACCGTCAATGGCAGCCAGGACACTGGAATCACGGGACCTTCAGTGACGAGTCTAGATTTCTGGTCTATCGTCAAGATGGCCGCGTCCGAGTGCGCAGACAAGTGCATGAAGCCCACAACGAAGATTGTATAATGCCAAGAGTCCAAGCTGGTGGTGGTGGGGTGACCGTTTGGGCTGCTTTTCATGCAGGGGGCAAAACTGACCTGGTTGTTCTGAATGGAAACCTGAACCAGTTCAAGTACAGGGTCATTCTGGAAGAAACATTGCTTCCATTTGCTCGTGCAGGCTTTCGAGGAAACTTTGTCTTCCAAGATGACAATGCACGGCCTCATCGTGCTCGCATGATCCAACACTTTCTTGCTGCCTGTGGTGTAGAGCATATGGAGTGGCCTGCCATGTCCCCGGATATGAATCCGATAGAGAACTTGTGGGCAGAATTAGGCGTCAAATCGACAACTTGGACCAGCAGCCTACCTCTTTGCGTGAATTGCAGCAGACTATTGTCACTGCATGGCAAGCGATTCCTGTCCAAACCTTGACAAATTTCGTGAACAGCATGCCTCGACGTGTACGTGCTCTCCTGAATGCTCATGGGGGTTACATGAAGTACTGAACTGTAATTTTACTGTCCGTAATCCCAGTCATAATTTAGCTTTTGTGTTTGTTGAAATATTTTTTGGCTAATGCGCAAAATAAAGACATACTTCTGGAAAACGTACAGAAGTTTAACACAGTACTGTCCGTGAATCGAGTTCGATATCAGTTTACATCACTTTCAAGGATCAATTTATTTGCTTCGAAATGTCAAATGTGGTTTTTTTTCTTTTGAAGGTCACAATAACAAAATCTAGAATAATTTCAACATAATTCCAATGAACTTTTGGTTCTAAGTCGTCTTGAAAAGTAAGTTCACCCCCACAAAAAAATATTCCATATTAAATGCCAAGTCTGTATATATATATATATATTGTTACGGACGCGGTTTAGATGTTATTTTTGACCGAGCGGTGGTGTATTACCGCGACCTAACAGTTATTCCCCGACTAGACCCCGATTCCACCCAGACGTTGACCAAATCGCGCTATGCCAAATCAATGATAGAAAGGACACGACGACTGGGAAAGAGGAAACGACGCAAGGGGGTACAGTTCTCAAGACCTCCGGAGGAGGGTGTAATTACAGTGGTGGAGAAAAGGGGTAGATTACAAGGTAGTGAGGTAAAGACACAGAAGAGATAGGCACTTAACTACAGTCTTATCTTATCCCAGACAGACCACAGACAAACGGAACAAGGCTGACTTACACAGGGATTGATGGCAGGGAAGGACAGGTAGTTCGATAGCACAAGGTGCACCTTGGCTCGGGGACAGGATCAAGCACGGTCCAAGAGATGCAGGGAGGCCTCACAGCGCTCGGAGGTGGCGTCTTTCTTTCTCCAAGCTCAGCGCGCATCTGACATCACCTCCCTCTTCCTGCGCATGCTCAGCGGGGAGTGACACGCCCTCGGCTGGTTGGCTCCGCCCCAGATGGGACCGGTCCGCCGCTTCCATTGGGTGCGGGGGTTACCGGGCTCCGCCCTTGACGAGGAGCTGACAGGGAGCCCCTATTTGGTAACCCCGTCGAGCACATGTTCGATGGCGGCTCGTTGGGAAGGCCTCATGCCCTCCCAACACCCCCTACCAACCAAGCCGGAGTGAGGACGCGCACTCCCTGTGCACGCCGCCGCCGTTGCTGTTGTTGTTGTTGTTGTTGCTGAACAGTGAGGAAGAGCTGCGGGGAGGTATTGGGAGGTCCTAAACTTCCTAACGGTGCCATACAATCACATTCTGGTGCAACGAACGGTCAGAATTAATGGAAACGAGTCCTTAACTGACATAGACTAAGAATAACTAGCAAGATGTCCTATAGTTGTCTTACATGAGATGCGGTGAACCTTGGCATGACATTTAATGGGGGAAATAGGGGGAGGTCGGGTCTACCGAGTGTTGTTTACAGAAAATGGGACTAGGGAATGGGGGATTGGGGATAGTTGGGAAGTATTGAGGAAATAGGGGAATATTTACAAGCGGATATGGATGGATGCAAATCCCATAACCGCAACATTGCACCCTTCTCTACCTCGGGGCGTCCCGACCCGATAAATTTTTACCTACTTTAGTGTGGCACTCAGATGTAGTTCCCTCTACTATTAACTCAACCCTGAGTGCGACAGTTTTACAGATGTTCACAAATGAGTAAATATGTCCCCCTGCGACGTTGCACCCTTCTCCTAACAGAAACACACCCACAGGATAACCGAATCGCGGAAAGCATCCTCAAACTAAACGTACAGCCGGTAGGGAGCATCATTTATACAAGACTACACTGATATTTACACTACGATCCAGGACCTGTTCTTTGAGGAACACATGCAGATGTTATGCATAGGGAGAGCACGCATGCGAGCATCGATACACCAACCCACGAGTGCCCTGTGGCCCTACGGCCTTTAATAATGTGCAGAGCACCCCGTCCAAGCACCACCCCATTACGCACAGTCAGCACCATCCGGTGCACCAATAAAGTGTTCATAGTCACCGGTGGTGTCGCAGCCGGCCGATGTTCTGCCGCTGGTCTTGCCTTCATGGAGTGCACTTGGCCTTCTGGCTTCTTTAGAAATAAAGAAAGGCGCCAACCGCGTCCATTTCTGAATTGTGGCCGTCAGGGGGGCCAACTAAAAGTGGTTCACCTGTATGGCATAGGTGCCACGTTGACCCAGAGGTCCATCCACGGGTGGTGCTTGACCACAAAAGAACTGCGGTCCATTGTGGGCGGCCACAAAAATTGCGGTCCTTATGGTGTATCGATCCAGGCAGCAAGCAGCGGAAGTACAGGCCCACAACTGCGGAGCCAGCACCTCTCTCTCCTCTCTCTCTGCCCCAAAGCCAGATCCTCAGAGGTGGGAGACAAAAGAAGACAAGTGAGTAAGGTGGTAAGGGTGCAAAAGTGCACGCAATTCAAGGTAATGCACACTGGGGGCACATGGGAACCAGGTGAGACAGGTACGTTCCTACCGTACGCCCCCCGCCCCCACCAGGTAACCTACATTGCCCCTCCCTTACCCCTTACTGTATCCACAAAACACAACACTACCCATAAACATCTACTTTACACATCAACAACGTCCCTACTGGCTTCCCCGTTCCTCCCATAAACCAAATTCGTCTTCTCTCCCTCCTAACCAATCAAATTTGCCATTTCCAACTCTCATCAAAATCTGCCATCTCCAACTGAACATCAAAATCTGCCATCACCAATTCATCATCAGTCCCTCCTAAGGAGGGAGAGATGGAATCACCCCAATGTCTCATCCACGTCGTGATGCGTCTCACAAATCCACACAGCAATTCTCCTTTCCTGCAACACAGAACAAAGGAACACAGGTGTGGAGTCATCATCACCACCTCAGGTAAGTGGCTGCGTATGGTGCGACAGGTTCATCAATCCTAAGTATTTCCTAAATGACTTTAACAACTTTACGTTACCCGGGGTCTTCCTCCTGCCAAACCATTGGCCCATTTACACTATGGGTTCTAAAAACCAATTCCCATTGACCAAACTGTGGTGCTTCTCAAGTTGGGGTCTCACTCCCCCGATTCATCACTCGGTGCCCCCGCACAATTTCGGTGGCTGGGTCGTGTGACGCTCCTAGCTGGTCCGCCCACCTGCACACCTCCACCACTGTTGTTGCCTACCGAGCTCACCTGCTCCTCACCCTAACTTAACTAACTGGGGAAGGCCCTCTCGCACTCTCACCCCCTCAGTGCCCTCTCTGGCACGGCCTGCCCGATCCACACCCGGGATCCTCAGGCACCCACTGACACTAACGGCTCCCAGAGCCCACCTGCGGCCTCACCTGGCCGACATCTAACAGTGGCGGAGTGCCCAACCATTCACACTCATACTAACAGGCCACACGACCAGCCAATTTCACCACACCAATGCACCCATCCACAATACCATTCTGCAACCGCACCACAAATGCCAATATCCAACCACAATTTACCTATACCTTCTAACTATTCTTTAAACTACCCTCCCCGGGTACTCGTGAAAAGGGGTCCACTCTTCCCCCATCCACACCTTCACACCATGCACACCACTCCGTACCACTTACTCCAACTCTCTCCACACCACTCATTCTCTGCTCCATATATTCCACACACCTGTACTTGCACACCTGTGCTCTCATACTTGGTGCCGCCTGCACCCTTCTCTCCCCCAAGCGCATTCGCGCTGATCCACAACACTCACTACTCATACACTGCTCCACACACCTGTCCAGTTCTCACACAGCATCATCTCATCTAACTACTCCCCTCTGAAACTTGCGCTTCCCAGTCGTCCCTTTAGACTATTGCGCTCCCTCGTCGTTATCATCCACTCTAATCTACCTGCGTCCCCTCTACAGGTATCCTTGTCACTAACTAACCTTAGCGTTACCTAATGTCATCTTCGCTACATCCCTACACACAATATCCTAACCCACCCGGGCTAGTTTTCACTGCCATACACCCCATAATCTATAGCGCATCTGCCCCCCTCTGTGAGGGATGGTGGATTGCCCATCCCACCACATCGGGGAGGTCCCACTATCAATTTTGCACACCGAATCCAACAAATCAAAAATTTGCCATTTACTGCTAATCACCGTACCAATCATCAAATTTTGCCTTTTTCTAATTTTGGGTCCAAAACACTAACCTCATCACCCGTCTACTTATTAGATCCTCTCGGTGCGCCAATTCCCTTCTGAAGCTCGGCTTCGTACAGCCGAGCAATGAACGCGGGTTCTTTGGTGCCGGCGGCTGGATGCGTCCGGCACTCGGTGCAGGGACGGGGGCTTACCCGTGCCGAGATCCCACGCACCACCTCGGCGCGGAGCCATCCAATTGCCCGATCTCGACCTGCCGGAACGTCTCAATAAAAAGTGGTCGCCATGACGACCCTTCCTATCGGGCTGCCCGCTCCGCCTAGTGGAGCCCGGACGCGGCCGTTCCATGCGAGGCACAGCGTGGATCGCGTACGGCGGTCCTTTCGAACCCGCCGTGGCTCGGATCCCCGCTGGTTCTCGCGGCACGCGAAGCCCGGCACGCACCGAGGGCCCGATTCGGCTAAAAGTCGCTCTAACCGCTAACCCGGTTACCGTCGATGCCTCACCTGCATGCTCACACGCATACGCTACCCCTTTCTTGCCCATACATCCAGCTGTTCCCATGCTCCTCGTCGTACCTTCTCTAACACACCCAGGTACACTCATTCCACTCACAGCCTTGGTCACACACCTGACCACCGAACACTTTGGCACACATTCGTTGGTCGCACACCTCACCAACACACCTCTTCACGCCCCTTCCTCGGTCACCTCCTCTGTGACAATCACAGGTGTGCTTTCACTCGCACACCCAACCACGTGCCTCACGACCAACTCAAGTGTGCATTCCCACACACGCTCTACCATTCCAGGTGTGCATCCTTCCATTCCAGGTGTACATCCTCGCTCACCTGTCACAACCAACTCACGCTCCGTGTCACTCTTACTACTCTCACCTCCACTCTTGACAGCGCACTCACCCTTACTCTCGACAGCGCACTCTTTCCTCATGCACCCGTCCGTTACACACCTTTCTCGCGCACACTCTTGCGCACACTCTCCCGTCACACCCTCTGTAACACTCACCACAGGCGTGCATTCTTCCTTACTTTTGACAGCGCACTCTTTCCCCATGCACCTGTCCGTCACACATCTTTCTCGCGCACCCTCTCCCGTTACATCCTCTGTAACACTCACCACAGGCGTGCATTCTCCCTTTACACCCTCCGTAACACTCCTCACTACGCGCTTCCATGTGCTCCCTCGCACACGCGCTACGACCGACTCACTCTCGACAGCACCCTCACTCCTTGGCACGCACTTTTCCCTCACACACCCCAGAGTCGGACTTTCTCGCACACCTCCTTTTTCGCACACCAGACCTGTCGCACACTTCACCAACGGCCTCTCACGAACACCCGGGTCCATCTCGACCCCCAAGCTTATTAAATCACCTGGCGCATCATACGCACGACCATATTGGTCACCACTTACACCGGGTCCTCTTTCTCTTCGCTTCTCCTCCATCACCTGCGAATCCCTCATCCGGTTAATGAGCACATCATCACGATCCGAACACAGAGTTTGGACCAATTCTTTTACTTCCTCCTTTATCTCTTTCTTATCCTCTCTCCGTCGCTTCTTAATTTCGCTCACCCCTTCTTCCACTTCTTCTAATTTCTGTTTCACCTCCTTCATCTCCTCGTGCACCCCCTTAAGTTCTTCCTCTAACTCCACCTTATTATTTTCTATGTGCTCCCGCACCTTCCGCTCTTTAACCTCCATCACCTCTACCACCTTGTTCATTTTCCTCGTCAGGTCCTCATGTACCGTCTGACACTCTTTTTTAATTACCCCTACGTCCTTTTTCATCTCCTTCTGTGTCGATTTTAAACCCTCTATTACCGCTGTGTTCTTCTTTACCTGGTCCCCCAACTCCTTTTGTCCCACTGTCAGTTGTTCTACTCACAGCGTCAACTCCTCTATACCACCTTGCAATTTTACAGTCCCCTTTCTCACCTCCTTCTCCATGCGCTCCTTACAGTGCCTCACCTCCTCGCGCACACCTCCGACCTCCTCACTCACACCTCTTCTGATCTCCTCTCCCATCACTTGCATCTCCTGCCCAGATGCCACCCTCATCTGCTCCATTTCCTCCCTGTGAGCATCCAATTTAGTTTCTACCCCCATTCTGACCCCCTCTATCTGCTGCCCCATTTTTTTAACTTCCCTTTCCGCTTGGTCCCTCATGTCCCTCAATTTGCCTTACATACTGTTTTCTAACCCCTCTAACCCCTTTTTCATCCCTTCCATTTGATTCTCTTGAGCGGCCATTCTGTTTTCTACCCCCGTTAACCCCTCCTGTATTTCCCCTAATCTATTGTCTAATCCCTCTATTCTACTCCCTAACCCTCCGATCTGGGCCCCCATGTCATCCCTCAATTTCTCGCTATTGGACCCCATCCTTTGTTCTAACCGTTCCCCCATTTCTCCCATTTAGCCCCCCATTCTGCCCCCCAATCGCTCACTATCAGCCCTCATTTGCTCACTCTGAGCATCCATCCGGTTCCCCATTACCCTCATCATTCTGCTTTCCATTTCTTCGCTATTCTTGTCCATAAGGGCCTTCATTTGTATAAAAAAAAGGTTCAAATCCCCCAACGGCGCTGCTACGGTCGCGGGCGCGGTCGCCGTAGCCATGTGCGAGGCGCCATTTTGCGCGCCCGTAACCTCGTGTGCGAGGACGCCATTTTGCGAACCTGCCGCCCTCACTGCTTCGCTCTCCTCATGTCCCTCAATTTGGTCCTGGATCGACCCTGCCTCACTCTCCTCTACCGGAACCCAGCCGTCTTGATCTCCCATAGCGCGACTTTCACAATTCCGGTTTTTTTTGTAAAACAAAATCAAATTTCGATGTCTTTATAATTTTGACCAAATTTTTTCCTAGATGTTTTTTTAAAAATTTGGTTCGGGCCTCAAATCTCACTCCTCGACACCAATTGTTACGGACGCGGTTTAGATGTTATTTTTGACCGAGCGGTGGTGTATTACCGCGACCTAACAGTTATTCCCCGACTAGACCCCGATTCAACCCAGACGTTGACCAAATCGCACTATGCCAAATCAATGATAGAAAGGACACGACGACTGGGAAAGAGGAAACGACGCAAGGGGGTACAGTTCTCAAGACCTCCAGAGGAGGGTGTAATTACAGTGGTGGAGAAAAGGGGTAGATTACAAGGTAGTGAGGTAAAGACACAGAAGAGATAGGCACTTAATTACAGTCTTATCTTATCCCAGACAGACCACAGACAAACGGAACAAGGCTGACTTACACAGGGATTGATGGCAGGGAAGGACAGGTAGTTCGATAGCACAAGGTGCACCTTGGCTCGGGGACAGGATCAAGCACGGTCCAAGAGATGCAGGGAGGCCTCACAGCGCTCGGAGGTGGCGTCTTTCTTTCTCCAAGCTCAGCGCGCATCTGACGTCACCTCCCTCTTCCTGCGCATGCTCAGCGGGGAGTGACACGCCCTCGGCTGGTTGGCTCCGCCCCAGATGGGACCGGTCCGCCGCTTCCATTGGGTGCGGGGGTTACCGGGCTCCGCCCTTGACGAGGAGCTGACAGGGAGCCCCTATTTGGTAACCCCGTCGAGCACATGTTCGATGGCGGCTCGTTGGGAAGGCCTCATGCCCTCCCAACACCCCCTACCAACCAAGCCGGAGTGAGGACGCGCACTCCCTGTGCACGCCGCCGCCGTTGTTGTTGTTGTTGTTGCTGAACCGTGAGGAAGAGCTGCGGGGAGGTATTGGGAGGTCCTAAACTTCCTAATGGTGCCATACAATCACATTCTGGTGCAACGAAGGGTCAGAATTAATGGAAACGAGTCCTTAACTGACATAGACTAAGAATAACTAGCAAGATGTCCTATAGTTGTCTTACATGAGATGCGGTGAACCTGGGCACGACATTTAATGGGGGAAATAGGGGGAGGTCGGGTCTACCGAGTGTTGTTTACAGAAAATGGGACTAGGGAATGGGGGATTGGGGATAGTTGGGAAGTATTGAGGAAATAGGGGAATATTTACAAGCGGATATGGATGGATGCAAATCCCATATCCGCAACAATATATATATTGTTGCTGTTTTGAGTTTTGATAAGTCAGTATAATAAAGGTTACATTTCCCCCTCATAGTTTGTCACACAAACAACATGTAGCCTCGCGATAGTGTAGTTATCTCTTAGTATTTGTGAGCTTAGTCCTTTTCCTATGTTAGTTCTGCATTGAGTTGAGTAAGGAGAATAGGTCCAACTCCTACTTCCATTGACTGATCCCGCCTCCCTAGCCTCATGCCTCTTTGCGCTGCCTTTGATTATTTTGGCGCGAATTAACACGAGGCATGCCTAGGAGGGTCGGGGTGGGACCGAATGAGGGCGGCAGAGGAGCTGACTGTAAGCGCGAGCCGCCAATCAGGGCTCAGAGGGTGTGGCGGCAGCACTACGTCACAGGGCGTGGTTGGAATGTTCGAGAAGGTTCGGGGCGTATCAATATAAGCGGTTGCACAAAGCCCCCAGGAGGACTCGCGAGCAGCTGGATTGAAGAGAGCAGTAAGAGGACTGAGTTGGCATTGAGTGGAGAAAGACGTGCATGAACCAGGATATGCGCTCATATGAAAGCGACGCTCGGTTGAGCTTGAAGCTGAGCCGCGTATAGTGCATTGAGTTACGCGAGTGATAATGCGCTGTGTAACCATCAGCTGCGCTGAGACACGCGTACGTTTTCCATCTTATCTCATCGGCTGCCTTTTGTTCGGGAGTCTCGCTACGAGGATCCCTCCTTCCACCGCCTGCGTGCCTTCTTCGCGGGACGTGCTGGGACTGTGGAGAGCCGGACGGGGCCGTTCCTGGATGACCACGTCGACACGTTTGGCCTGCACATCAACCTGCCTGCAATTCCCTGTGTGAGTGTGATGGGCCCGAGTCTGGGCGTTAAGAATAAGACTGTTTAAGTTCTGCCCTGTGTCTCTGCGTCTACCGATCATTGTACATACGTGTGGGAATAATAATTAAACCTGTGTTCTTCCTTCCATTCGATCGTTCTTGTGTTTTCCTCATTGACTAAGCGTGGTACGAGTAGAATTGCTCAGATCGGGTTCCACTACTAGAAAACTGCACGGACCACGTGGTACTCAATCCGCTCGGTGTACCCAAATCACACGTGGCTCGTGTGAGGCTTGCTTCCCTGCTTCCGTGGCGGCGCAGGGATTTAGGTACGAGCGAGACTTGGTCCCGAAACCCTACCTTGCTTTTGCCCGGAAGAGGCGTTTCAAGTCTCTCGGTTCCGCCAAGCCCAGAAAGAACAAGGGGCTTAATCCTCCCTTGGTAAGGGTAAGAAGGGCGGTGGAGAACTGTAACAATATTGTTATGAATTTCGGGGTAGAGTGATATATAGATCAGGTAGATCTCTATAGGTAGTGTGCTCTGATTATCGTGACAGGAAACCCCACATGTAATTTTGTTTAGGCGGTTTGTTTGCGTAAGTGTATCTTTGTGATCGTACAAGGATGATCCTTGTGCTAACTAGAGTAGGGATTATGTTAATTCCCCTGTTCGTGAGACCTGTGATTTATCCATTGTCCCGTACGGACAGACACTAGGCAGGCCCATTAGTTACACCACACACACGACTTAAATTCCCCACAATATAGCTCAACGGAAGCCAGTTCGGGGCACTGCCGATAGAACCGCAGCCAGCTAAATCACCAACTTGCATAGCAACACTCATTGCAAAGGCCGGCTGAGGCCATGCCCACCTAGCGATGGATTAGTCAAGGGGGTTTGTAGGGGAGATCACACCATGGGCGAGGTGTCGACCAACGGGAAGGCAGAGTAAGGAAGGACTTGTGATACACCAAGGGGCAGAGCAAAGAGCGACCCGCTGATTGGTAGGAAGAAGTGACGAACTGATTGGCCACCGACCGATGGCATGAGAGGGAAGTGACGCGGCCATTGGTGGAGAATTGAGCCTGTGATGAGAGAGAGAGAGAGAGAGAGAGAGAGGGAGAGAGGGAGAGAGGGAGAGAGGGAGAGAGGGAGAGAGGGAGAGAGGGAGAGAGGGAGAGAGGGAGAGGAGAGAGAGAGGAGAGAGAGAGAAAAAGCAAATAAAGCAAATAAAAGAATTGGTTGGCCGGCATTTTGCCCTTCTCGTTTGGACCTCCCTCTGGTTCTAGATCCCTTTGCGCCCGGACGTCCTTCTCCTCACCTTGGACTCTCTTCCCTTCTATCTCAATTGCCCCTGATGCCTTCCTCCGCCATCGACTCTCTCCTCTTGGTTCCGGACCTCGCGAGCGATTGCGCGTGGACGAGGGCGGCTTGCCGCTGGAACACCACAAGGCAGGGTTGAGCGGGACGCCCGGTGAGGCCTAGCAGCGCGCGAACGAGGCAGATTGAGGCCTACTTCCCGCCAACACTGGAGCCACGTCCAGAGTGCGCGCTCGGACTGGACGATTGCTGTCAGGGCACCAATTGAGCTGAGTGCATGATAACTTACACATTTATTTTCATTCCTATTTATTATCCCTTCGTCCCTTGTGTAAGTCTGGTGTGGGGACGTCCCAATACAACAACAACAACATGCATTTTAAAGGCCATTTTCCCTGCTAGAGCGGGGGTTAGCCTTGCGGTCCCCATGACAATCTTTTCCATTTTGCCCTATTTTCTGCATCTCCCCTTGTTAACCCCCTTGCCTGCATTTCTTCTTCCACCATCTTTAGCCAAGTCTTTCTCGGTCTTCCCCGTCCTCTACTTCCTTCTACATTCATTTCCATCACTCTTCTCAACCAGTCACTTTCATCCTTCCTCAACACATGACCAAACCATCTCAACCTGTTGCTCTTCACAGCATCAATCACAGGCTCTATTCCCATCATATTTCGCAATTCATCATTTGTCTTCCTCTCTCTCAACGACACGGTGTGTACCCTGGTTAGAAAAGGTACACCATATCCCTGCGTGTCATAAGAGGCGACTAAGAGGGTTGGCGACAGGAAAGGCATCCGGCCATAAAAACATTGCCTCAAAAAGAGAACCATGACAATTACAACTACATATGGGCAGGGTACAGCCCGAAATGGAGATCCGTTTCTGAGGTTTGGGACATGGAATGTAGGGACAATGACAGGGAGATCAGGAGAAGTGGTGGAAGTATTGGTCAGAAGAAGAGTGGACATATGTTGTGTGCAAGAGACGAGATGGAAGGGAAGTGGTGTGAGAATGGTGAAAGGTAGGCAGGGACAGAAATACAAGTTTGTGTGGCAAGGGTGCCCGGAGGGCATGAATGGTGTTGGTGTCCTGTTTTCTGAGGAGTTTGTAGACAGTGTGGTGAGTGTGACTAGAGTGAGTGATAGGTTGATGATGGTGAAAATGATGATTGGAAAGCTCTTGGTGAACGTCATCTCGGGATATGCTCCGCAGGTTGGTCGGAGCGATGAAGAGAAGAACAAGTTCTGGTGTGCGATAGAGAAGCTGATGGAAAACATGAAAGATGAGGAAGTTGTTGTGGTGTAGGAGGAGACCTAAATGGACATGTGGGAAGGAGTATGGACGGTTTTGAGGGAGTTCATGGGGGTTACGGATATGGTGTGAGAAATGGAGAAGGTGAAAGAATTTTGGAGTTTGCTGATGGAGCTGATTTGTTGATTTGTAATACTCAGTTCCAGAAAGGGGATAATAAGCTTGTTACATACACGTCAGGTGGGTCGACGACAACCGTTGACTACCTGATGGTGCGTAGGCGAGATAGGGGGCACCTCCGGGACACAAAGGTGATCCCGGGGGAGGAGGCTGTTTCACAGCACCACTTGGTTGTCTGCGACATAAGGGTGAAAGGTGCGAGGAGAGCTCGGCGGGTGAAGTACCAACCGAGAATGAAGGTGTGGAGGTTGAAAGAGATGACAGTAAGGGAGCTATTAAAAGAGAGGCTCAGTAGGGTAGAGGATGATGTGGTTGAGCTTGAACGTGGTTGGATGTCAATGAAAGATAGTCTGTTGGGAGCCGTTGGTGAGGTATGTGGATGGACAAAAGGACCACCGAGGCACTCGGAAACATGGTGGTGGGATGACGAAGTTGGAAAGAGGATTGACGAGAAGAGGAAGAAGTTCAAGGAGTGGCAGAAGGCGAAGGGCACGGGAGCAGAAAAAGCAGAGCATGAAAATTATAAGGCAGCCAAGAAGGCTGCAAAGAAAGAGGGAGCAAAGGCGCAGGAGAAAAAACAAAAACAAAAACAAACATTTAGAGGCCATTTTTCCCCGCAAAGCGGGGGTTGGCCTTTTTCGGGGACCGTGGTTGCTGTTGTTTTTCGGTCCCCTTTTTGAAGCAATGTTTTACGGTCGGATGCCCTTCCTGCCGCCAACCCTTTTTGTCGCCTTTTACGACAAGCAGGGAATTCCAGTGAACTGGTCCTCAAATAGCCGACCTTGGAAGGATGACAGGCTGAGTCAACCCCCTGGCGTTAATTCAGCGATCGACCGGGATTCGAACCCAGGATCCTGGGATCCTAAGCAGGTGCAGGAGACATGTAGGAAAATGTTCGGAAAACGCTTGGATTCGGAAGAGGGTCAGAGAGCGGTATTCAGGATTGCAAAGGAGATAGCGAACGAGAGGTGTAATGTGATGGGGGTGAGTTGCTTGAAGGATGAAGTGGGACAAATCGTTGTGGACCCAGATGGAATTAAAGGAAGATGGAAAAGATATATGGAAATGCTGTTGAATACAGAGAATGAATGGGATGGCAACATGGAGAGTAACCCAGTTTTAGGACCGGCAGAGAAGATAACTGAGAAGGAAGTTGAGGAAGCGATAAAAGCAATGAAGAGTAGAAAAGCCGGATGGCCGACGGGAGTTGTGGGAGATATGTTGAAGGCAGCAGGAAGCTGGGGTGTGAAGAGAATGACAGAGATCTGTAATCTGGTGGTGAAAGAAGGCCGCATTCCAGTGCATTGGGAACTGAGTACCCTCGTCCCTCTATACAAGGGGAAAGGTGACCCTCTGGAGTGTGGCTCGTACCGAGCGATAAAGTTATTGGAGCATGGAATGAAGGTATTGGAAAGGGTGTTGGAGAGGAGCATAAGGAAAAAGGTGAAGATCGATGAAATGCAGTTTGGATTTATGCCAGGAAGAGGAACGACAGACGCGCTCTTTATTGTGAGGCAGTTGCAGGAGAAGTGCATGGAGAAGAGGAAGAAGTTGTTTCTTGGGTTTGTTGATCTGGAGAAAGCATTCGATGGAGTTCCACGCGAAGTATTGACATGGGCATTGAGGAAGTTAGAAGTGGATGAATGGTTGATCAGAGTCGTGATGGCAATGTACAAAAGAGCGTGCACAGCTGTGAGGACGAAGGACGGGAACAGTGGTGAGTTTGAGGTGAAGGTGGGAGTGCATCAAAGGTCAGTCCTAAGTCCACTACTATTTGTAGCTGTGATGGAGGTGCTGGCTCAGAACGTAAAGGAGGGTTTACCGTGGGAGTTGTTGCATGCAGATGATCTGGTGTTGATTGCGGAAAGTATGGATGGACTGAAGGAAAAGATGAACAAGTGGAAGGAATGTATGGAGACAAAAGGTCTGAAGGTGAATATCGGAAAGACGAAGGTGATGGCAAGTGGTAAAGCATGTGGTGAGGTGGAAAGAACTGGGAAGTTGCCATGTGCTGTGTGCAGGAAGGGTGTTGGAGTGAACTCCATTCAATGTACAATGTGTGCTGAGTGGGTTCATCAAAAATGTAGTGGTCTGAGAAGGGTCATCAACCAGTGTGTCAGCTACATTAAAATGTAAGGTGTGCACAGAGGGAGCTGCAGATGGAGGAAATGTTGAGTTGGATCTTGGAGACGGTGTGAAGCTGGAAGGTGTGAAAACATTTTGCTACCTCGAAGACATGCTGAATGGAGAAGGTGGATCAGACTCGGCAACGGTTGCTCGAGTGAGATGTGCATGGAAGAAGTTTCGGGAACTGAGTAGCGTGCTGATGAGGAGGGGAGTGTCGTTGAACCTGAAGGGAAAGCTGTATGCTGCATGTGTGAGAAGTGTTATGATTTATGGGAGCGAGACATGGGTTATGAATGTTGAGCAGCAACGAAGGCTGGAAAGGGTGGAAATGCGAATGGTTCGGTGGATGTGCGGAGTATCGTTTTGAGAGAGGAAGACAAATGATGAATTGCGAAAGATGATGGGCATAGAGCCTGTGATTGATGCTGTGAAGAGGAACAGGTTGAGATGGTTTGGTCATGTGTTGAGGAAGGATGAAAGTGACTGGTTGAGAAGAGTGATGGAAATGAATGTAGAAGGAAGGAGAGGATGAGGAAGACCGAGAAAGACTTGGCGAAAGATGGTGGAAGAAGAAATGCGGGCAAGGGGGTTAACAAGGAGAGATGCAGAAAATAGGGCAAAATGGAGAAGATTGTCATGGGGACCGCAGGGCTAACCCCCGCTCTAGCAAGGAAAATGGCCTTAAAATGCATGTTGTGTTGCTGTTGTCTCAACGACACTCCACACATCCACCGAACCATTCGCATTTCCACCCCTTCCAGCCTTCGTTGCTGCTCTACGTTCATTACCCATGTCTCGCTCCCATAAATCATAACACTTCTCACACATGCAGCATACACCTTTCCTTTCAGCTTCAACGATACTCCCCTCCTCATCAGCACGCCACTCAGTTCCCGAAACTTCTTCCATGCACATCTCACTCGAGCAACCGTTGCCGAGTCTGATCCACCTTCTCCATTCAGCACGTCTCGAGGTCGCAAAATGTTTTCACACCTTCCAGCTTCACGCCGTCTCCAAGATCCAACTCAACATTCCCTCCATCTGCAGCTCCCTCTGTGCACACCTTACACTTGAATGTGGCTGCCACACTGGTTAATGACCCTCTCAGACCACTACATTTTTGATGAACCCACTCAGTGCACATTGTACATTGAATGGAGTTCACTCCGACACCCTTCCTGCACACAGCACACGGCCACTTCCCAGTTCTTTCCACCTCACCACATGCTTTACCACTTGCCATCACCTTCGTCTTTCCGATATTTACCTTCAGACCTTTTGTCTCCATACATTCCTTCCACTTGTTCATCTTTTCCTTCAGTCGATCCATACTTTCTGCAATCAACACCAGATCATCTGCATAGAACAACTCCCACGGTAAACCCTCCTTTACATTCTGAGCCAGCACATCCATCACAGCTACAAATAGTAGTGGACTTAGTACCGACCCCTGATGCACTCCCACCTTCACCTCAAACTCACCACTGTTCCCGTCCTTCGTCCTTACAGCTGTGCGCGCTCTTTTGTACATTGCCATCACTACTCTGATCAACCACTCCTCCACTCCTAACTTCCTCAATGCCCATGTCACTACTTCGCGTGGAACCCTATCGAATGCTTTCTCCAGATCAACAAACCCAAGAAACAACTTCTCCCTCTTCTCCATGTACTTCTGCAACTGCCTTACAATAAAAAGCATGTCTGTCGTTCCTCTTCCTGGCATAAATCCAACCCCTAGCTTCTCTCCAACCCCTCGCTCCTCTCCAACCCCTTGCTCCTCTCCAACCCCTCACTCCTTTCCAACCCCTCGCTCCTCTCCAACCCCTCGCTTCTCTCCAATTTCTCGCTCCTCTCCAACCCCTCACTACGCACGCTGCACAGTGGAGAGGAGGGAGCATCGGGTGGGAAGTGAAACTTCTACCTTTACTTGGTTGACTTCATGTGATTTGACTTGAGAGGGTGGAGGGTGGAGAACCCGCCTTGACTCGTGTTCATTTATAAATTTGAAAGTATCGACAACACTTCGCTTTACAAAGTAGAGCGGATTAAAACCAAACGTTATTAATAAATACCGTATTGTATTCCAGAGCTGGTCGACATTATTATGTAAATTTTTGAAGTACTGTATTGTTTAATTACATAGTTGGAAAAGAGTTGCATCGCCTTAAACAAACTCTGTATGTAACCCCAGGAATATGGAAAAATATAATTTGACTTCGGTTCGATCCCGAACTTCAGAATTCATTCACTGTACTTTTACCAAGTAATAATATAAATAACGAAGTCCTGGGAACGTTTTCTTCTCTCCTTCGCCTCTCCTTCCCTCTCTCCTTCCCTCTCATTCTTCTCTCTCATTCTCCTCTCATTCTCGTCTCTCATTCTACTCTCTCCTTCGCCATGCCCACAAAAGTCAACACATTCAAAAGGGATGTTGGAATACATTTTGCCGATTTTCTCAACTTTAGCTGAAACTGAGACTTGAACAACCCAGCGACTGTGATGGTGAATTGAGTGGAGATAAAGCCGTGAGGGAGTCTCAATGAACTTTATGTTACAGGCCTTTGAAAATACATTTTGTTCTATAAATGGCAACTTTCATTGAATTTTCCTCCCGTTTTTTGAAACCGAGTCACGATTGTTTTATATATCTCGGCATTTTCCCATCTGTTATTTTAGGCGATTCAGCTTGGAGAACTCGTGCGGAAAACAAAAACAAAAAACAATGATGGAATGAATGCCAGTTTAAACAGGATTACCTTTACTTCCGTGTAATAATGATGTAATGAAATAATAATGAAGAAATATCTGTCAGCAATTTCCCGTCTGTGGCGATACGTGAACGAAGCTAGGCTCCTCTCTCCACATTATTGTGACGACATATAGATTAAATAATTCATCGTGACGATTGTCATCAAATGGAAAAGTCCGCCACGAATTTTTAATATATCTCGCCATTTTCCCATCTGTTATTTTAGGCGGTGTATGACTGACCGTGCCGCGATTTAAAATATATATATCTCGGCAATTTCCCGTGTGTGCATGAATTTTCTCAATTATTGCTGACACCGAGTCTAAAACCATCGATAAAAAAGAAATCAGATGGTCAAATAGATTGGAGATAAAGGTGTGAGAGAGACTCAATGGCCTTTATATTACAGGCCTTTGAGACTTCATTTCATTCTATAAACGGAAACTTTCATCGGATTTTCTTCCCGTGTTTTTTTAACCGAGTCTAAAACTATGTTAGCGACTGTGAAAAATGAAATGATATATCGAATTTGATTTGAAATAAAACTGGGAGAGAGAGAGCAAGACACCGCGGGCCGAACAAAAGGGCCTCAAAGCTATTCGAGTTAATAACAACAGGCATTTTAAGGCCATTTTCCCTGCAAGAGCGGGGGTTAGTCTTGCGGTCCCCATGACAATCTTCTCCATTTTGCCCTATTTTCTGCATCTCCCCTTGTTAACCCCCTTGCCCGCATTCTTCTTCGACCATCTTTAGCCAAGTCTTTCTCGGTCTTCCCCGTCCTCTACTTCCTTCTACATTCATTTCCATCACTCTTCTCAACCAGTCACTTTCATCCTTCCTCAACACATGACCAAACCATCTCAACCTGTTTCTCTTCACAGCATCCATCACAGGCTTTATTCCCATCATCTTTCGCAATTCATCATTTGTCTTCCTCTCTCAACGATACTCCACACATCCACCGAACCATTCGCATTTCCACCCTTTCCAACCTTCGTTGCTGATCTATGTTCATTACCCATGTCTTGCTCCCATAAATCATAACACTTCTCACACATGCTGCATACACCTTTCCCTTCAGCTTCAACGACACTCCCCTCCTCGTCAGCACGCCACTCAGTTCCCGAAACTTCTTCCATGCATATCTCACTCTTGATCATTCGAGTTAATAACATGGTGGATATTGGTTTTTGTCGCCCCTCCCAGACTGGGTTTAGCCACACCCCCGGACAGACAAACATACAGAATCACCGTAGCCTATTATATATATATATATATATATATATATATATATATATATATATATATATATATATATATCACACACACACACACACAGTGCATTGAAGAAAGTATTCAGACCCCTTCACTTTTTTCACATTTTGTTTAATGTTGCAGCCTTATGCTGAAGTCGTTTAAATTCATTTTTTACCTCATCAATCCACACTCCAATACCCCATCATGACAAAGATAAAACAGGATTTTAGAAAGTTTTGCAAATTTATTTCAAAGAAAAAACTGAAATATCACATTTACATAAGTATTCAGAACCTTTGCTATGACACGTGAAATTTAGCTCAGGTGCCTCCCATTTCGCTTGATCATCTTTGAGATGTTTCCACACCTTGATTGGAGTCCACCTGTGGTAAATTCAATTGATTGGACATGATTTGGAAAGGCACACACCTGTCTATATAAGGTCTCACAGCTGACAATGCATATCAGAGCAAAAACCAAGCCATGAGGTCGAAGGAACTGCCTGCAGAGCTCAGAGACAGGATTGTGTCGAGGCACAGATCTGAGGAAGCCTAGAAAAAATTTCTGTTGCATTGAAGGTTCCCAAGAGCACAGTGGCCTCCATAATTCATAGATGGACGAAGTTTGGAACAACCAGGACTCTTCCTCGAGCTGGCCGCCCGGCCAAACTGAGCCATCGGGGGAGAAGGGCCTTGGTAAGAGAGGTGACCAAGAACCCGATGGTCACTCTGGCTGAGCTCCAGACATCCTGTGTGGAGATGGGAGAAATTTCCAGAAGGACAATCATCACTGCAACACTCCGCCGATCTGGGCTTTATGGCAGAGTGGCCAGACGGAAGCCTCTCCGCAGTGAAAGACACATGAAAGCCCGCTTGGAGTTTGCAAAAAAGCACCAAAAGGACTCTCAGACTGTGAGAAACAAGATTCTGTGGTCTGTTGAAACCAAGATTGAACTGTTTGGCTTCCGTCTGGCCACTCTGCCATAAAGCCCAGATCGGTGGGGTGTTGCAGTGATGTTTGACCATCTGGAAGTTTCATCCATCTCCACACAGGATCTCTGGAGCTCAGCCAGAGTGACCATCGGGTTCTTGGTCACCTCTCTTACCAAGGCCCTTCTCCCCCGATTGCTCAGTTTGGCCGGGCGGCCAGCTCTAGGAAGAGTCCTGGTTGTTCCAAACTTCTTCCATTTAAGAATTATGGAGGCCAATGTGCTCCTGGGAACCTTCAATGCAGCAGGAATTTTTTTGTAGGCTTCCCCAGATCTGTGCCTCGACACAATCCTGTCTCTGAGCTCTGCAGGCAGTTCCTTCGACCTCATGGCTTGGTGTTTGCTCTGATATGCATTGTCAGCTGTGAGACCTTATATAGACAGGTGTGTGCCTTTCCAAATCATGTCCAATCAATTGAATTTACTACAGGTGGACTCCAATCAAGGTGTAGAAACATCTCAAAGATGATCAAGAGAAATGGGAGGCACCTGAGCTAAATTTTTAGTGTCATAGCAAAGGGTCTGAATACTTATGTCAATGTGATATTTCAGTTTTTTCTTTTTAATAAATTTGCAAAACTTTCTAAAATTCTGTTTTGTCTTTGTTATTATGGGGTATTGAGTATAGATTTATGAGGAAAAAAATGAATTTAAACGATTTCAGCCTAAAGTTGCAACATAACAAAATGTGAAAAAAGTGAAGGGATCTGAATCCTTTCTGAATGCACTGTACATAGGATGTGTGCGTATAATCACATATGTATAATCACGATTCATGTGCAATGTGCATCTATAACCACAACCATGTGTTTCTGTAAGTTATCCACTTCCACTACTCACATTTGTTAACAGGAGATTATGGGAACTCGGCATGTCTCATCCACGGATATTTCTCGTATTTTTTTTTTTGTATACAGCATCGAGGCTCGTGAAAGAGCTAGCATTTATCACACAAACAAATCAAACAGACAAGCAAACAAAGTCTATAAAAAGGGGAGCGGTAGACAAGATGGGGAGAGAAGGGGAAGCACACAAACACAACATTTGAGAGCAGGGACATCGGGAATGTGTGGGAGGGAGAGGGCTTGGGGGGAGGTGGCGTGGGAAGGGGTTGGAGGGTGGGAGAAGTATAAACACAAGGACTTCCAGGAAAGAAGTTGGTATTTCAAAAAATTGGATTTGGGGTGAAATTAGCGGGGGTAGAAAAGATCAAGGTTTTGGATGGGGGAAGATAAGAGATGGTGGTGAACAGCTGTTTTGAAGACCTGGAGGGAGGAGTGGGATTGTAGAGAGTGAGGGAGTTTGTTCCAGTGGCGGGAGAAAAGAGGAATGAAGGAGTGAAGGTGAGCAGAGAGTCTTGATTTTGGCAGTTTAACCATAAGAGGGTTGCAGGCAGATCTTGTGCGACCTGTAGGAATATTTGGGGGGACAGCCCAGAGAAAGCTGGAGGAGCAAGGCCGGAGAGGAGTCCGTAGAAGACAGAAAGACCACCAACCTCTCTGCGGTGAGTAAGTGAAAGGCCCTTGGAGGGAGCTTCATCGCGGGAGACTCCAATGATTCTGAACGCTTTGGTTTCAACAGCGTGAAGACGAGCTAGGTGTGAGGCAGGAACACCAGCCCAGAGGGGAGAGCAGTATTCCATTGAGCTGCGGATGAAAGCCTTGTATGTGGTGAGGAGCTCAGGTGTGCCGAGGAAGGACTTCGCACGACGGAGGATGCCCAGTCGGCGACTGGCTTTGGAGGCCAGATTTGAAATGTGGTTTTCCCAGGAAAGATCATGGCAGATAGTGGGACCCAAAAGCTTGAATGACAGAACTTCTTGGAGAGGATTATTCAGAAAGTGGATGGGAGGGTTGTCCAGTCGGTCTTTTCGGAGAGACATCGTAAGAGTGTGAGATTTGTCAGGATTGAAAGACATGTTCCACTTGTTTGCCCAGTCTGTGATGTCCAGGTCTGCAGAGAGTGAGGAGGCTGCAGACTACCGATCTGAGGGATGAGGAATGGAGCGGCAGAGAGTGGAGTCATCAGCATAGGGATGGAGAGGATTTTCAAGAGAGTCGGAGAGACCATTGATGACCAGAAAAAGCACAGGGCCCAGAACACTGCCTTGGGGAACTCCAGCCTGAACAGGAAGAGGAGATGAGAGAAACCCATTCAGGGCCACACGTTGACTACGACTAGAGAGGACGTCCGCCAGCCATGCGTGGAGATTTCCATAGATACCAAAGGAGGAGAGTTTGGTGAGCAGAACGGGATGCCAGACCGTATAGAAGGCATGTGATATGTCAAGGGAGACAGCTCGAATTTCCTGTTTGGCATTGAGGACCTCCATTCATTGTTGAGACAGCAGAAGCAGCATGCCCAGAGTAGAGTGACCTGGTCTGAATCCAAATTGATGATCGGAGATCAAGCCATTGGAGAAGAGGAAGGATTTGATATCCGAAGCAATGATGGATTCCATGACTTTGCTGATAATTGGGAGAAGGCTGATTGGTCTGTAGTTGCTCGGATCTGTTTTTGCACCTTTATTGTGTAAAGCGGTGATGTTGGCCGATTTTGCACCTTTTTTTGTGTAAAGCGGTGATGTAGTCTGATTTCCAAGTCGATGATGGCAGATGACCTTGGGCAAAAGAGAGGGTGAAGCGAACCAAGAGAGGGAGCCCCATTTCCTGTATGAGCCCCATTTTCATCCAGGAACACTACAATTACCGGTATGGTTAACCATCCGAACGTCCCCCATTCCAAGCTATTTACCTGATTTGCAATAGACTAAGTAAATGAAATGGTGTGTGCTGTATTGACAATTTTAGCATTGGATCAATTTCTGACCAATAGCAAGGCTGAAGCTTCACAACAGCAAGAAAATACAGCAGAAACAAACTGGAATGCCAATTTTATGGTCATTAATTATTTTTTGGAGACATTATCACTTCGAGTTCTTATATTTGTTTGTTGTCACAACTACAACATATCATTCCACCAATTGTTATAATGGAATATAGTTAGGAAGGGTGATATTCACTTTAAATACTTAATTTTCTAGCGATATCTTGCTTGCATTTAATAGTGTGTTCAGGCGACCTTTAAAGTGAATAAAATTATTTTTTAAATTCTGTTTCATACACGCACAACAAAATAAATCCTGCCATCTTTGTACAAATGTCTTTTAAGATACGGGAGAGTGTAATCACGCATGTTCCTCTCATTCTGAGGCACAGCAGCATTGCAGAACATGACACATTTGACCTTATTAAATAAGTTGTCTTCTCCATTGCAAATATATCTTTCAACATAAATTTAACTTTTTGCTGGATTGTCATGCAACCTGTTTTATTGTGAAATGCCTTAGCTCAAAACGACCTTCTCTCACTTCAGTAGATACAGCAAGTGTTTGCATCACCTTTCCTTCCTTCCTGGATATTTATTACTCAATAGATGAAATTGCTCAACACAATGGAAGTTGAGTAGATCATGGGAGAAGAAACAATCGTTTTTGCAAGGAATCCTTTTACGCGTATGATCCGGCTTCATGGAAGCTCATGCGTTGCATGCTGTTGGTAAAAAGTGTGGTAGCACAAAGACGAGTTTAATAATTATAACACAGGACAGGGGAGAGGGACATAAGAAAAGAAAAAGAGTGACGTTGTCAGGAAACAAGGAAATTGGACAAATAATGTGGGATGTGAACATTATCAGAAGATGTTGATTGAAGGAGAATAAAACAGAAAACTGCAGAAAAAGCAGATGGACTAATAAGCAGTGAGCTAATGACGTTTGCTACCAAATTCCATCAGAAATAGAGTGTCGAGATTTTTTTGATCTATTCCTTAATGGTTTTCGTATTAGGAATTACAATTGCAATCAACGTCTGGTGGGGTATCTGTTTTTGATGAAGAATAACCTTTATGTACAGTTCCCGCTGAGCTCATAGTCACAAATAGTATATAATCATATATATTCTTTACTTTTAGATGATGCATGTTGTTACATGTAAGGGGGAGGGGATCCATAGATGGATTGTGCTAAGAATAGTATGGACAGTGTGATCAAGTCGGGTAGAATTACTGTTGCATTCGATATCTGGCAGGGGTAAGTCATACATTATTATATGTGCACTTTCGAGGCAGTGATTGTAAACAACAGAGCAGGAGAGTGAAACGTTGTGTTGTGCAAAACCTATTGTGCAGGTGAGGCCAGGTGGAGGATTTCGGCACAAAGACATTAATAAAGCATTTCATCTATCTATAATTCCAGCAATCTCTGTGTGTATGTTTGTATGTTTGTATGTTTGTATGTATGTTTGTCTGTGACCGCTGTTTCTCGACAACTACCGGTCCGATATACTTTAAACTTGCCAGGTATATTGCTGGGGACCCGAGGATGTGCCTTTTCAAGGTTTTAAATTAATCGCAGAAGTAGTTACCGAGCTATGTCCAAAAAACGATTCAACCAATCAGAGAGCAGCGAGCTATCACGTGTGCCGAACGTGGCGAACAGACTCTGCCTCGGATGGCACATTTGAGAGCGTATTCATTTATTTCACGTTGGAAAACTATGTTGCCGTTAAACTATGTTTTAAAACTAATTAAAACTAATTTGCGATTCATCGTAACTGCGATTTGCGACCTTCCGGACAGTCAAATGAGGACGTCACTTCCGGACTTACGGATAGTCATAGTGACGCTGAACGTGGCGAGCAGACGCTGCCTCGGACGGCACATTTGAGAGCGTATTCATTTATTTGACGTTGCAATCTGTGTTGATTGTTGTAAGGTACGATCGATTGTAGTACATACATATTTATATTTTGTACATATTCATTACGGGCACGTCACGGGTATGGGTACGGTACCGGGTACGGTACGGTTACGGGTACTCCAAGTACGGGCACGTATATTGCTGGGGACCTGAGGATGTGCCTTTTCAAGGTTTCATATTAATCGGAGAAGTAGTTACCGAGCTATGGCGATTTAGCCGTTCGCCGTTCGCTTTGGCTTTGCGAATGGACCAAACCATTCATGTAAATAGAGGGGGGGGGGGGGGGTTCTGTGGTCGTTCGCTTTGGCTTTGCGAATGGACCAAACCATTTCATGTAAATAGAGGGGGGGGGGGTTCTGTGGTCGTTACTGCCACGCGGTTTGGAATGTTTTTCCGAACGGGCACCCACGTACGGGCATGCCCTAGTATCTATAATTCCAGTAATCTCTGTATGTGTGTTTGTTTGTTTGTTTGTTTGTTTGTCTGTGACCGCTGTTTCTCGACAACCACGGGTCCGATATACTTTAAACTTGCCAGGTATATTGCTGGGGACCCGAGGATGTGCCTTTTCAAGGTTTCATATTAATCGGACAATTACTTACCGAGCTATGTCCAAAAAACGATTCAACCAATCAGAGAGCAGCGAGCTATCGCGTGTGCCGAACGTGGCGAACACACTCTGCCTCGGACGGCACATTTGAGAGCGTATTCATTTATTTCACGTTGGCAAACTATGTTGCCGCTATGTTGGCGTTAAACTATGTTTTAAAACTAATTAAAACCATTTCATGTAAATAGAGGGGGGGGGGGGGGGGGGGATTGTCACTGTACTCGCAAGCCGTTCGCCGTTCGCTTTGGCGTTGCGAATGGACCAAAACATTTCATGAACCAAACCATTTCATGTAAAGCGTTCGCCGTTCGCTTTGGCGTTGCGAATGGACCAAAACATTTCATGGACCAAACCATTTCATGTAAATAGAGGGGGGGGGGATATAATTTTAGATATATATATAGTACGGGCATGCCCTAGTACATTTAAAGGGAGATCACCATGGGCCATTTGCCCAGAGGAGTGCATGCCATGACAGAGAAGGATGCTGTCTGTGGAGCTCTGGATAAGGGTAGAACACTTTTGCAAGGGGCCTCCGCAAAGGGTGGGATGGCCCGGAAGATGGCACTGCCCATAGACAGCAGGTGGCCAACAGTGGGACCAGCCACACGTGAAGGTGGTCCCAGACATGATTGAGGCTGTGGCCATGCATATGCGCACCATATATTTGGACTTCTGAACCTGTGAGAACAACATATATATGCAGTCATGTGAAAAAGTAAGTACACCCCATGTAAAGTTTTGACTTTTTCAACATATTTCAACATACAGCTATTCGATCTTCATTTCAACAATATTGACAGATAAACATGATATAATATAACAAATATCATGAAACATTTACATTTTGTAGTCCATTGTATAATTTAAATAAACATAATGCAAATTTCGCATGTGGAAAAAGTAAGTACACCCTTGGCTCCAATAGGTGGTATTGCCCCCTTTGGCAGAAACAACGTCAAGTAGGCATTTCTTATAACTGTCTACCAGTCTCTGACATCGACTGGGAGAAATTTTTTCCCACTCCTCCATGCAGAATTCTTTCAGCTGTGCGATGTTTGAGGGGTTTCTTGCATGCACAGCTCGTTTCAAATCCCCCCACAACATCTCGATGGGATTTAGATCCGGGCTTTGACTTGGCCATTCCAGAACCCTCCATTTCTTTCTTTTCAGCCATTCCTTGGGGGATTTACTGGTATGTTCAGGGTCATTGTCATGTTGCAAGGTCCACCTTCGGTTGAGCTTCAACTTTCCGACAGATGGCCTCACATTATCCTCTAGCGCCCTCTGGTACAATGAAGAATTCATAGTGGATTCTATGATCGTGAGCTGCCCAGGCCCTGATACAGCAAAGCTGCCCCAAACCATAATATTTCCACCACCATGCTTTACAGTTGGTATCGGGTTCTTGTGGTCAAATGCTGTCTTTGGTTTTCGCCAAACATGTCTTCTGGTACTTGGGCCAAATAGCTCTACCTTTGACTCATCTGTCCAGAGCACATTGTTCTAGAAGTGCTGGTCTTTGCCGAGGTGTTCATTGGCAAACTTTAGTCTTGCCCTGATGTTCTCTTTGGACAGCAAAGGTTTCCTCCTGGCACACCTCCCATGTAGATCAAATTTGTGCAGCCTCTTTCTAATGGTAGACTCGTGCACTTTGACATCAACAGTGGCAAGAGCTACCTGTAGGTCCTGTGATGACATTCTGGGGTTCTTAGAGACTTCTTTCAGCATCTTGCGGTCTGCCCTCGGGCTGAACTTCCTGGGGTGGCCTGGCCTGAACAAATTGGCAGTTGTTTGGAATCTACTCTACTTGTAGGTGATCTTCCGGACAGTCGAATGATTGATTTCAAATTGTTTGGAGATCTTTTTAAATCCCTTCCCAGACTCGTAGGCATCTATAACCTTCTTTCTGAAGGCCTCAGAGAGCTCTTTTGATCGAGGCATGGTGATGCCACACACTTCAACAACAAAGAGCAAACCAAACTAAATGTCTGAGGTTTAAATAAGACAGGTTACTCCAAGATCCTTTCTAACAATGTTCTAATCATTTGCACCTAAGCTGGTGCACCTGGTTCTAATTTTAGGTATTTGAAGTAGTGATAAATGTAGGGGTGTACTTACTTTTTCCACATGTGAAATTTGCATTTATGTTTATTTAAATTATACAATGGACAACAAAATGTAAATGTTTCATGATATTTGTTATATTATATCACCTTTATCTATCAATATTGTTGAAATGAAGATCAAATAGCTGTATGTTGAAATATGTTGAAAAAGTCAAAACTTTACATGGGGTGCACTTACCTTTTCATGTGACTGTATATATATTGTTACAGACGCGGCTTTTAGATGTTATATTGACCGAGCGGTGGTGTATTTAACCGCGTCCGAACAGTTATTCCCCGATTAAAACCCGATTCCACCCGACGTTGACCAGATCGCCCCACAGATATTCAATCGGGAAATCTCTAAAGCGACCGAAAGAGAATGAAAAAGAAGAAGAAGAAGAATACGGCGGAAGAACAGATTTTATTATACACACACAAGCAATGGATGGAAGAAGCAGTAACACAGCGAATCCTTAACTTACACTATTCATTTTTACTTAGCCCCAAGACAAACGAGCAGGACAGGACGTTCACACTTACACAGGGGATAATGCAGGCAGGTAGGCTTGAGAGGGAGGCAAGGTCGGTAGGCCGCCGTTCGCAATTCCTCGCGGTTTTGGCGGGAAACCCTCCGTCGTGTCTCCACTGTGGTAGACGTTACGCGCTGGTTCGGCACACCTGCTCCTCTCCTTGGGGTGGGGCCGTCTCCCTCCTTTCAGCGCGTCTCTCCAAAGCTGGTCTCCTTGCCGAGTACCTCTCCTCTTTGGCTTGGAGCGTTTCGCATCTCACCGCCTCTTTTTGGTGCAGCCTCTTTGCTCCTCTCCCAGGGTCATCTCTCAGCTCATCTCCCAAAGCAGTCCCTTGCAGTCGCTTTTATCACCTCGAGCGAAATCAAGCCGCCGACTCCGAGGGCACGCCTACCGGGTCACTCACCGCGGTGTTGATTGGCTGTTAGGGCTGGTTCACTCCTTCCCTCTTATGACGAGGTGGAGACACGCCTTTCTTCCCCAACCTTACCTCGTGGCCAATGGTGGTTTGAAGAAAACCGGCCAAAATGCGGAAGGCAATTGGAAGGGAGGTTTTGGGGAAATTGGAAGGGCCTACGCTTATTTTGTTTGATACAATGCAAAGTCAATCTAGTGGGAAAACACATACTTAGCCTACATGGAATAAGGAAATACACTATTTAAAAGATATATCGTGACCTGCGTGTACATTTCATGCAATTAACTAGGACGCTGACTGCGACCATTATTTACATTACAGGGTGGTACCGTACGTTTGTAACGTTCACATTGTAACGTTTCCACATTCGTTACACGGCACCCTCCTTTCTTCAGGCCCGTTCTCGGGCCTATTAGACTTTAACTTAGTGTGACACGTAGGTGTAATTCCCTCTACAATTAACCTGACCCTGAGTGTGACAATTTTAAAACACAAATAAGTATGTCCCCCTATTGCATTGCATCCTGTCTAACAGACTCAAGCCCACAGCTAACCGAATTACGGAATTATTCTCAAACTATACATTTACGGTGGGGAGAATTATTTACAATGACGTGATTTCTTATTTACAACGCAACCCAGGACCTGTGTTTTTTTTTTTTTTTTCTTTTTAGGGAACAAGAGAAAGAAATTCCTGTTGGGAGGGAGGAGACAGCACGCATTGCATCGATGCACCAGTACCAATACCACCAAAGCACCCAAAAGCACCAAACACCACAAAGCACCACAAAGCACCCAAAAGCACCATCCGGTGCGCAGTCACCATGGTTCATAATAAACACAACAAAACAACTGGTGGTGGGCTTCTCTTTCTCTGCTGGGCCGATGTTCTTCCCGACGTCTTCTGGCTTCATGCGGCCTATTTGGACATAATAAAAAGCACAACTTGTGTTCGTTTTTATTTAGGGCCTCAGGGGCCAACTAAGGGTGGTCCACCTGTTTGGCATAGGTGCCACCTTACCGAGGTCCGCAAGCAAGATTCCCTGGCCACTATGGCCGGTCTCCAACAGAGGTGCCCTGCCCCAGAACCTGGGGTCCATCAAGTGGTACTTGGCCGCAGAACAGCGGTCCATACAGTGGTACATCAACGCAATGCATGCTGGTTCTGGGAATCTCGGGCGCACAATGGCCACCTCACGCACGCTCCCATCGGCACCCAATGGCGCACAGGTCATGTGGGAGACAAAAGAAAGACAATTGAGCGAGGGGTAAGGTCACAGGGTACACGTCAATAAGGCAATGCAAGGTGAAATGCGTACGGAGGGCGAAGTGAGAAAGCTCGTCCCTACCGTACGTCACCCCCCTGTCACCTACCCTACCCTTACCCCATATGTACAAAAATCTACCCATTTACAAATTCGTCACTACTGTCACGTCTTCCCCATATTTCCCTTACACCAAATTCGTCTCCACAATCCCTTTACTTCAAAATTTGCCATCACCAATTCATCATCAATCCTCATAAGGAGGGAGAGATGGAATTACGCACAATGTCACACCCACGTCATGATGCGTCTCACAATCCAAACATTTGCATCATAAAAAATAATCAAAACATGGCATGGTGTGGAGTACCTGTCACCTCAGGTGAGTGGATGCAGATGGTGCGAGGAGATCCTTCATCCTAACTATCCTCTAAATGGCTTTAACACACTTTACACTACCCGGGGTCTTTCCCTGCCAATCCATTGGCCAACTTACACTATGGGTTCTAATAACCAATTCCCATTGACCAACTGTGGTGCTTCTCAATTTGGGGTCTCACTCCCCCGATTCATCTCCCAGTGCTCTAGCACAATTCCTGGGCTGCGACGTGTACCTCTCCCAGCAGGTCTACCCACCTGCCCACCTCCACCACTGTAGTTGCCACCCGAGCTTACCTAGCTCCTCACCCTAACCTAACTAACTGGGGACAGCCCCTCTCCTGGCTCTGTCACCCCATGGTGCCCTCTGGCACTGGGCTACCCGGGTCCGTCCTCCGGATCCTCGGGCCCCATCCACAACAACTACTACCGGCTCCCAGAGCCCACCTGCGGCCTCACCTGGCCGACATCCTTACAGTGGTGGAGTGCCCAAACCAACTACTCACACTAACAGGCTACACGCCCAGCCATTTCCACAACACCAACGCACCCATCCACATACCATTCTGTCACCCGCACCACAGATGCCAATATCCAACCACAATTTACCTGTACCCTCTACCTAACACTTACACTACCCGCCCCGGGTATCCGTGATGGGGGTCCACTCTTCCCCCATTCACACCTTCGCACCATCCACTCCACTCCACAATTTCCACCATTCTCACTCCACGACCATCCATTCCAATACTCCAGATATTCCACACTACCATTTATTCCACACAGCCACATACACCTGTTCTTCATTCACCTGTCGTTGCACACCTGTGCAATCATACCTGGTGCCACCTGCACCCTCCTTTCTTCCTGGACCATTTGGTCAACACAACACGCAATCACCACTACTCCCTCATACACTGCTCCACACACCTGTTCAGTTGCACACCTGTGCAATCACACCTGTTCCATTCTCACCTGTTCAATCCTCACACACACGGCATCATCTCAGCTAACTACTCCCCTCTGAAACTTGCGCTTCCCAGTCGTCCCTTTAAACTATTGCGCTCCCACGTCATTATCATCCATACTAATCTACCTGCGTCCCCACTACAGGTATCAGTCACTAACTAACCTTAACGTCACCTAATGTCATCTTCTAGGGCCCTATCAATATAACCTAACCCACCCGGGCTAGTTTTCACTGCCATCAACCCCATAAGCTATTGCTCCTTTGCCCCACGTCTGTGAGGGATGACAGCGTTGCCATCCCACCACCGCGGGGCATCTCACTACCATCCCCCCAGTCCTCTGACGCTACGAGCCCCCGTCGCAAGAGGTACTGGGCCCTGCCTCGGCATCTAGAGCCGAGGCGATCCATGAGGGCGCCTGCTCGCCGGCATAAGGTCTTATCCGGTCGGCATGGACGATCCGAGGGGGGGTCCGTGGCCCCATTTTGATCTTAATGACCACGTCACAGATTTGCGACAGGACGACTCCCGGGCCTTGCCAGGGGGAGGTGAGTTTTGGGCACCTTCCCTTCCGCCTCCGGGGATTAAAGAACCAAATCTTCATCCCCGGAGCGTATTGACTCCCCTGGCTCCGGTCGTCGTACCTGCGCTTCATCTTGGCCCCCGCCAGCTGGAGCTGGCGGCGGGCGAAGGCATGGACCCGCTCCATGCCTTCCTCCAGGTGACGTGCGTAACCCTCCCTCGGCGGTGTGTCCGTGGTGTCTGGCACGGGACCGCATAGCAAGTCGGCGGGAGCCCGTAACTCCCGCCCATACATAAGCAACGCTGGACTGCATGCGGTGGCCCCGTGCTGGCTAGTTCGGTAGGCCATCAACAGGTACGGGAGATGTTCGTCCCAGTCATCCTGACGGGTGGTGGTGAACAATGCCAGTTGTTGGATCAATGTTCGATTGAACCTTTCCACCATCCCGTCAGATTGTGGCCGCAAGGGCGTGGTCCTGGTTTTTCGAATTGACAGGAGTCTGCACACATCTTTTAGTAATTGGCTTTCAAAATTTCGACCCTGATCGGTGTGTAGCTCCTGTGGAATCCCGTGCCGACATACAAATCCTTCTACGAAGGCCTGTGCTACCACCCCTGCTTCTTGGTTGGGGAGGGCATAGGCCTCCGGCCACTTGGTGAAATAGTCCATTACAACGAGGATATACTTATTACCTTGGCGGGTGCGGGGCAGCGGTCCTAGAATATCCATAGCCACCCGCTCAAGGGGGGCCCCCACCTGATGTAATTGAAGGGGGGCCCTCATCCTCCGTGCTGGTCCCTTTTTGGCAGAACAGGCGTCGCATCTCCGACACCAGTCCTGTATGTCGCGCCCCATATTCACCCAATAGAACCTCCGGCGGACCCGAGATATTGTCTTTGTCCTGCCCAAATGGCCGCCGGAGCAGGTACCATGCACCTGTTGCAATATGACGTTCTTGAATTTGTCAGGGACTATCACCAGCCAGGAAGTTCTATCAGAGGGAACCTCCACCCACTTGCGATACAAGATGTTGCCTTTCAATTCCAGGGTCTGCCACTGAGCCCAATACGCCTTTGTTTGCGCCCCGAGGGGGGTGACCTCTTCCCCCTTTGGTCTTTGCCCCAATTTGACCCATTGGAACACCGGCCCCAGAACAGGATCCTCCTGCTGGGCCGTGCTCCAAGCCAACTCTCCAAATTCCTCGTCCGCGGTTAGTGGCAAAATTGGCCCTCTCACCCGGGTTGCCCGGACGACGAGAATCGGGGCGGAATCGCCCAATTGCTCCCTCTCCTCGTGGCTCGCACAAAATTTACAGTTTTCCCCCAGACAAGGACGCCGAGAGAGTGCGTCCGCATTACCATGGGCCTTCCCGGCCCTATGGGCCACATCAAAATCGTACTGCTGCAACTTTTCCAACCACCTTGCAATTTGGCCCTCCGGTTCCTTGAACCGAAGGAGCCATTGCAAGGAGGAATGGTCAGTTCGAACCAAAAATTTCCGCCCGTACAGGTACGGGTGGAAATGGTTCATGGCAGCCAGCATGGCCAATAACTCTTTGCGAGTGACGCAATAATTTCGCTCGGGCCTACTTAATGCCCGACTATAGTAACCAATCACTCTCTCCACGCCCTCCTGTGTCTGAGACAAAACTGCGCCCAATCCTTCCTGGCTCGCATCCGTGTCCAGGGTAAATGTCCCGTCACTAGTGGGGTAAGCTAGAAGGGGTGCGGATGTTAGACACCCCTTCAATTTTTGGAAGGCCTCGTGGCACTCCCGTGTCCAATTAAATCGCGTCCCCTTCTCCGTAAGCCGGTGGAGGGGACGGGCCAACTCCGCAAATTTCGCCACAAAGCGCCGGTAGTAGGAGCAGAGTCCCAAAAATCCCCGCACCTCCTTGATGGTACGTGGTGCGGGCCACTCCTCTACCGCTTTAATTTTGTCTGGGTCCGTTTTTACCCCCTCGCGGCCGATCACGTGACCTAGATAGGCCACCTCTCTTGCAAACAAAGTGCACTTACTCGGGTTCAGCTTCAACCCTGCCTGTCTGAGGCACCCGAACACCTGGTCCAAATTAGCTACTGCCTGGGGGAACGTTTTGGCATGTACTAGGACGTCATCCAGGTACACCAGGCATGATTGCCATGGCATGCCACCTAGTACATGCTCCATCAATCTTTCAAAGGTGGCGGGGGCGTTACACAAACCAAACGGCATCACAGTAAACTGATACAGTCCCTTACCTGTGGAAAATGCCGTTTTCTCCTTCCCTGCCCTATCCATCTCCACCTGCCAATACCCACTCTTGAGGTCCAAAGTCGAGAACCAATTTGAGCCCGCAACGGCATCGAGGGTATCGTCAATTCTTGGCAGGGATACGAGTCCTTGAGTGTCACGTTGTTCAGCTGGCGATAGTCCACGCAGAACCGCGTGGTCCCATCCTTCTTTTTGACCAGCACAACAGGTGACATCCAAGGACTTCCCGAGGGCTCGATCACACCTGCGTCGAGCATTTTTTCAACCTGCTCGTCAGCTTCCGCCCTCTTGCTCCAAGGGAGCCGTCGGGCGGCCTGACGAATAGGCCGGGCCTCACCGGTGTGGATCTGATGTTTCACCAGGCCCGTACGTCCAATATCCTCGGTGGACAGGGAGAAGAGGTCCAAATGGGACCCAACCAGTTTGTGTAAGTCCTCCCTCTGGGTACCTCCCAACTCTACACTACTACGATTTACCATCTCGCAAATGGGATCGGGCCAATTCCTACTACTTATTGAAGGCTCCCCCTGGGGCCGGCTCGGCTGGACGTTCTCGCCCCTCACTGACGCGACTTCTCTAACTGGGGTGCAGCCAGCTACCTTCGTGCCCCTTACTATAGTGCGTGGTTCTGTGCTACTATTAATTACTCGGACGGCCACCACCGGCCCGTCCGTTTTTACAAGGGTACGGCCCACGATTAAACCCGGTATGGATAGCGCTGCCACCGGTTCGACCAGGCCGCAGGATTCCTGCCATGTCGGGCGAGCTGACCATCGGGCCGGCACGATGGCCTCGGCCCCCGGAGGGATGGTCACGGCCTCAGGAGCCTCCAGCTCCACCCTCTCGGCCGTGCTCACCCCCTCCAATGGTAGCTCTTCCACTCCCCATCGCAGGATCCCCCGACTCAAGTCGATTTTACAACCGCTGGCAGTCAACAAATCCAACCCTATTAAGCACGGGTCGCACACCTCCGCCACCCAAACCTCTATCTCTTCCTTTACCGATCCCAACTTGAGGGTCACAAAACCACGCCCTATGATCGGAGCCGTTGCCCCGGTAGCCAACTGCAAACTATGATTTTCCAGACGCTGGATTTTACCCCAGCCGTCTGCACTCGAATTAAGGACCACGGGGCTGATGATCGTGGCGCTGGCTCCCGTGTCCACCACGGCGTCCACCCCCACGCCGGCAATTTTGCACCGAATTGTCAAACTACCCGTCCCAATTCGGCCACAATGAATGACCTGTCGCGTCAACGAGGGCTTCTCCCCATCCCCTACTGCCGAACACCGCCCTGCATGCCCGGCACGTTCTAGTTTCCCGGGTCCTGGCGGGGGGGTGTCTGAGGTCGGCTAGGCCGATCTATACGGGGCGGAGTTGAGGGCATCGGTTGGCGGGAGACGTCCCGGCGCGGAGCTCGACACTCCCATGCACGGTGACCCATCCGAGCACAATTATAGCACCTCACCTGGTAAGGTGCTTGCCTCCGGTATTCCAAATTCCCCCCCCTGTATGTCCGAATTGGGGTACTCTGTCGGGGACTACCGGGTGCCACCGCTGGGGCCGCCTGCCATGGTCCAGGTCCCGCCAGGCGCCGATCCACTACCTCCGGACCATGCTTTCCAGGTCAGGGCCCCCGTCGGGGGCGGGCCCCCTTGGGGGGCCGCCCCCCATCACGGGCCCCATCTGACGCACCGCCACTGCGTGGCGCTCGCCTCCCCGGGTCAGGGGCCTCGCTGCTTCCCAACGGGCTGCAGCGTCGGCCGCCTGACTCATGGTTTGCGGGCGCCACATGGCGAGCTGTTGCCGGAGCTCCAGATCCGGAAGGGCTTGAATAAAGTGATCCAGCGCCAGGCTTTCCTGGGAACTCGCTGCCATGTCCGCGTGTGCAATCCCGACCGCGCGGCGAATATCGTGAGCAAGTTCCCCGATGGTATCCTGGGGCTTGCGTTTTCGCTGCGCAAGTTGGGCTTTAACAAGCTCGCTTTGCTGCTCAATGCCGAACCGATTAATTAATGCCGCACGGAGAGCTGGCAGGGTGAGAGCACCCGGTGGTAAAGCCGTCAGCACCTCCGCCGCCGCACCGCGCAGTGCCCCCACCAGGTGTACTCCACCTTCGTCCGGATTCCAACCGTTGCCTTTACATACGTACTCAAACTGCGCCAGGTACGCCCTCAAATCACTCTTGCCGTCATACGGCGCGAGTGGGACCTTGTGGGCGCCCGAAGGTCGGACCCCGCGCGTCACTCCTTGCGGGATCAACGCGGGACCAACCCGTTCGGGCTACCACAGTACGTTATTCCCGGGGGGCTCCCGCGCGTCCCCCGTCCCTCCAAACACTACCCCTCCTGGTGTCGATGCCTGGGTCGCCCCTCCGCAACCCGCTACCCACTCCATACCCCCACACCCTTGCCCACCAGCACCCCCCTCACTCCCCATAGCCAAACCTCCTTGCACACCTCCCCTGTCCATCCACTCCGGACCAGTCATACATCTTACCATTGGTCCCTCACGAACACCCGGGTCTACACCACCCCCCAAGCCGACTGAATCTCCCCTCACATCATATACATTGCCACTCACCTCCGTACTTCGTCGTCGCACCTCCTCTGCCACCTGCAAACTTTTTATTTGGTTAGTGAGCACCTCATCATGATTTGAACACAGACCTTGTACATACTCCATGACTTCCTCCTTTATCTCCCTTTTAGTTTCCCTCCGTCTCTTCTTAATTTCGCTCACCCCCTCTTCCACCTCCTCTAATTTTTCCTTTACCTCCTTCATCTCCCGGTGCGCCCCCTCTATCTCTTCCTCTAACGCCACCTTAACTGTTTCGATGTGCGTCCTCACCTCTCGGTCCTTCGTCTCCATCACTTCTGTCACCTCCTCCAACTTCTTCGTCAACCCCTCATGTACCATCTGACATTCCTTTTGTGTTGCTATTAATTCGTTTTTAATGTCCTTTTGTGTCGCTTTTAAACCCCCGATGATTGCAGTGTTCTTTTCCACTTGGTCCGCTAGTTCCCTTTGTCCGACTGTCAGCTGTTCTACTCCCTTCGTCAGATCTTCTATTCCCCCTTGTAACTTAGCCGTATTATTTCTCACCTCTTTCTCCATACGCCTCTCACCTCGCTTTACCTCCTCGTGCAGCCCCGAAACCTCCTCACTTACCCCTCGTCGTATTTCCTCCATCTCTTTTGTAGATGCCACCCTCATCTGTCCCAATTCATCCCTCTGAGCATCCAGTTTGGTTTCTACCCCGATTTTCACCTCCTCTATTTGCTCTCCCATTTGTTTGATTTCCCTGGCAGATTGTTCCCCTATTTCCAGCAATTTGTCCTCCATCCTATTTTCTAACCCCATTAACCCATTTTTCACCCCCTCTAACTGATTCTCCTGGGCAGCCATTCTGTTTTCCACCCCCGTTAACCCATTCTTTACCTCTTTTATCCCGTTGTCTAACCCCTCAAAATTATTGTCGAACTTCCCAAATTTCTTGTCTAACTCCTCACCGGTACCCCTCGCTTCGTCCCTCATTACCCCCATTTGGTTTCCCATTCGCTCACTCTGAGCCCTCATTTCCTCCCTCATTTCCTTGCTATTCTGGGCCATAAGGGCCTTTATTTGTTCCATACTGTCGTTTTTTGTCTGCATTTCCATCATGAATTGGGCCATGAAGGCTTGTATTTGGGCCGCGCTAATTGGTTCCGCGACCGTGGCCCCCTCAACCACGTGCGCGAGAGCGCCATTTTGTGCGTCTGAAACCTCCACAACCACATTGCTATTTTTCTCCTCCTCCCTATCCTCCACATACATTTCCCCGAGGTCCTGGGTCGATTCCACCCTGTCTATCTCTCCCACCGACATCCGATCGCCTTGATTGTCCATGGCGCGATCTCAAAATTCGGGTTTTATTTTTTTTTCGTAAAACAAAATCAAATTTCGCCGTTATAATTTCGAGCGCGTAAAACGCGCTCCGGATCGAATCTCACTCCTCGACACCAATTGTCACCCTAATGGTACAATTGGTGTTCCAAAATTTGGGCTAAATGAATTTAGTCCCAGGTCCGAATCCGACACTCCTGACACCAAATGTTACAGACAATTTGTACAATTTGGTGTCCAAAATTTGGTCCAGGGTTCCAAATCCCCACTCCTGACTACCAATTGTTACAGACGCGGCTTTTAGATGTTATATTGACCGAGCGGTGGTGTATTTAACCGCGTCCGAACAGTTATTCCCCGATTAAAACCCGATTCCACCCGACGTTGACCAGATCGCCCCACAGATATTCAATCGGGAAATCTCTAAAGCGACCGAAAGAGAATGAAAAAGAAGAAGAAGAAGAATACGGCGGAAGAACAGATTTTATTATACACACACAAGCAATGGATGGAAGAAGCAGTAACACAGCGAATCCTTAACTTACACTATTCATTTTTACTTAGCCCCAAGACAAACGAGCAGGACAGGACGTTCACACTTACACAGGGGATAATGCAGGCAGGTAGGCTTGAGAGGGAGGCAAGGTCGGTAGGCCGCCGTTCGCAATTCCTCGCGGTTTTGGCGGGAAACCCTCCGTCGTGTCTCCACTGTGGTAGACGTTACGCGCTGGTTCGGCACACCTGCTCCTCTCCTTGGGGTGGGGCCGTCTCCCTCCTTTCAGCGCGTCTCTCCAAAGCTGGTCTCCTTGCCGAGTACCTCTCCTCTTTGGCTTGGAGCGTTTCGCATCTCACCGCCTCTTTTTGGTGCAGCCTCTTTGCTCCTCTCCCAGGGTCATCTCTCAGCTCATCTCCCAAAGCAGTCCCTTGCAGTCGCTTTTATCACCTCGAGCGAAATCAAGCCGCCGACTCCGAGGGCACGCCTACCGGGTCACTCACCGCGGTGTTGATTGGCTGTTAGGGCTGGTTCACTCCTTCCCTCTTATGACGAGGTGGAGACACGCCTTTCTTCCCCAACCTTACCTCGTGGCCAATGGTGGTTTGAAGAAAACCGGCCAAAATGCGGAAGGCAATTGGAAGGGAGGTTTTGGGGAAATTGGAAGGGCCTACGCTTATTTTGTTTGATACAATGCAAAGTCAATCTAGTGGGAAAACACATACTTAGCCGACATGGAATAAGGAAATACACTATTTAAAAGATATATCGTGACCTGCGTGTACATTTCATGCAATTAACTAGGACGCTGACTGCGACCATTATTTACATTACAGGGTGGTACCGTACGTTTGTAACGTTCCAATTGTAACGTTTCCACATTCGTTACAATATATATATATATATATATATATATATATATATATATATATATATATATATATATATATATATATATATATATATATATATATATTATACACACACACACAGACTTGGCATTTAATATGGATTTTTTTTTTCTTGACTTGGGTTGCATTTCTGAACTCGGTATATCAATCTGGTGAGTTTCTTTTACGCTTCGGTGATTTCTTTGTTAAAAGAACCATGTCACTGATTGTCTGTCGCAGCAAGAAGTCAATAAGAGGATTATATCACAGGTGGCGTGACAAAATGTACGGACAAGTACTTTTGACGATTGGCTTCACAATCGGGTATATAAGGGTTGTTGTGTTCGGTATTTGTGGAAAACAACTGCTGCACGTCTACAAAAGTTATTGCGTCCCCCCACGCTGCTCAATATCGATACCGCTCACGTCGGAGCTCGGTGAGGAAGAGGAAGAAGATCGCCGCCTCTCCCGGATCTCGTGTCTTTTCTTCTTCCGTTTCCCGTTCCTTTTCCCCAGAAGGGCTCCTGACCCTTTAATCACAACAACCTTTAATCGACGACACATTCATAAGCAAAGACCTGAATAGTAATTCACATCAATTCACATAAATCCATAACACTCCCCCCCTTCAAGAAAGAAAGTTTGAACCCAGCGAAAACTTTCTTTGCTGGCCAACTTGGAAAAACAAACCAGATAACTCACCCCCCCCCCCCCCCTCCCAAAATCATCATTTCCCCCCGGGCACAGTTATCACTTAAAAATAAAGCAACAAAATTTCACACAATCCCCTAGATTAATTCCCTCTGGACCAAGCGTCAACTACGTCTAGTTTCTCTTGAATGACGGTTAAGAAGTGGTGACCAAAGCCCCCAAATTTAAACCTCTCGATATCACTTTTTCGGGAGGCCCAGCTGAGTATTCCCTACATGGACGCCTTAAGGAATGTGGAGTTCACGGTTAGTCCGGGGAGGAAAGTTCATTACATGGATGCCTTTAAGAACGTGGAGTTCACGGTTAGTCCGTGCAGGAAAGTTCACTACCTGGACGCCTTTAAGAACGTGGCATTCACGGTTAGTCCGTGTAGGAGCCCCGGCTCGGCGGCTCCCCCGTATATAGTGCTTCAACTTCTCCAGACTCCTAACAGTTACGGTGGGACCCCTCGTCCCAGCCGTTACCTGACTGGCGGTCTCCTTCTCGGCCAGTGCTCTGACGTTCATTCTTTCGGGAGGTGCCGTAACTCTGGGAGCCTCCATAGTAATATCGGCTGCTGCCAACCCCAAAACTACCGCCAAGTTGTCATCTTCTGGAGACCTCTCGACGCCTACGAAATGCCTTCCCTACTGTTATGGTCCGACCCTCCAAATTCTTACCATTCCAATTCTTCTCTGCCTCTCTGGCGTCTCTTGTGCTTGCAAACGTGACAAAGCCGAACCCTCTTGACCGTTGCGTTTCCCTGTCTTTTACCACCCGCACTTCCACCAGCGGCCCATATCTGTTGAAGACAGAGGTCAGAACTTCTTCCTCTGTGTTGAAGTTCAGTCCCCCTACAAATAACTTGGAACTTTTGTCGCCATCCAGAGCTGGGGTGGTGTTATTTCCCCTGCGGGGCTCTTTATCCACCCTCGGGTTACCATAAATTTGCCCCCCGGCCAAATCATTCCCGATAATCACAGATACTCCCTCTACAGGAAGCGTGGCTTGTAAACCGACGGTGACCGGTCCTGACACCAAATCGGATTCCAAATGGATGACATGAAGTGGGGCACTAACACAGCCACCGATCCCTTGTAACCGAACACTATCACCAGTTGCGGCACTCTTTGACAATGGCAAAATGCCTTCAAGCATTAAGGATTGATGGGCTCCTGTGTCCCTCAAAACCCTAACCGGTCTTGGGTTAATCAAGTCTCCCTTGAGTGAGACCAACCCCTCATAAATAAATGGTTGGTAACTCTTCTGTGGGCGATTTCTTACGCTTGCCATCGCATTCGGAGTGGTAATAGTCGGACTCCGCTCTGGGTTTTCCCTTTTCATGAGGTAACAACTGGACATCAAGTGTCCAGATTTTTTGCAAAAGTCGGCCCGGAGGAAAAACTCGTGGTCTGTCTCGGGCCCCCCGAAAAATAAGTTTGTCTTGGGCCCGTAGCCCCCTGATTTCGAACAGTTCGGGTATCAGCGTTGTCCCCATAATCATCTCGAGGCCGCCGCCATGTATTGTCGTTTTCCGCACCTGCTGTTCCACACCTCCCCTGCGGAGATCTAGGCTAGGAGTTAGGTTCGTGGACCCCTATCCGGTGTGTTAAGGCATAATCATCTGCCATGGTGGCTGCGTCCCACAACTTCGGTACTTTCTTTTCCTGCAGGTACACTTTGATGTCCTCGTGGACACACTGTTGAAATTCCTCCACCAGCATCAGGTCACGCAATGCTTCGAAGTCGTTCCCGACTCCTTTTGACTCACACCACCGATCAAACATATTTTCTTTCACTCTAGCAAACTCCACATGGGTCTCACTCTCCCTCCTCCTGGCTTTCCTGAATTTTTGCCGGTAAGCTTCCGGAACCAACTCATAGGCTTTGAGGATGTGCTTCTTCAATACCTCATAATCTGCACATTGGTCCATTGGTAGCGCCGAATAAATCTCTTGAGCTTTACCCACCAGCACACTTTGCACAAGTATGGTCCAGGCCTCCTCCGGCCAGTTTAACTGTCGAGCCACTTTCTCAAAGTGTGGAAAAAATTGAGTGACCTCCTTTTCACTGAAAGGTGGAATCAGCCTCACATGTCTGCCCACCTCCCAGGTGTTCTGGCTAGGTGTCGACCCCGTCAGCAAGGGTGGTACCTCTCCCCGTTCTCTCATTAAATCCAGCTCCTTGAATTTAATCTCTTGCTGAAGCGCCAGATCACGTTCCTTCAACTCCCTTTCGGCTTTTCTCTCCTCTGCTTCGAGTTCCCTGGCAGCTCTCCTCTCCTCTGCTTTTCTCCCTTCTAACCTTTCCTGGAGTTCTCGTTCCACTCTCCTTTCCTCTGCTTGTTTCTCTTCTCTCCTCTCTTCTGCTTTCCTTTCTTCTTCTGCTCTTTCCTTTTCTGCTTTCCTTTCTTCTTCTGCTCTTTCCTTTTCTGCTTTCCTTTCTTCTTCTTTTAACCTTTCCTGGAGTTCTCGTTCCACTCTCCTTTCCTCTGCTTGTTTCTCTTCTCTCCTCTGTTCTGCTTTCCTTTCCTCTTCTGCTCTTTCCTTTTCTGCTTTCCTTCCTTCTTCTTTGATCCGTTCCTGGCTCCGTAATTGCAACTCCAGTTTCCGGAGCTCAACGTCTTCTGGTTCTTCGGGTAGCCACTCCCAGCCTAACTCGTCCCATGTTCCTAATGCCACCATAGATTGTATCACCGTGGTCTGCAACTCTGCCTTCCTCAAATTAGTTCGGACCTCCAAGTTAAAATGTTTGGCCAATTTCAAGAGGTCCGACTTTAGTAACGCTCGGAACTGTGCCTCACTCGGGGTTACCGCAAAGTTCTGTGCCACAAACACCATGGTGCCTATCGTTAACACCTGTTAACCTTCACCCAAGACTTTACCCCCAATTTCCCAAAAATTTACCAATTAATACTTAATTAATAAATTTTAATTAATTAAAATATTATTTTATTATTTTATACAATTTTACATCCCGGACGAGCCCCAAATTCTGTTACGTGGTCCTCCCGGTGACTACCTGGTCTCGGTGACCCCCGGACCGTGAGAGGAACTCCGCCAGAAAGATCTATTATTTATGTGCTTTCGTAACGCAATCAATATGAATTCCAGTCAATAAGAAACCCCACACCAAGGATCCGGAATAATCAATGATATATTCCCCGAGCAATCAACAACCATCAACAATCAACAATCAATATTACAAAGATGGCCATCTTATATATGTGTCCCCTTTCCCCACTCACGACCCCTTTTGGTCACTGTCCCTCACAATGTCTCTGGGCCCCTCCAGACCAAGGTGTAGGTCGGCTTCTCCGCACACGGGCGGTTGAACGAACCCCTGGCTGACGTGCTCCCAAACGTGCACGTCACGTACCGGGAACAACGGCTGCAGCGCACACCTCCTTGCCAAGCAAAGCGGGCAAAGCAACGCGCGGCTTGCCCAGCGCGCGAGGCCCAAGGTGCGACCCATAGGCGTCCTTGTAGACGGTGAGGCGAACTGTGCCGGACGCTTGGTTCCGTGCACGAACCCACGGCAACTTGACGTGTAAAGGGGTGATTACCCCGCGCAGGTAACTCCTTTCGCCAGACGGGTTTTCAAACGCAGCGTCCCCCCACGCTGCTCAATGTCGATACCGCTCACGTCGGAACTCGGCGAGGAAGAGGAAGAAGATCGCCGCCTCTCCCGGATCTCGTGTCTTTTCTTCTTCCGTTTCCGGTCTCCTTTTCCCCAGAAGGGCTCCTGACCCTTTAATCACAACAACCTTTAATCGACTACACATTAATAAGCAAAGACCTGAATAGTAATTCACATCAATTCACATAAATCCGTAACACCGCTTCCCCTGGAGATGGTCCGTCAACTCGACAATGCTGTTTGTCATTTAGTGGTGGCATTACGAAATTCCGGCATGAAACAGCGTGCTATTGCTTGGCAGTATGGCATCACTCAAGGTCAGGTGTCAAAGATCCTGAAACAAAATGCTCAGAGGGGTGTCCCAACTCCAATACCGAGGCCAGGACGTCCCCGCAGAACCACAAGGAGGGATGATCGCCAGCTGCACCGGTTAGTCCGCAATGGCCGTACCAAGTCAGCTAATCGGCTTAGGGCTGAGTGGCAGCAACTGACAAATGTGCCTGCATCCAGAAGGCTAGTCGACCATCGACTGGTTCAAGCAGGCTATCGTGCCAGGCGTCCCCTGAGAAAGCCACGTCTGACCAGACAACACCGCCAGCGCCGATTGCAGTGGGCCAGAGAGCACCGTCAATGGCAGCCAGGACACGGGAATCACGTGATCTTCAGTGACGAGTCTAGATTTCTGGTCTATTGTCAAGATGGCCGCGTCCGAGTGTGCAGACAAGTCCATGAAGCCTCCAAAGAAGATTGTATAGTGCCAAGAGTCCAAGCTGGAGGTGGTGGGGTGACCGTTTGGGCTGCTTTTCATGCAGTGGGCAAAACTGACCTGGTTGTTCTGAATGGAAACCTGAACCAGTTCAAGCACAGAGCCATTCTGGAAGAAACATTGCTTCCATTTGTTCGTGTAGCCTTTCGAGGAAACTTTGTCTTCCAAAATGACAATGCACGGCCTCATCATGCTCGCGTGATCCAACACTTTCTTGCTGACCGTGGTGTAGAGAATATGGAGTGGCCTGCCATGTCCCCGGATATGAATCCGATAGAGAACTTGTGGGCAGAATTAACGCATCAAATCGACAACTTGGACCAGCAGCCTGCCTCTGTGCATGAATTGTAGCAGGGTATTGTAACTGCATGGCAAGCGATTCTTGTCCAAACCTTGGCTAATCTCGTGAACAGCATGGCTCAATGTGTACGTGCTCTCCTGAATGCTCGTGGGGGTTACACGAAGTACTGAACTGTAATTTTACTGTCCGTAATCCCAGTCGTAATTTAACTTTTGTTTTTGTTAAAAAAATTTTTGGCTGATGTGCAAAATAAAGAGATACTTCTGGAAAACGCACAGATGTTTAACACAGCACTGTCCGTGAATTGAGTTCGATATCAGTTTACATCACTTTCAAGGATCAATTTATTTGCTTCGAAATGTCAAATGTGGTTTTTGTTTCTTTTAAAGGTCACATTAACAAAATCTAGAATAATTTCAACATAATTCCAATGAACTTTTGGTTCTAAGTCATCTTGAAAAGTAAGGTCACCCCCACAAAAAAATATTCTATATTAAATGCCAAGTCTGTGTAAAGATATATATATATATATATATATATATATATATATATATACACACACACATATACTAGCTGAGGTACCCGGTTTCGCCCGGTTTGAAGAAGAATAATACAAATATATGATGAAAAGAACATGTATATTTTAGAGCAATATCACAGTACATTGCCTGCATGAAGTTTTGTCAATTTTCAATTTCTCAAAACCTCTTGGTATACAACATTTCTGGTTTTCTTACTTGGTGCCAAGACATAAAGATTGCTTGGTTTTCCAACCCTCGAGCAGCCCACGTCCAGCTGGCCATGGGAAGTATCCGGCATTGCCGGGCGGGGGAAGGGAGGGGAGGAGGAAGGGGAGGGGAACAGGGGGGGGAGGGGAGGAGAGGGTGGGGAGGGGAGAAGAGGGGGGGAGGGGAGAAGAGGGGGGGGGGAGAAGAGGAGGGAGGGGGAGGGGGGAGGTGAGGGGAGGGGGGGAGGTGAGGGGGAGGTGAGGAGGGGGAGGGGGGAGGTGAGGGGGGGGAGCGGAGTGGGAGGGGGAGCGGAGGGGGGGGGGAGGGGAGGGGGAGTGGACGGGGAGGGGGGGGAACAGCTGGCTTGGCAAGCGATAGCAGGCTTTTTACTTTTATTTTTACCTCGATGAGGGCTATATATATCGTCTGTGCTTGGAGCCTTCAAGTTCAACATAAAGTTTTTATGAAAAATAATGCAGATACTATATAACAATCCACCAATGCAAGTTCAGAAATGAATGCAGATCCTTTACTTTGCGATACAAACGCAATTCCCGCCATTTCCACTCACGATTGAGGCCTCCACAGTGACCGCACCTCTTCTTCCTCCTACAACTTTGTCTCACTTCTTTCACTCAACATGCACGAAATTCTGCCGCATGAAATTATGTAGAGGCCTCGTCAGGGGGATATAAGGTAGATAAGGAAGGCGTTGTAACAGAAGAATCAAAATAAAAGTGGAAGAACAGAAGGAAATGGGAGCTATTCTGGACCCACAGCCAAACCCGACAAACCATTGCAATACACCCCGAACGTCTAGCGCCGCCACAAACTACACCATGGAATTGCAGCTGGCGCGGTTTTTTTTAAACCATTGATATTAAAATAAAACGTAGCCTAAAACCACCGGGATTTTATGCTGATTCCGAATCGATGTCTAAAACTTTTCTCCGACGTGTAGTTCTTGAGTTATAAGCGGACATCCAGACAGACACACACACACACACACACACACACACACACACACACACACACACACACACACACACACACACACACACACACACACACACAGACACTCCTCCTTTATATGTAGAGATATATATATATATATATATATATATATATATATATATATATACATACATACATACATACATACATACATACATACACATACATACATACATACATACATACATACACATACATACATACATACATATATATATATATACTGGCAAGGATACCCGTCCACGACGGGTGCAAATTGGAAGAATTCTTAAAATGCAATAATTAAAGGTGAACGCTCTGACTATATCCCACAATGCCTAAGATTGGGGGTATTGATATCAGAAATGTTTCAGCCACACAGACCTAAAACATAAAAAACAACTTTTGTACATACATTTTGTATCTATATATATACTATAATTTATATAATATATAAACACTAAACATCATTATTCTCTTTCGACTGGATGGGAAGATAGTCGGCCTAGAAGCACCAATTCTAGAGATTCGCCTGTTTTGATTAAAAAGTTTTTTCCCAAATAACGTTTTTTACAAACTATGAAAGAGCATCTTGTCCAAAATGTGCCTTATACAAAAAAATATAGTCACAACTTACAGCGTTCGTCATCTGTGCCCTAGAGTGCCTCGGGGTAAACCACATTGCGTGTCTGATTGTTGGGTGCCAGGATGGTGAGTTTTACTGCACTGCCGGTCCGAGAGGCAGTCACATACAGTTGACCGTGAGAGAGGCAGGGGACAGAGAGGTCGACCCCTATTGTCTTGTAAGTCTGACCTTGAGCCTTATTGATGGTCATCGCAAAGCATGGCTTGCAGGGAAACTGGAGTCTCCGAAACTGGAACGGCAGCTCAGAGTCTGACGGAATGTGCGGGATCCTCGGCAGAAGGACGACCTCTCCTTTGTATGGTCCACAGGAGATGGTGGCCTCGATGACATTGGCATGTAGGCGAGTTATGATGCAGCGTGTACCATTGGTGGTCTTGGGTGGTTCCATGTTTCGCAGGATCATGATGGGCACACCGAGTTTCAACTTGAGGAGGTGTGGTGGCATTCCTGACAGCTCGAGAGAATTGAGAAGCTCAACAGGGTAAGTGACTGCCTCCTCGTCACAGATGGCACTGTCCACAGACTTGTATATCCTCTCATCACTGGGAAACTCTCCCATGAGCCAGTTGTTGAGCTGGTTGACATTGGTGTTCAGCGGAGAAAGAATTGCACGCTCAGCCAGCCATTCGGACCGGACTCCATTTGTGGTCAAGCAAGGGTAGACTTCAGCCTTCAGCTCCTCCATTGTGGAGACGAACTTGCCTATTTCAGGAGGAATCTCCATCGTGTCTGGTTCGGCCGAAAATGGTATCAGTCCATTGCCTATTTCCAGGAGCAGCTTAGAAAAGTCAGTGGCCCCTTCATCGCCAGACAGGTGAGCTCGCATGTTGGTGGTCAGGTGCTTGACAGTCACATGGCGCCACAGGTGGGACGTCCTCAGGCTGGCGTTGACAATGTTAGATCTGGTACCACTTTTGACCACTGGGAGGATCTGTCGGAAGTCTCCGCAGAGCAGTGTGGGAATTCCTCCCATATGTTTCGTTACTCCTGTGATGTCCTGTAGTGTGCGGTCTACAGCTTCATCGGCTGACTTGCGAGTCATCGGGGCCTCATCCACAATGATGACAGCAGCATCCTTAATGATCTTGGCCTATGCTGTTCCACGCTTGATGCTGCATGTTGGCTGCTCTTTGAAGTGCGTGTCGAGTGGGATCTTGAAGGTGCTGTGCAGCGTTCGTCCTCCTTGGAGCAGTGTTGCGGCAATTCCACTGGACGCAGTAGCAAGAGCAATCTTGCCTCGTGAGCGAATTTTCTTCAGAATCGTGTTGATGACGAAGCTCTTTCCTGTGCCTCCTGGTGCATCTAGAAAGATGAGGTTGCTGCTCTTGTTGCCACTGTTGATGTTACCTTGCTGCACCAGTTCAAGGACTGCATTGTAGACCTGACGCTGTTCATCTGTCATTTGCTGTTGGAGATCAGCTTGGACAGCCAACTGCTCTTGGTTGTAGTCGACTTCCCTGAAGTATTCTCTCTCAAGCCTATCTTCTGTGCCCCTCTCTGGGGTAGGTAGGTCATACGAACTGAGATGACGTCCGCCCATCATGATCACCTTGTCTTCGAGAGAGCAAAGCGCAAGGTTGTAGATGTGCTCGTTGTCGTCAGCAGCGGGATTGTCAACATTGCGACGGTGCTGAAATAGGTAGTCTTCAGAAAGGATTTCACGGAACGTATCCCATAGCGTGCGTGGATTGCTAGGAAAACATGCGGTAAGGATGACTGCCATGAGACTCCGGAGGTTTGGTGCAGACTGGCTGATACTTGCCTCATCCATAGCAAGGTGGAGGTGCTGGCCGTTTTCCAGGAGTCCCAATGCGAGAAAGGCTTCACGGAAGGACAACTCTTGGGCAGGGAAAGGCTCAAGGACGACTTTCCCATTGTTGCAGCACTCACCTTTGGTCTCTCCTTCGAACTTGTAAGCAGAGCAGTGAGTGCAGACTTGGTCCATTCGGCCGATGTCTGCGTGAGTCGTTGGGTCAGCCGGGTCATACGTGAATGCCTCTCTTTTGTTACTTGGTGTCCGGGCCCGAGCTCGTGCTTCTGCAGTGCGGTGACGGTTTGCCTCGTGTCTTGCATCACACTCTTCCTCAGTCGCGTTTGCTCGCTGTTGTTGTTGCCGATGAGCCTGTTCATTGAGCCTGGTCGATCGCTCATCTTGTGTCTCATTTACTCGCAGTTGTTGTTGCCGATGAGCCTGGTTGATCGCTCATCTTGTGTCTCATTTACTCGCTGTTGTTGTTGCCGATGAGCCTGCTCATTGAGCCTGGTTGTTCGCTCCTCTTCAGTCAGCTGTTGTCTTTCAGTCTGTTTTCGCTTAGCTGAAGCTGTCGTCGGACCAATGCAGCTCTTCCTTTTTCGGGGCATTTCGGAGATTTGATCAGAAACTGCGTGGAATTAGGCCTGGGTCGTCTAAAAGCAGAAAATCGAAAATCCTCTTGAAAAAGAAGAAAATAGAAAATCATGAAGTGAAATTTAATTGAGAAACTGCGCCATGTAAAATCAGAGAATCCAGAATCAGAAAAAGCGATCAGAAACTGAGTGGAAGTCGGAAGTCATTGTCGTCAATTGAATGTTGCATTGATTTTGTATTCCCTGTCAAATGGCATTGGTCCCGCATTCCGAACCCGGAGGTCATTGTCGTCAAATAAAATAATGTAGCATGTATGTTTCACTCTGTCACATGCCGTTGGTCCCATGTCAATCGGATGAAGTTGAAAAATTAACGTTACGAAATACGCTGATGACGTCATAATTTTAAAACCGACGGTTTTTAAAACATTGAAGGTGTACTGTAGTTTCTCTGGGACGTCCTGATTCCGAATATGAAGTTGAAAAATTAACGTTCCGAAATACGCTGATGACGTCATAATTTTAAAACCCGAAGTTTTTTTAATTTTAAGGTGTGCTGTAGTTGCTCTGAGACGTACTGATTCCGAATATGCCTTTGGTTTTGCTCTGCGATGAGTAGTTCTCGAGTTATAAGAGGACAAACAAATAAACATACTTTACTGCTTTATATATATATATATATATATATATATATATATATATATATTGCAATTGTTTTCATGTATTGTTATGCATTATGTTTTCCACTTTGTCAAATTGCCTTTGGGCTTCTGGAAAAGCGCTATACAAAATAAATGAATTATATATATATATATATATATATATATATATATATATATATATATATATATATATATATATATATATATATATATATATATATATATATATATATATATATATATATACACACATACATATATATATCATTCATGGCTATAGGACACTCCGTGGTGTAATACTTAGGACAACTGCTCTAAGGTTGGTAATGCAAACCCGAGCCGAGTCATACCAAGGACCTGAAAATGGTATGTGCTGCTTCGTTATTTGACGCTCAGCATTTAAAAGGATAAAGCACGGCCAAACGAAACTGGGAAGGCAATGGCAACCAACCCATTATAACCCTCACCAATAAATTGCTCCACCAGCACAAACACTCTGTAAAGAGAATGATTTTATATATATATATATATATATACATATATATATATATATATATATATATACATATATATATATATACATATACATATACATATATATATATATATATACTGTTACAGATCGCGGTTAGATGTTGTAGACCGAGCGGTTGGTGACCGCGACCTAACAAACTTACCCGATTCCACCCGAACTTTGGCCGGATCGCACCACAGCTAGTCAATAGGGAAAAGACAAAGGCGACACGGATGTGAAGAAGAAGAAGAAGAAGAAGACAAAAAGGTTGGAAATACCACTAAATTTATTCCTACTATTTACATGCTCAAAGTAACCAAGGAGAAGGAAAGATAATAAAATAATATACAGAAGGATTAGAGACACAGTGCAATTATTAACTTATACAGCTTAATTAACCCAGGACAGAACAAACAAAACAAACTCACGTATAGAAGAAGGATGGAATGGAATGAAGGTGGATGGCTGGAGGGAGAGGGAGGTCCAAGGGGGTCCCGCAGCACAACCGGCGCGTTTAGCAGCCGCCGTTCAGGCCAGGCCCCACGCTGCTGTTTTTGGCTGCTGTTTTGGCTGCTGTTTTCGTCGCGTGCTTTGCCAGGCCTTGTCCCACTCGTCTGGTCCAAACCCTCAACTCTTTCTTGTTTCTCTCACTCCTCACCACCGACTCCTCACCGCAACCAACTGACCACCGACTCCTTACCAACGCAACCACTGACCCTCCTCAGGCAACCGACTCAGACCAACTCAGACCAACTCCAGGGCTTTCTGTCTTCTGCTCTCCTCTGTAAAAACGCATCTCTCCCTGGACACGCCCTGCCTTGGGTTATATAGGCCCCCGCCCCTCAACCTTTGCGAACCTCCCCGATCGCTCTTCCTCCGCCGTCTCTAGCCAAACCCCTGGCTCATGGTTGGTCGAGTGGGGCTGGCTCACTCCTCCCCTCTATGACGAGGTGGAGACATGCCTTTCTTCCCCAACCCTACCTCGTGGACAATGGTGGTTGAAGAAAACCGCCCAAAATGCGGAAGGCAATTGGAAGGGAGGTTTTGGGAATGGGAAGGAAAGGGAGATTTTGGGGATGGGAAGGAAAGGGGATCTATTCTCTTTCACTGGTGCAATGGAGTATTTCAATTAATGGAAGACACAGCCTTACACTAATACACATAATAAGGATATAACTATCGAACATGGATATTCTATGATTGGCTGACGTGTATGCTTGTGGACTAATTATGGAACGCCCTTTTGATCTTTACACAGCTCCGGAGGCAGGAGGCACAGAATAACAATAACAACAATAATAATAATTCACACCAATTTACCACAATACAACACAATCAAAAAAAATATACAGTCCTCATATCCGCAACACTGCACCCTCCTCCTCTTAGGCACGTCCCGGGCCTACAACTTTTACTTTTAGTGTGACACGTAGGTGTAGTCCCCTCTACTTTTAACCTGACCCTGAGTGCGACAGTTTTAAAACATAAATAAATGTGTCCCGCTGCTCCATTGCACCCTGCCTAACAGACTTACGCCCACAGTTAACCGAATTGCGGAATGGTCTTCAAACTATACACTGACGGTGGGAAGCATTATTTACAATGACGCTATTTTTATTTACAAAACTAACCCAGGACCTGTGATTGTTCTTTCTGGGGGGGAGACAGTCTGCTCTGCATCGACGCACCATGAACGCACCCAAAAACGCACCAATACAAGCACCCAAGCACCAATCGGTGCAGTCACCATAGTTCATCAGTGTTCCAAAAAAATAAAATCAACAACCCCTAACCCTGCAGGTGATCTCTTGCTCTTCGGCTCCCTCTGCTGGTTATTATTATTTGGTCTTCCAGATGTTGTCATTCTTTTGCTTTGCTTACTGGCGGCCTATTTTTTTTTTTTTTTTTTTTTTTTTTTGTTTTGTATACAATATCGAGGCTCGTGAAAGAGCGAACATTAATCACACAGAAAGACAAACCGACACATAAAACATATAACATAGGGAGCGGTAGACAAGATGGGGAGAGAGGGGGAAGGACACAAACACAACATTTGAGAGCAGGGACCGAGAGACATGGAGACATCGAGAGATCTGAGAGAGGGCGAGGGCTTTGGGGGGGGCGTGGGAAGGGGGCAGTGGGAGAGGTATAAAACATATGGACACTGCCAGGACTTCCAGGAAAGAAGTTGGAATTTCAAACAAGGTGGATCTGGGGTGAATTAGCGGGGGTAGAAAAGATCAAGGTTTTGGATGGGGGAAGATAAGAGATGGTGGTGAACAGCTGTTTTAAAGACCTGGAGGGAGGAGTGGGATTGAAGGGAGTGAGGGAGTTTGTTCCAGAGGCGGGAGAAAAGAGGAATGAAAGAGTGAAGGTGAGCGGAGAGCCGAGATTTCGGCAGTTTAACCATCAGAGGGTTGCTGGCAGATCTTGTGCGACCTGTAGGAATATTTGGGGGACAGAGCACAGAGAGAGCTGGGGGTGCAAGGCCGGAGAGGAGTCGGTAGAAGACAGAAAGACCACCTACCTGCCTGCGGTGAGTGAGTGAAAGGCCCTCAGAGATAGCTTCATCGCGGGAGATTCCAATAATTCTGAAAGCTTTGGTTTCAACAGCGTGAAGCCGAGCTAGGTGTGAGGCAGGAGCACCGGCCCATAGGGGAGAACAGTATTCCATTGAGCTGCGGATGAAAGCCTTGTATGTGGTGAGGAGCTCAGGTGTGCCGAGGAAGGACTTCGCACGACGGAGGATGCCCAGTCGGCGACTGGCTTTGGAGGCCAGCTTGGAAATGTGGTTTTCCCAAGAAAGATCATGGCAGATAGTGAGACCCAAAATCTTGAGCGACAGAACTTCTTGGAGAGGATTGTTGAGAAAGTAGATGGGAGGGTTGTCCAGTCGATCTTTTCGGAGAGACATAGTAAGAGTGTGAGATTTGTCAGGATTGAAAGACATGTTCCACTTGTTTGACCAGTCTGTGATTTTGTCCAGGTCTTCAGAGAGTGAGGAGGCAGCAGACTGCCGATCTGAGGGAAGAGGAATGGAGCGGCAGAGAGTGGAGTCATCAGCAAAGAGATAGAGAGGATTTTCGAGAGAGTCAGAGAGATCATTGATGAAGACCAGAAAAAGCACGGGGCCCAGAACACTGCCTTGGGGAACTCCAGCCTGAACAGGAAGAGGAGATGAGAGAAACCCATTCAGGGCCACACGTTGACGACGACTAGAGAGGAAGTCCGCCAGCCATGCGTGGAGATTTCCATGGATACCAAAGGAGGAGAGTTTGGTGAGCAGAGCGGGGTGCCAGACCGTGTCGAAGGCACGTGATATGTCGAGGGAGACAGCTCTAATTTCCTGTTTGGCATTGAGGACCTCCATCCATTGTTGAGACAGCAGAAGCAGCATGTCCAGAGTAGAGTGACCTGGTCTGAAACCAAATTGATGATCAGAGATCAAGCCATTGGAGAAGAGGAAAGATTTCATATCAGAAGCAATGATGGATTCCATGACTTTGCTGATAATTGGGAGAAGGCTGATTGGTCTGTAGTTGCTAGGATCTGCTTTTGCACCTTTTTTGTGCAAGCGGTGATGTTGGCTGATTTCCAAGCAGATGGCAGTTGACCTTGAGCAAAAGAGAGGGTGAAGAGAACAGAGAGAGGGTGAGATAGAGCAGCAGAGCAGGATTTTAGGACCCGTGGGCTGATGCCGTCGGGTCCAGTTGCAGAATCAGAGTCGAGGGTTGACAGAAACTTTTCCACCTTGTCAGGAGGAAAGGACACGGAGTCCAGGAGCAGCAGGGTACGACTGGGTATGGTGGGTACAGAGAGGGATGGGTTTGGGACACAAGATTTAGAGGCAAACACAGAGTTGAGGCATTCAGCTTTTTCACGTGCGGAGTCAGCTGTGTAGCCGTTTGAGGTAAGGGAGGGGATGGAGGGGGAACAAACACCAGAAACGGATTTGACCAGACGCCACCAGGATTTGGAAGAGGGAGACAGATAAGAGAGTTCGGTCTTGAGAACGGAGAGATATTGTTTCCTGGCTCTCCTGAGGGTGGACACACACTTGTTTCGGGCTTTGTGGAAGGAAATGAGATTTCCTTCCGTTGGATTTGCTTTCCAGGAGACGAAGGCAAGTTGTTTCTGGGCAACAGCCTCACCACAAGATTCCGTGTACCATGGACGGGAGGAAGGGTATGACAACTGAAGACGAGATGGGATAAATCTGTGCATGAGAGAGAGCAATTTACTTTGGAAGAATTCCCAGGATGAGTTGATGTCAGAGGTGGTAGAGATGGGAGACCAGTCCAGATGATTGATGGCTGCTTGAAGACCATGCCAGTTGGCCTGAGTGAAATGCCAGACTCGTCGACGCTGAGCAGAGCAGATTTTCAATAAAGTGTGCCCAATGTGTCCTTTTTATTTGCTTTATTTATGGCCCACAGGGCCGACTATGTGTGGTTCACCTGTGGGGCATCGGTGCCCTGTGGCCAAGGTCCGCCAGCAAGATTTCAGGCCCTCATGGCCGGTTCCAGCAGAGGGGCCATGCCCCAACCCATGGGGTCCATAGGTGGTGCTCGGCCACAGACATGTGGTCCATAATGTGGTGCATCGATGCAGACAGCTGGTTCTGGGAATTTCGGGCGCACAATGGCCGACCCACGCACGCTCCCCTCGGCACCCAATGGCGCACAGGTCATGTGGGAGACAAAAGGGGAAAGACAATTGAGCGAGGGGTAGGGTCACAAGGGTACACATCAATAAGGCAATGCAAGGCGAAATGCGTACGGAGGGCGAAGTGAGAAAGCTCGTCCCTACCGTACGTCACCCCCCCTGTCACCTACCCTACCCTTGCCCTTACCCCATATGTACAAAAATCTACACATTTACAAATTCGTCACTACTGTCACGTCTTCCCCATATTTCCCCTATACCAAATTCGTCTCCACAATCCCTCTACTTCAAAATTTGCCATCACCAAATTCATCATCAATCCTCATAAGGAGGCAGAGATGGAACATCAAAGCACAATGTCACACCCACGTCATGATGCGTCTCACAATCCAAAACATTTGCATCAAAAATAATTAAACATGGCATGGTGCGGAGTACCTGTCACCTCAGGTGAGTGGATGCAGATGGTGCGAGGAGACTTCATCCTAACTACTTTCTAAATGACTTTAACACACTTTACACTACCCGGGGTCTCTCCCTGCCAATCCATTGGCCAACTTACACTATGGGTTCTAAAAACCAATTCCCATTGACCAAACTGTGGTGCTTCTCAATTTGGGGTCTCACTCCCCCGATTCATCTCCCGGTGCCTCGCACAATTTCTGGGCTGCGACGTGTAGCTCTCCCTGCAGGTCTACCCACCTGCACACCTCCACCACTGTAGTTGCCACCCGAGCTTACCTAGCTCCTCACCCTAACCTATCTAACTGGGGCAGGCCCCTCCTGGCTCTGTCACCCCACTCGGTGCCCTCTGGCACTGGGCTACCCGGGTCCGTCCTCCGGATCCTCGGGCCCCATCCACAACAACTACTACCGGCTCCCAGAGCCCACCTGCGGCCTCACCTGGCCGACATCCTTACAGTGGTGGAGCGCCCAAACAACTACACACACTAACAGGCTACACGCCCAGCCATTTCCACAACACTAATGCACCCATCCAAAGACCATTCTTTCACCCGCACCACAGATGCCAATATCCAACCACAATTTACCTGTACCCTCTACCTAACACTTACACTACCCGCCCCGGGTATCCGTGATGGGGGTCCACTCTTCCCCCATTCACACCTTCGCACCATTCACTCCACTCCACAATTTCCACCATACTCACTCCACGACCATCCATTCCAATACTCCATACCATTTATTCCATACAACCATTTATTTCACACAACCATTCTCCATTCACCTGTTGTTGCACACCTGTGCAATCACACCTGGTGCCACCTGCACCCTCCTCCTCTTCCTGGACCAGTTGGTCAACACAACACACATCACCACTACTCCCTCATACACTGCTCCACACACCTGTTCAGTTGCACACCTGTGCAATCACACCTGTTCAATTCTCACCTGTTCAATCTTCACACACACGGCATCATCTCAGCTAACTACTCCCCTCTGAAACTTGCGCTTCCCAGTCGTCCCTTTAAACTATTGCGCTCCCATGTCATTATAATCCACACTAATCTACCTGCGTCCCCACTACAGGTATCAGTCACTAACTAATCTTAACGTCACCTAATGTCATCTTCTAGGGCCCTATCAATATCCTAACCCACCCGGGCTAGTTTTCACTGCCATACTCCCCATAATCTATAGCTCCTTTGCCCCACGTCTGTGAGGGATGGTGGATTTGCCATCCCACCACATCGGGGGTCTCTCACTATAAATTTTGCTCACCTAAACCCAACCAATCAAAAATTCTGCCAATCATCGTACCAATCATCAAATTTCGCCTTCTTCTAATTTCGGGGCCGAAACACTATCATCACCCATCTACTTATTACATCCTCTCGGTGCGCCAATTCCCTTCTAAAGCTCGGCTTCGTACAGCCGAGCAATGAACGCGGCTTCTTTTGTGCCGGCGACTGGATGCGTCCCGCATTCGGGGCAGGGGCGGGGGCTTACCCGGGCCGAGATCCCACGCACCACCTCGGCGTGGAGCCATCCAATGTCCCGATCTCGACCTGCCGGCACGTCTCAATAGAAAGTGGTCGCCATGACGACCCTTCCTATCCAGCTGCCAGCTCCGCCTAGTGGAGCCCGGACGCGGCCGTTCCACACGAGGCCCAGCGTGGATCGCCCACGGCGGTCCTTTCGAATCCGCCGTGGCTCGGATCCCCGCTGGTTCTCGCGGCACGCGAAGCCCGGCACGCACCGAGGGCCCGATTCGGCTATAAGTCGCTCTAACCGCTACTCCATTTACTGTCGATGCCTTACCTGGATGCTTATACCCCGCAGCCCGTTCCTTGCTCACACATCCAGCCGTCTCCATGCTCCTCGTACCTTTCCTTACACACCTCGGTACACTCATTCCACTCCCAGCCTTGGTCACACACCTGACCACCGAACACTTTGGCACACATTCGTTGGTCGCACACCTCACCAACACACCTCTTCGCGCCCCCTCCTCGGTCACTTCCTCTGTGACAATCACAGGTGTGCTCTCATTCGCACACCCAACGATGTGCCTCACTACCAACTCCAGCGTGCATTCCCACTCACGCTCTACCATTCCAGGTGTGTGTGCATCCTTCCATTCCAGGTGTACATCCTCGCTCACCTGTCATAACCAACTCACGCTCTGTTTCACTCTCACTACTCTCACCTCGATTCTTGACCGCGCACTCACCCTTACTCTCGACAGCACACTCTTTCCTCATGCACCCGTCCGTTACACACCTTTCTCGCGCATCCTCTCGCGCACACTTTTTCGTTACTTCCTCCGTAACACTCACCACACCGCGCTTCCCTGTGCCCCCTCGCACACGCGCTTCGACCAACTCACTCTTGACGGCACACTCACTCCTCGGCGTGCACTTTTTCCTCACACACCCCATGGTCGGACATTCTCGCACACCTCTTTTTTCGCACACCTGACCTGTCGCACACTTCACCAACGGCCTCTCACAAACACCCGGATCCAAACCAATCCCCAAGCCGACTGAAGCTTTCCTCACATCATATACATTGCCACTCACCTCCGTACATCGATCGTCTCCGCACCTCCTTTGCCACCTGCAAACTCTTTATTTGGTTAGTGAGCATCACATTATGAGTTGAGCACCGACCTTGCACATATTCCATCACCTCCTCCTGGATTTCTCTTTTAGTTTCTGTTCGTCCCTTCTTAATTTCACTCACCTCTTCTTCCACTTCCTCTAATTTTTGTTTAACCTCTTTTATTTCTCGGTGCGTCTCCTCAAGTTCGTCCTCTAAGGCTACCGTGACCGTCTCTATGTGCATCCTCACCTGCCGGTCCTTTGTCTCCATTATCTCTGTCACCTCGTCCACCCTCATTGTCAGTTCCTCACGTACCATCTGACATTGCCTCTGCGTCGCTATTAATTCGTTTTTAATTTCTTTTTGTGTCGCCTTTAACCCTCCGAGTACTGCAGTGTTCCTTTGAACCTGCTCCACTAACTTCGTTTGTCCCTCTGTCAGCTGTTCCACCTCCTCCGTCAGATCTTCTATTCCCCCTTGTAACTTTGCCGTATTATCTCTCACTTCTTTCTCCATACGCTTCTCACCTCGCTTTACCTCCTCGCGTAGCCCTGAAACCTCCTCACTCACACCTCGTCGTATCTCCTCCATCTCCCTTGTAGATGCCACCCTCATCTGTTCCAATTCATCCCTCTGAGCATCCAGTTTACTTTCTAACCCGATTTGCACCTCCTCTATCTGGTTCCCCATTCGTTTGATTTCCCGGGCAGATTGTTCCCCTATTTCCCGCAATTTGTCCTCCATCCTATTTTCTAACCCCATTAACCCATTTTTCACCTCTTTTATCCCGTTGTCTATCCCCTCAAAATTATTGTCTAACTTCTCACCGGTACCCCTCGCTTCGTCCCTCATTACCCCCATTTGGTTTCCCATTACCCCCATTTGGTTTCCCATTCGCTCACTATCAGCCCTCATTCCCACAATTTGGTTTCCCAACCGCTCACCCTGAGCATCCATTTTTGCCATCATTTGAATCATAAAGACTCGCATGTACTCTGGCATCTCTGGCTCGGCTGCCGCGACCATGGGCGTGGCTGAATTTGGTGCCGCTGTAACCACGTGCGCGAGAGCGCCATTTTGTGCACCTGATACCCCCTCAACCGCCTCCTCATTGCTCCCCTCCATTTGATCCTGGGTTACTCCTAACCCCTCTTCTAGCTCTCCCACCGGCATCCCGTCGCCTTGACCAGCCATGGCGCGATTTCAAAATTCGGGTTTTGCTTTACACAAAACAAATTTCGGCAGCTCGTAATTTTGACCAAATTTTTTTTTTTTTTTCCTCTATTCGTTTTAAAAATTTGGTTCGGGCCTCGAATCCCACTCCCAGACACCAATTGTTACAGATCGCGGTTCGATGTTGTAGACCGAGCGGTTGGTGACCGCGACCTAACAAACTTACCCGATTCCACCCGAACTTTGGCCGGATCGCACCACAGCTAGTCAATAGGGAAAAGACAAAGGCGACGCGGATGTGAAGAAGAAGAAGAAGAAGACAAAAAGGTTGGAAATACCACTAAATTTATTCCTACTATTTACATGCTCAAAGTAACCAAGGAGAAGGAAAGATAATAAAATAATATACAGAAGGATTAGAGACACAGTGCAATTATTAACTTATACAGCTTAATTAACCCAGGACAGAACAAACAAAACAAACTCACGTATACAAGAAGGATGGAATGGAATGAAGGTGGATGGCTGGAGGGAGAGGGAGGTCCAAGGGGGTCCCGCAGCACAACCGGCGCGTTTAGCAGCCGCCGTTCAGGCCAGGCCCCACGCTGCTGTTTTTGGCTGCTGTTTTGGCTGCTGTTTTCGTCGCGTGCTTTGCCAGGCCTTGTCCCACTCGTCTGGTCCAAACCCTCAACTCTTTCTTGTTTCTCTCACTCCTCACCACCGACTCCTCACCGCAACTAACTGACCACCGACTCCTTACCAACGTAACCACTGACCCTCCTCAGGCAACCGACTCAGACCAACTCAGACCAACTCCAGGGCTTTCTGTCTTCTGCTCTCCTCTGTAAAAACGCATCTCTCCCTGGACACGCCCTGCCTTGGGTTATATAGGCCCCCGCCCCTCAACCTTTGCGAACCTCCCCGATCGCTCTTCCTCCGCCCTCTCTAGCCAAACCCCTGGCTCATGGTTGGTCGAGTGGGGCTGGCTCACTCCTCCCCTCTATGACGAGGTGGAGACACGCCTTTCTTCCCCAACCCTACCTCGTGGCCAATGGTGGTTGAAGAAAACCGCCCAAAATGCGGAAGGCAATTGGAAGGGAGGTTTTGGGAATGGGAAGGAAAGGGAGATTTTGGGGATGGGAAGGAAAGGGGATCTATTCTCTTTCACTGGTGCAATGGAGTATTTCAATTAATGGAAGACACAGCCTTACACTAATACACATAATAAGGATATAACTATCGAACATGGATATTCTATGATTGGCTGACGTGTATGCTTGTGGACTAATTATGGAACGCCCTTTTGATCTTTACACAGCTCCGGAGGCAGGAGGCACAGAATAACAATAACAACAATAATAATAATTCACACCAATTTACCACAATACAACACAATCAAAAAAAATATACAGTCCTCATATCCGCAACAATACATATATATATATATACACATATATATATATATACATATATATATATACATATATATATATATATACATATATATATATATATACATATATATATATACATATTGTTACGCAACTGTGATTAACACCACAGTTACGGATGACCGATTTGCGAGACTTTAACTCCCGAGGCGAAAACTCAATGGCGGATTCAAGTTCAACACAAAGTTAAACGCGCGGAATGGCGCACGCAGCAAAGCTCCGCCCACCGCCTTATCTACTAAAATCAAACACCCAGGAAAACTGCGTTCAGATATATATACAGAAAATAATATAAGGATTTATTATCGAATAGTAATACAGTGAAAAAGCCGCGCCGGTAAATCTAATAACTCTAAATCGGGACGTCCCCACACGACTGACAGCAAACACGATACGAGGGAGATTAT
>NC_136262.1:85409410-85461910 GCF_964187855.1 Myxine glutinosa | reverse complement strand
CTAATGTAAAGTTCGGCGTAATCATTCTTTCTGTACATCCATTGTTCTTTATGCCTCCGCCGACAAAGTCGCCGGAGGCATTATGTTTTCGGGTTGTCCGTCCGTCCAATCCTTCCGTACGTCCGTCCGTCCGTACAGACTAAACCTCGTTTTTCTCAGCAACCATATGTCCGATTGAGACGAAACTTTCAGGGTATGAGTGACACCCATGCAGAATGTTTTTATGATAATTGTGACGTCATAGGTCACGTGGTATGGCAGCCATCTTGGATTAAAAGCAAATAATTAAAATAATATTACTCGGTAACCGCTGAATGTAAAAATTTGAAACTTGGCACATTGTCAAGTACTCTCAATAGGGAACAAAAGCATGATAATGATGACATCATAGGTGAAGTGGTATACCAGCCAAAAATGTTTTAAGCGAATTCCTTATCCTAAAAATCAGAAATTGCATGCACATGATCTATGACCCATTTATATTGAAATATTAAATTTATGACATCATCAGGTCACATGGTTTGGCAGACATTGGATTGAAGGAAAATATTAAATAATGATATCTCTGAAATCGCTCACCCTATCGATGTGAAATTTTACAAATATCATCTAACAGCACTGTTGCATATCTTTTGAAAATGATGATGTCTTAGGTCACGTGGTTTGGCAGACATATTGGATTGAAGGAAAATATTAAATAATGATATCTCTGAAATCGCTCACCCTATCGATGCGAAATTTTACAAATATCATCTAACAGCACTGTTGCATATCGTTTGAAAATGATGATGTCTTAGGTCACGTGGTTTGGTAGCCATCTTGGATAGAAAAAGGAACCTTATCCGATCAACATGAAACTTCACAAACGTGATCCCCTACCCATACATATGCAGAGTGATGGCACGTACCCGTTGTGGGACTATGCGGAGACATATTGGCGACGCAGTCGCATTGTTCTAGTTTTCTTATATATTACAAATTTGTTTTTATATTTCTTAACAAGGCTCATGGAAGAGTTTGTACATAAATCACTTGCAGGATAAAGGCATGAGTAGACAGAAATGTACTTTTACAAATAGTACAAAGACATTAATCGACAATGAATATACACATATGGGATTTGAACTTTTGTGACCCATATCTTGAACCAGGGGTTCAGATGATAACACAAACAGGCCAAACGAAATTCTGTCGTCGAAGCATTAAGCACGAATAATAAATCATCTTCTGCCTTCAGGATTCATTTTCAATTTATTGATGTAGTTTTAAAAAGAAAACGTACTACCAAACCTTATTAAAAAAGCAACAATAGGTTTAGATCATACTTTTGATGACAGGATAAAAAGTCAGTTATGAAGATAGTCTAATGAAAATAATTTGATTTTCAATTCCAATTCCCATTCAGCAGATAAGAATTAAAACAACTATTGTTTCATCTTCAGGATAACTTCAGCTTGAAAATCAACCAATTCATGGTTATAATAGGAGACAATCGATTGTGATCAAAACGTGTCTCGTATGAAAAAAAAGAAGTAAATAAAATAATTCCTGTTCTTATTCTATTTTGCAGCATTTCGTCGTAAAGAAAGTGACTTTTGATTATTTGGTTAAAAAAAGCTGAAATATAAACTTTGTTATTTCCTCTTTCCTGAGTTTCCTCTTGTAACTACTACATTGAAAAAAAACAACAACTACCAATCGGAATTTTCCTCCTTCGCTTCCACAAGGCTCAGACCATGCAGAAGAACTCTTACTCTGTCTTCATATTATTTGAGTCCTCGAGAATCGAATGGGGCTATCCCATATCCAGGGCCAAATTGAGTTAAAGTGCATCAATGCAACACTTTGGTTTGTTGTTCTTGTTGCAACAACAACCCAACACCAATGCAACAATGCATCATGGCAGTTCATACAATTATTTTTGATTTTGTCACCAATCTTTCTTTAAATGGAGCTGAAGGGGATTCTGAATGAGAATATGAACTTTGGATCCCCTTTTATCTGAAATTATCCTGAATTTTTTTTTGTTTCCCCCAAGCGTTCGTAGAGTTACCCATGTGACTCTGGCGTGCTGTCTGCTTTAACTTTCATTCGTTCAATTGTCCTCACTGTTTTTTGTTTATGGACTGGCATATAACGCAGCACATTCTTCAATGAGCATAGCATTTTAAACAATGGATTTAATATAATTTAGTTGTATTTTTAATTAATAAGTTGTAATTTATATTAATTAATTATTAATTTCAATATTATTATTTGTTATTATTTATTATTAAATATACTATTTATTTTAAAAATTATATTATTTATATTATCAATTTATTTTAATGAAAGAACCACCTTTAGAGGCCATTTTTCCCCGCAGAGCTGGGGTTGGCCTTTTTCGGGCACCTTGGTCCCCTTTTTTGAAGCAATGTTTTTATGGCCGGATGCCCTTCCTGCCGCCAGCCCTATAGTCGCCTCTTGCGACAAACAGGAATTACCAGTGAACTGGTACTCAATTTGTCGACCTTGGAAGGATGACAGGCTGAGTCAACCTCCCTGGTGTTAATTCAGCGATCGACCGGGATTCAAACCCAGGATCCTAGGATCCCAAGCAGGCACCCTAACCGCCAAGCCAACACCAGGCTATAATTTATTTTAATGGAAGTAATAATTTATAATTAATGAAGTTGGATTTAACATAAAATATAAATAATTAAGTTGGCTGATAGAGTAATCAATTGGATCTAGACTCGTCGATTTTTGAAAAAAAAGGGTTACTTAAACATCTAGAGGCATTTTGGGGTGAAAGTTTGAAAAATAAACTTTTAACCTAATTTGAATATGCTGAATCCAAAAATGCTTGTTCCCAAGCTGAATTCTGTGTCTTTAACCCCTTAATTTGCAATTTTAAATGCATGCGCTAAATTAACTTGACTAATTTATAATGACACTGATGTCACGTTTTTCATCAATCAATTGTAAATAAAACCACATGTTATAGTTAAATTTTATTTACTTTCATATTTTATCTTTTATTTTTTTCATATGAAAATCTCTTGTCTTTATAAAGTTTAATTTGATAATTACCCTTTTTTTTTTCTTTCTTTTTTGTATACAAGATCGAGGGTCGTGAAAGAGCTAACATTAATCACACAAAAAGTCAAACCGAGACACACAAAACACAAAAACCAAGGGGAGTGGCAGACAAGATGGGGAGAGAGGGGGAAAGACACAAACACAACATTTGAGAGCAGGGACATCGGGAGGACTTGGGGGGAGGTGGGAGAGGTATAAAACATGAACACTGCAAGGACTCTGGGGTGAATTAGCGGGGGTAGAAAAGATCAAGGTTTTGGATGGGGGAAGATAAGAGATGGTGGTGAACAGCTGTTTTAAAGACCTGGGCGGAGGAGTGGGATTGAAGGGAGTGGGGGAGTTTGTTCCAGAGGCGGGAGAAAAGGGGAATGAAAGAGTGAAGGTGAGCAGAGAGCCTAGATTTTGGCAGTTTAACCATAAGAGGGTTGCAGGCAGATCTTGTGCGACCTGAAGGAATATTTGGGGGACAGAGCACAGAGAGAGCTGGGGGAGCAAGGTTGGAGAGGAGTCGGTAGAAGACAGAAAGACCACCAACCTGCCTGCGGTGAGTGAGTGAAAGGCCCTCGGAGTTAACTTCATCGCAGGAGATTCCAATGATTCTGAAAGCTTTGGTTTCAACAGCGTGAAGCCGAGCAAGGTGTGAGGCAGGAGCACCAGCCCAGAGGGGGGAACAGTATTTCATTGAGCTGCGGATGAAAGCCTTGTATGTGGTGAGGAGCTCAGGTGTGCCAAGGAAGGACTTCGCACGACGGATAATGCCCAGTCGGCGACTGGCTTTGGAGGCCAGCTTGGAAATGTGATTTTTCCAAGAAAGATCATGGCAGATAGTGAGACCCAAAAGCTTGAGCGACAGAACTTCTTGGAGAGGATTGTTGAGAAAGTAGATGGGAGGGTTTTCCACTCGGTCCTTTCGGAGAGACATTGTAAGAGTGTGCGATTTGTCAGGATTGAAAGACATGTTCCACTTGTTTGACCAGTCTGTGATTTTTTTCCAGGTCTTCAGAGAGTGAGGAGGCTGCAGACTGCCAATCTGAGGGATGAGGAATGGAGCGGCAGATAGTGGAGTCATCAGCAAAGAGATAGAGAGGATTTTCCAGAGAGTCGGAGAGATCATTGACAAAACCTTTAGATCATTGATGAAGACCAGAAATAGCACAGGGCCCAGAACACGACCTTGGGGATCTCCAGCCAGAACAGGAGGCGGAGATGAGAGAAATCCATTCAGGGCCACACTTTGCCTTCGACCAGAGAGGAAGTCCGCAAGCCATGAGTGGAGATTTCCATGGATACCATAGGAGGAGAGTTTGGTGAGCAGAGCTGGGTGCTAGACCGTATCGAAGGCACGTGATATGTCACGTGAGACAGCTCTGATTTCCTGTTTGGCATTGAGGACCTCCATCCATTGTTGAGACAGCAGAAGCAACATGTCCAGAGTAGAATGACCTGTAGTACATGGGCTTATGTATATTTGTGGACCGTTTTGCTAGATTCTTGGCAACTAGGCTTAAATCACTCTAAATAGCATATAAAATAAAAAAATTGCTGTTGCCAAATTTTCACGACATCTTCATGGCGGCCATCTTGGATTTCAAGATGGCCACCATTTCGGACCTATTTTGCCTTATATCTCACTTAATCAAGGTATCAGCACAAGAATAGTGTCCTTACCCACATTTTCGGGGTCAAGGAAGGCAATGGTAATAATCAAATTTCAGCTGGATGGCCAACATCTTTATAATTTCAAGATGGCCACCATTTTTTAAACTAGTTTTGCCCAAACTCCAGGTCAAAGCCATACTTTAAAAGGTTTTCATGTATATCAGGTTTAAATATAAATGTCCTGGTATTGAATCTATTTACTTTTACTCACAGGTACTTACATTTTTAGATAATGGTTAGGATTGGATTGGGAGGGGGTGGATAGGAGGTGGGGGGACAGGGGAGTTCTTCTGCCAGATCCACACCCAAATATTATCTAAAGAATCAAGCTACCGTACATCTAGTTTTAGTCAAATATTATTCCTGAAACTGTGTTGGATGACTTTTTAACAATCTTTATTCTTTTCAGATGTGCAGCAGACGACCTTGAGAAGTTGCATTCTTGGATAACTGTGGAGGAAGAACGACTGCCGGCATCATGACCACGCCAGAGGAACCTGCTGCTAAAAAGAAGCCCATTGACTTCAGTCTTTGTTTGCTATGCCAAGGGAAGAAATACATAAAAAGGAAAGTGCTTGAGCCTTTAAGCACACCACAGGCAGATACATATGAGACATTTTTGCGAAATCTCACCAAACGAGATACATACAGGAATCCGACATATGTGGCCATAAATCAAAGACTGCAAGGCTTATCCGCTGGTGATCTGATGTCAAGAAAAGCATTATGGCATCGGAGCTGTTACGGTATGCTGACACATATACAGCATATTGAACGTGATAAAGGACGATATGAACAAGCCACAAGTCAAATGGACACTCGTGTTCTGACCGGAGGTAAGAAACGAGGAAGACCATCAACAACTCCTATTCCAGAGGAAGCCTCCTGTTCAGCACCAGCAGAAAGGCAGACACGGTCGACAGTACCATCATTCTGCCGGAATATGTGCTTTTTCTGTCAGACTGTGAAACAGGACAAAAAGACCGGGACAGAAGAGATACGCTGTGAGTGTAGAAGCAAAGATATTGGTAGGTCAGTTAAACAGATTGTGGAAAACAGTGACAACAGTGTCTGGAAACTCAACCTTGCGGACTTTCTCGTTGAGGGAGATTTTCTTGCAAGGGACATAACCTACCATAAGAGCTGTTTTACCTCCAACTGGAGTCGCTACGTTCAAATGCCACAGCGCAAAAATTGTGCAGGTGACCAAAGTGGTGATGGGGACTTAGGACAGAGAGAGAGATTTGTATCAGCTGAAATTGAGTTCTTCGCTGAATTACAGGATTGCATCGATGATGGACAGTTTGTCTCAACACCTGAGGCTGATGAGGTCTACAGTAACATGATGCGGGACTATGATATTCAGAATCACAGCATCACCAGGGGCAGGCTGTTACAGAAGATCCGTGAGAACATTTGTTGTGATATTACCGATGGTCAAGGCCAAAAACCTTCTGTCATTCATGGCAAAAAGGCAAGAAGGACAGCAATAGATGCTGCAATTGAGGTGATTCCTAAAGCTGTGGAGGAAGGAATTCTTAATGCAGAGAAATTCGGACAGGAGGCTTACAGTGCATTTGTAGAAAAGAGAATAAAGGGAAACCAAAACCTGTGGTCGACAATGACCAAATTGAAATTGCCATCTTGGAATTCGGTTGGCAAAGACCTGTTGGTGAAAACTGGTAGTGAGGTAGTGGCACTGAAAGTGACGACATCCCTGTTTGCTCGACTACTAGTCATTGCAAGGTCATCGAGGGAAGCAGTGGATCTAGAGGAAGTGGTAGGGGCACATGAACTGTCCAATACCAATAGAACTCTTCTCCAGCCAAATGGAATGGTCCACCCCACCACCGACAAGAGCAAGATCATATCACTCCTGGAGGGTCTTGTGAAATCCAGTGATGACACAAACTCAAGTGACCATGCTTGAGAACTTGCAGAACACCCTGAGAATGTGCAAGAAAGACCCAGGACATGCTTAATTGTTGATGGAATGGCGCTATTGCAAGAATTAATGAGTGTCAAGAAATTTCAGAACTGCAAGGAGCTAGGCACAGCGTATGTACAGCTAGCCGAATGCAGAGGACGTGCTTATGAGCAGCTTCGGGTTGTGTTTGACAATTACACAATTGATGCATCATTGAAGGAAGGAACAAGGGAACGTCGTAGAGGCAAGACCAAGGCAGTGAAAAACTATATTGTTGATGAGCAAACCAAAATCAAGGACACCAAGTCATTCCTTGCTAGTAATGTCACAAAGGATTCACTGACACTCTTCCTGGCAAATAGATCGATCAACAGTAGATCCTCCATGCAGATTGTAACGGTGACAAGGAGAAGTGTCCAGAGCAATTTTGAATGTGAAATTGCTAAAGAGGTCAGTAGCCAGGAGGAAGCTGACGCACTCATGATTTTGCATGCAGTGCAACTTGTGAAAACAGGATTCATTGTGAGTATCTATTCCCCAGACACAGATGTGTTGTTACTTGCTCTACGTGGAAGTGATGACCTAGGAAGTGATGCTGCAGTTATCATGGGCACTGGAAAAAACCGTCGGAAAATCTTACTAAGGCCAATCTATGAACAGCTTGGTGCTCAGAGGGCAAAAGCACTTGTTAATTGGCATGCTCTCACCGGCTGTGACACCACTGGCCACATTCAGGGCAAGAGTAAAACAACTTGCTTCAAGGCATTCACTGAAAGTAGTCAAACAGTAGTGTCAGCAATTGCTCAGCTTGGAGAGGGTGATAAACCATCTGATGCTGTCCTAGAAGGATGTGGAGTATTTCTGTCGCCTCTTCTGTCCGAAAGGTGTCACAATAAGAAGTGCTGCTGAACTACGATGGCACCTATTCCGCCAGCTGAAGGCTGATCAGGGAGTCGAGAAACTAACACCAACTGCTGGTGCCTGGAAAGAGCATGTCCAGCGTGCTCATTTGCAAGCACACACGTGGGCACAAGATCTAACTCTAAATCCAACTGTGATCGACCCAAACACCTTGGGATGGGAAACTGTTGGAGGCGAATTGAGACCAGTCCTGACGCAGGTTGCAATTGCTCCAGCCTCAATTCTCCAACTTGTTCGCTGTGGCTGTGGACGAGCTGCAAAGAGTCCTAGCAAATTGTGTTCACGCAGGTGTTCATGCAAAGCTAGGAATGTAGTCTGTACCGAATTGTGTAACTGTGATGCTGATTTGGAGAAATGCTGCAACACTGATGCCCAGCCTATTGGGAATGACATTGTGTTTGATCAGTAGAGAGCCCGTCGTTTGGATTTTTGATAGGAGTTGTTTGATGAAACAAACTGATTAACAAACTGTAGCATTGCTTTCAGAAAAGGCTTAAGTCTATGATGGTTGCTAGCCACCACAACTATTCTTCATCAATTGTCTCAGACTAAGACACTAGGCTATGTTTGCTCATACTTTGATTAAAAATGGTGGCCATCTTGAAATTATAAAGATGTTGGCCATCCAGCTGAAATTTGATTTTCACCATTGTCTTCCTTGACCCCGAAAATGTGGGTAAGGACACTATTCTTGTGCTGATACCTTGATTAATAAGTGAGATATAAGGCAAAATAGGTCCGAAATGGTGGCCATCTTGAAATCCAAGATGGCCGCCATGAAGATGTCGTGAAAATTTTGCAAAAGCAATTTTTTTATTTTATATGCTATTTAGAGTGATTTAAGCCTAGTTGCCAAGAATCTAGCAAAACGGTCCACAAACTTTGGTTTCCCAACATAAGCCCATGTACTACTGGTCTGAATCCACATTGATGATCAGAGATCAAGCCATTGGAGAAGAGGAAGGATTTGATATCCGAAGCAATCATTGATTCCATGACTGCTGATAATTGGAAGCAGGTTGATTGGTCTGTAGTTGCAAGGATCTGTTTTTGCACCTCTTTTGTGTAAAGCGGTAATGTTTGCTGATTTCCAAGATGCTGGCAGATGACCTTGAGCAAAAGAGAGGGTGAAAAGAACAGAGAGAGGGTGAGATAGAGCGGCAGAGCAGGATTTTAGGACCCGTGGGCTGATGCCGTTTGGTCCAGTTGCAGAATCATAGTCGAGGTTTGACAGAAACTTCTCCACCTTGTCAGGAGAGAAGGACACAGAGTCCATGAGCAGTTGGGTTCGACTGGGAAAGGTGGGAACAGAGAGAGATGGGGTTGTGAGACAAGATTTTGAGGCAAATACAGAGTTGAGGCATTCGGCTTTGTCACGTGCGGTGTCAACTGTGTAGCCATTTGAGGTAAGGGAGGGGATGGAGGGGGAACAAACACCAGAAACGGATTTTACCAGACGCCATCAGGATTTGGAGGAAGGAGACAGGTTTGAGAGTTCAATCTTGAGTGTGGGGAGATCGTGCTTATACGTGATATATAGAGATAGAGAGATTTATGTTTTGTATAAGCAAAGACCGAATAACAATGTGATATCTTGTTTTAACAATGTGATAGATTAAATAATATAAATCCAGCAATTTGTTCAATTTACAATGCACATAAGGCCAAATGTAAATTTAGGCCAATGCAATAGTTATGCTTTGCAATACACAATACTTTAAATGTGTGAACAAACTAAAATACCTTTTTATCAAATAATAGTATGAAATGCACTTGACATCTACATACACTGTAGCCATCAAGATGTTCCGCACAAGTATTACACATTTTTATTGCAATTAATGTTGCTCCAATCCAATAAAAAAGGAATGTCACTTTTATTTTAAACTGAAATGTATATGAGCAGAGCAATGTAAATTAGACAAAAATTCATCGATTAAGTAAGGCAAAACATATCAATAGAACGTAACTCACCATAACCAGAATAATAATAACAAATTTGTTTTCCCATTACTTCAAATTCATGCATGCATGTCATCATCATCATAATCATCATCTTCGTTGTGCATCGCAATCCAGATTGGCGACACATGCAACGAAGGGTGTGATGGACGGTGTTTCCTGCATGAACTTTATAATATTTCTGAGCGTGATAAAGGGATAGAACTCAGACATGACAACTGGTTGCAGTCCAGTTTCACACGTTTTCCATCCCATTTATGTAGGTTGGGGAAGCTTTGGTTTAGGTAAGTCAGCAAACGTCCACACAACTCCTTGTAAGTGCATCGTTTTCAAACGCAGTTGAAGAGCATCGCTTGTTTGAGAAAAGCTCCTGGCTTGCCTATTTTGGGAAAGAGAATATGCCTTGCTCTATCAGTGCAGTCTGTTCTGATGTGCAGGTGCTGAGTTTGATGCTAGACTGTTAAACACTTCTCTCCTTTGACGTACTTCTTCATATCACTATGGAGCTTGAGAGCTACATGAATCAGACAAAAATACATGTCCTCAGGCTTACACTTATGTAATGACAATACTTCAACTCCTTCTTCATTTTCTTCTGCAAACCGTAGAACAGCAGAATGTTGATACTTCAATATAATCTAAATATTAGATCTCTTAGAAAGACACTGATCAAGAGGCTTGAATAAGCTGAGTATATCACCAACAAGAGACCTACATTTTCCCTTCAATGTTGTTCTTCTTGTGTGGTAAGAGTGATACATGGATTGCTAATTTTGCTACTCGCTCCACATACCTCTGCCACGCATCATTCAGCTGTATTATACTGCCGTTGTCGGCAGCATGCCGTAATTAATAACATTTGTGAGTCTATCTTGTTTCTATGTGATATCTTGTTTTAACAACAACACAACAACAGCAATGTTTACTGATGTTTTAACAATAAAAGATTAAATAATATAAATCCAGTAATTTGTTCAACTAGCGTGACAAGCACAGCAAGTGACGGCATATACGTGCACCTCACTTTATTTTGCGATCTGATCAGAGATGGCCGACTGGTCGACTGGCGGCCATTTTAGTTCTAAAAAAACCCAATATTGACCATGTCATCAACCATTTGTCGGACATGCATTTACCGATCTTGTTCAAGATTGGCACACAGATAAATGAATGATGGCTTACATATGCATATCATTTATTTTCAGGATCAGATCCAAGATGGCCGACTGGCAGCCATTTTGTTACTTAAATGTGTCCCCAATCATTTCTCAACGTGCATGGACCAATTTTGTTCAAACTTGACACAAAGCCAATACATGAGAGTATACATATGCAGATTTTGTTTTGTAATCTGACCAAAGATGTGTGACTGGCGGCCTTTAACTCCGTACAGAAAAATTACTAAAACCATTGGGAGGTTGGAAATTTTATGTATTTTTCTTCTTGTTTTTTTTCTGTACTACATTCCTTTCTTCTGTTTCATTGTCATTTGCTGAAGGTGGAAATAATATGGAAGTATCGGTAATAGACTTATGCTGTATTACTTTGCAACACACTGATATGTTATGTTTAATGTAAACACAATAAAATGAAAGGAGATCTTCTTGCCAGAAAAATTCATGGATAGTGAGTTGGATGGAAACCACAACCTGCAGTGACTTGCCCACTTGGATGTCCAAGAGCTAAGTCACTTATCGCAGCATTATCATTATTCCAAATCTGGCAATAGCACATATTTGGATTGACATACGGCAAGCACCTGGACAAATTCCCAAACGGCATCCAAACAAAATCTACAACGATGCGAAATTTGTTCCTGGTGGAGCCCTGCTTGTTACTCAGATCACCGAGCCAAACTCGCTAGATGCAACCGGAATAGGGTGCCATAAAAAGGAGTTTGATAGCAGTTGGAATGTTGGAGCACACACCCAAGTTTCCCCATATGAATCGGTGTCTTATAATCTGCCAGCAAGTTGAGGGTAAGGCCTTGGAATTATCTGAAATAAAGGCAATATCTGTCCAAACCTTTTCCGACGCAGTTGATTGGCCAGAGTTTGGCGAGTAACCCCCATTTCATGGCAGGTCCAGGGTGGGCGACATGTTGTGGCAGGTCAATACATCAGTCAGGAGTAGAATTTGGGGGTCCAGAAATAAAGGAAAAATGCTGTCATGGAAGATACAGACCCACCGAAGTGATACTGTTCTCTCTGGTGTTCATTAGAATTGCTTTGTTAATTAGCATTTTAATGAATACCCCATTATTCTCAGCAGAAATCTGCAGCCTATGGAACAAATTAGCCAGAAAACAAGTTGATATAACAAAGCTGATACAACTATATCTTTCTTAACGCAAGCCTTTATTTCCTTATAAGATACAGATTACAACTGAGCTGTGATTCAAACCTTGGCGAGACGGGGTTCAGAGGTAGAATAATCATAATAATTGTGTGTATGTGTATGTGTATGCTATGTTGTATGTGTGTGTGTGTGTGTGTGTGTGTGTGTGTGTGTGTGTGTGTGTGTGTATGTATGTGTGTGTATGTGTATGCTATGTTGTATGTGTATGTGTGTATGTATGTTTACTGTATGTGTGTATGTATGTTATATACTTTTTATCAACAATTATTGCACAATTTAGCATGTCGCACTGTAGTTCATCAAGGCATTGATAAAGGAGGAGGTGAATAAACTAAAAGCTTTCAGTCAATTTCTGCACAGTAAATCCATGGAATCCTATACACCTAAAACAAGCTCCTCCAGGAGCTTTGGGATAAAACCCTTGTGACTTCACTTCACAATATTTTAAATACCCAGCAGGCAGCCAATTAAACTTATGCGAACCTTTTTTTCCAAAAGTGCCACCTCAACCAAGCATGTTGCTCTCCCAGGCAGTAGTACCACCTTTCGTGCTGAATTTATGCAATGCTAATGAATACTAACACTGTTATTGATTGCCTTAGCCGGATCCAGTTCACTATACTGTTTGCCTAATGACATGATTGTTAGCTTACTGCATGCTGCTTTGGAAGAACATCCATCACTCCACCACTCAGCTTAATCATCACTTGCGGTCATTAAGTGATTTATTGGACTTTCAGTGGAGATACAGATATGAATGTTAATGGGTTATTTAATAGGGAGGAGGTCATACCTTTTCATATTACACGGGCCATATTCTGTAAAATAATTCTTGTAAATGCACCTTTAATAATCATCTAATGCAGAACAACGTGCTTCCTGTCAAGTCACCAAGTCCAAAAACATCAAGAATCTTCAATGGACAATTCATCTTCATTCAATATTTCTTTTTTAACGACAGAATCCCACAATAAATTATTTTGTTTATTTATTTTATTTTCACAAGAGTTTTCGAAAATACAGAAACCAATTATTAGAGAGTTTGATATGATAACTGGAAGCAGGAGCGGATCCTTGATTTTAGGTTGGGGGGGAAGAGGGGTGGGCTTTGGACTGAAAAATACAATTTTATAATTATAATATAATTTTACATTGGATTGAAAAATATAATTTATAATCATAATGTAATTTTACATTGGACTGAAAAATATAATTTATAATCACAATATAATTTTACATTGGACTGAAAAATATAATTTATAATCATAATGTAATTTTACATTGGACTGAAAAATATAATTTATAATCATAATATAATTTTACATTGGACTGAAAAATATAATTTATAATCATAATATAATTTTACATTGGACTGAAAAATGTAATTTATAATCATAAAGTAATTTTACATTGGACTAAAAAACAACAAAAAAAAACACCTTTAGAGGCCATTTTTCCCCGCAAAGCGGGAGTTGGCCTTTTTCGGGAACCGTGGTTGTTGTTGTTTTTTGGTCCCCTTTTTGAAGCAATGTTTTACGGCCGGATGCCCTTCCTGACGCCAACCCTTTTTGCTGCCTTTAATGACAAACAGGGAATTACCAGTGAACTGGTACTCAATTAGCCGACCTCGGAAGGATGACAGGCTGAGTCAACCCCCCTGGCGTTAATTCAGCGATCGACCAGGATTCGAACCCAGGATCCTAGGATCCTAAGCCGGCACCCTAGCCGCTAGCCCAGAATGAAAAATATAATTTATAATCATAATATAATTTTACATTGGACTGAAAAATATAATTTATAATCATAATGTAATTTTACATTGGACTGAAAAATATAATTTATAATCATAATATAATTTTACATTGGACTGAAAAATATAATTTATAATCATAATATAATTTTAAATTGGACTGAAAAATATAATTTATAATCATAATATAATTTTACATTGGACTGAAAAATATAATTTATAATCATGATATAATTTTACATTGGACTGAAAAATATAATTTATAATCAATGTAATTTTAAATTGGACTGAAAAATATAATTTAGAATCATAATATAATTTTACATTGGACTGAAAAATATAATTTATAATCATAATGTAATTTTACATTGGACTGAAAAATATAATTTATAATCATAATGTAATTTTACATTGGACTGAAAAATATAATTTATAATCATAATGTAATTTTACATTGGACTGAAAAATATAATTTATAATTAGAACATAATTTTACATTGGACTGAAAAATATAATTTATAATCATAATGTAATTTTACATTGGACTGAAAAATATAATTTATAATCATAATGTAATTTTACATTGGACTGAAAAATATAATTTATAATTAGAACATAATTTTACATTGGACTGAAAAATATTGTTGCGGTTTTAGAACCCTCACTTTGTAAATAATTCTTGTAAATATTCCATTATTAAAAGGTTAAAGGTTGCACCCTTAATTAGTCCATATGCAACACGTAGGCCACCATAGGAACTTTAGTTATTTCATTAGTATGTGTTTTAGATAAGGCCGTGTTCCCAATAGTTGAATCTGCGTTGCATTGATCAAATAAGATAGGCCCCATTCGCTAATTTTCCAATCGCTCTCTCCAAACGGCGCCATTATGCGCCCCTACAGACGGTGCCTTGTCCCTCCCAATTCTATTACGCACCTTTTGTTAGCAGCGTTCGCTGCCTCGCTGAGCTTCCGCCCAAACAACGCCATTAACCATGCGGTCGGCCCGAGGAAAAAGGGGGCGGAACAACAAGAGCAAGGCGTGGCCCTGTCAACTCGCCGTCAAGGGCGGAGCAGGTAAGGCCCTACCAGCCAACCAGGGCTGATGAAATACCATCACGGGTGTGGCTCTATGAAGCGCGGAGTAATCTGGGGTGCGTGATATAAGCGCCAGCGCGAGCCTTTTCACAGAGTCGACTCGGGTTGGAGACGGCGCTTGGTGGCGTCTGGCTGAGACGGACTGCTTGTGGGAGTTCTGCTGGGAGCATCGGCTGCTGAGAGACGAAGCCGCGCAAAGCCCCTGTACGAACTTGCGAGAGAGAGAGAGAGTGTTGCTCGATAAACATATTACGTACGCAGCATCCCAGACCCTCGCTATATGTAAGGTCCACTCGCGGTCGGCGACACGCGAAGCTGCCTGCCGTTCTTCGCCCGCGGAACCGGAGCCTGGACGGAATCGACCTACCTGGAACCATATACCTGGACCTTCCCCCCCTACCAGCTACCATCCCGTGTGAGTGTGTATGTTTGTCCGGGGTCGTTAAGTTAAGACTGTATAGGTAAGCCTGCCCTGTGTCCTGCTTCTTCTTCTTCTTCCTTGTATATTCCTTTCGTTTCCTCTTTGGTTTTGTACATAATTAATAAACCACACTTTATTCTTCCTTTACTCTGGTTTCCTCTCCATCCGATCGCTTTAGTCTTTTCTCAATTGAGTACCTGTGGCACGATTTCGGAACCGCTTAGAATCGGGTTTAGTCTCTTGGTTAATGGCTCGGGCTGCGGATTGCTAAGCTCTCGGCAATTTCCATCTTATCCGTGGTTCGAGCGGGAGTTATTTCCCTGCTCGCTGTCGGTGTTGGTAATTAGGTATTTGGGACCCAAATTGACCAATCAACCTACGCAAGACCGACCGGGAGGAGCGTTGTAGCTTCCAGGACTCGGGGCGGCCAGCTTAATAGACAAGGGGATTAACCCCCCCCTTGATAAGGGGAGCACCGACCCCTGAATCCGCAACAATATAATTTATAATCATAATATAATTTTACATTGGACTGAAAAATATAACATATAATCATAATATAATTTTACATTTGACTGAAAAATATAATTTGTAATTATAATATAATTTTACATTCCTGGAGATATATAACTGAAATATATAACTATATGAAAATATATGAAATATATAACTTCGCCAAGCAGAGCGAGGGGGGCCATTTTTTGTGGGTGTTTCTTGTCATGAATTCTAAAGACTATTCTAAATATGGACAAAGAAAGCTCTAATACACTTGAAATGAAGTTTTATAATAAAAAAAAAATCTTTTTTAAATACTTTTTCTCTTTTCTTAAAAACGCAAAAGATTATTTTTTTTAATTAAAAACGTAATAGAAACGCTTGGGGGGGGGGGGCGTACCCCTCCCTGGATCCGCCCCTAGCACTGCGTTTACATGTCCCCGCCTCCCGGGGACACTGCTTATCGCGCATGCGATCAAGACTCTTCTCCTTTGTCGTCACGTCTACACGTACCCGGCGAGCCAGGGAATAGCTCACAAAAAGTTTGTTGACCCTGTATATACCCCTCGAGTCTCTTCACGCAGATGCAAACGAGCAGGCGGAAGTAGTCCACCACGTCCGTGCTGCAAAGGTCATACTGTCGGTCGATAAATCTGCAGTTTACCCCATGGGGACATATTTCTCCCCGAGAGCCGAGGAGTTACCCTGCCTTTTTGCCCGGGAATGATTACTCAGCTCTCGGGGAACACGTGGGTCATTTCCCGGCTCTCGGGGACATGTAAACGCAGCCCTAGGAAGGTAGCGATCTTGGCTTTAAGCTGTCTAGTCTGGGTTCAAATCCCAACTCGACGATAGACTGTTGGACTGGTAATTTGCAGGCAGGGTGTTGCGACAATGTGTGTGCTCTGTCCCTCAGTTGAATGGTAACCTGGAGATACATCTGCTATTATTGCCTGGTCAATGTTAACCATGAAGAGGACAAAGGTTATTGCCGACACTCTGACCAAGTTTTGAAATTCTTGCCCTAAAGTGTGGTGGTAGAGCATCAGCAAGGTAGCTGCTGCACCTCTGTCGTTGTGTATAACCAGCGAGCCAAATTTGTAATTGGTTCCTCGTTCAATATGTAAATGCTACATTTACCATATGAAGAACGATTGCATCAACCAATAGTAAAGAAAAAGCAGTTTGTGCTCGACAAAATGCATCAGGTTCTTCAATCATTTTGAATCGTACTTTATTAGGAAATAGTCTTGAAGTAAAAAAAATGAATATTTGTATGAATATTGTCCTGTGGCTGGCTCTCAGTTAACACCGAGAGTACGCCACGGATGGCAATCAAGCTTAATGAAGGCGTTATCCAATTGATGGCGAATGATATGCGAGACGGGATAAAAAATACCGACTCACCTGGGTGGCCGCCACACGCCGGCATCTTCACCCTGCAAATTAATAAACCACACAAAACGGAATTTATGTACAAAAGAAAACGCGGCTTTATTGCTGGACCCCGATACAAAGAAACGTGCCGGTAAATAAATAATATTCCTCTAATGGAGCGCTCCCATACAGACCAACTACACGACAAAGGGAAGGGGAAATAAAGCAATCGTTGTGTGCTGTGTGGTGCGTCTTATCTGTCTGGATGTGGTGTCGGGGATCATCAGGTCCGAACATGTCGTCTGACCACAGCTCCGGTTGGCGCGAACCGCCCGGTCGTTGGCACGAACACCGGCCTCGCTGCATGGTCCATCCCACGCCACAGCACTCGTATGCAGGCACCAGGAGCAAGAACAACAGGGGAGGATGATCGTCGGCGCTCCACTGTTCGTCGTCACCCAACAAGCGAAGGTCCAAAACGGGAAGAGGCTCAAACGGGGGAGAAAGGAAGAGAGGTCTGGGCAGGAAGAAATCCAAAATGAGCATAGGGAAATGTCGGCCAGCGAGTGATTTTTACTGGACGTCTCGTGACGTCAGCTCTCTTCCCCTCCAACCAGTGCGTCGCTTCTTTCTAGTCTTTCACGCCCTCTTCACATCACCGGCGCTTCTCCTCCAATCAGAGCGTAGTGTCTTACTTGCCTTTCACGCCCTCCTATTTGATTGGCCGAACGCTTCGCGCCTTTGGTGTCACGTCCACGGTCGGTGGCCAATCAGTGTGGCACATCATTCACCTTCCCTTCCCTGCCAATTGGCGACCTGCTCTTTACTTGCCCCTCCCCCCTGTCAATCACGAGTCCTTCTGGGCATGGCTATTGCCTGCTTGATCGATGTTTGCTTGCTATGCCGCCGTAGTGAGTGGTCGCTTCCTGTCTGTTCTTCCGTCAGTTCCTTTGTTATTGCGGCGGGGAGATTAATTAATGTGGTGCTAATGGGCTTAGCTACTGTCTATTAGTGCATTGCCATACGGGACAAATGGAATGATAACCAGGTCTGACACAGGGGAACTAGCATAATCCCTACTCTACCTATCACATGATCATCCTTGTATGATCACAGATATACACTTAATTCGACAAACCGCCTAAACAAACTTATTACAGGTGTGGATTCCCTATCATGACAGCCGGAGCATAATACCTATGCAGATCTACCTGGATCTATATATCCCCCAACCCAAAATTCATAACATTACTTTTATTTATGATGTTACTTGAAGAGTTTAAAAAAAGATCATGACAGATAAGTCAAATTCCTGCCAGATAATTAATCTTTTTCTTTTTTTTTAGATGTCATTTTCTAGATAAATCCATGGAATACAATCTCGAAGGGAATGAGGTGTTAACTAAACTCTGAAGGTAAGTGTGGAGGTAATAATTCCCCAATACCTATTTTAGTAAGTCTTCCTGCCTCACACCTTTCATATATAGGTGTTGTGAGGAAGCCACTCAAAATCATTGAAATTTTCTGCGATGAAGCAGAATCTCTGGGATTGTTATTCCCTTACTGCAGACAGGTTAGTGACTTCTGTGTTTTACAACCTCCTTTCAGATCTTGTGCTCTGCCCTTTCTGTGATGTGTACCCTCACTCAGGTTTCTCCAGTGTGCACATGTTCTGCCAGTAACCACATCTTCTTATGACTGTCCTGAAGTCCATGCGTGCTGCACACCTGCACTCTTTTGTTCATATTTTCTCTCACCTGTGGAACCACCCCATTACTTGTGATTGAACTTGAATCCGGCTTGTTCACCCTTGTCTGCTTCTCCTCTCCCCCTCCCATTACTCTATCGTTCTTCCCTTGCCCATTCTTCCTCCAAGTGTCCCTCTACCCTGTGTTGCCTTTTCCTTCTTTCCACTGTGTTCTTGCTGTTCTGGGTTTTTTTTCTTCCTATTCCATGGTCACACCATTACATGAGCCTCGACTATGTATTCATAAAACCGAGTGGAATTAGAACCTAGGATCCCAGAAGCACGAGTTAGTGACTTCGATGAGAACAAACAAGCAGAACAATCCACAACAACAACAACCATTCCTTTCACGCCGTGAGGTGCACAGGAGCTGCCGAGGCAGTTTCATTGGCTCAGGAGTACAATCCTGGATGGGTCGCCACTCCGACGCAAGATACTCGAATGGCTTATTGCACTCTACGATGCTCCTGTTACCAGTGAGCTGGTACTCCTTTTGCAGACCTCGGAAGGATAACAGGCTGAGTCAACCCAGCTGGTGTTAATTCAATAGCATGGCAGGGGCTCAAACTCAAGACCCTAAAAATTCAAGCCAACCACCTTAACCGTTAAGCCAACACGAGGCATATCAATATGTAAGCTATGTAGAAAAAAAAATGCTATTTATCTTCCATTTGCCACTTAATAGCAAAGTTTTCATTCTCTTTTACACATTTTTCTCTGTTCTCTTTATATTACCTAAATGCAAGTACCTTTTTGACCAGTTTGTTTCTTTTTAATTATGTAGGTTACCCATGCAGAAATCCCCAATGAATTGCCAGCAATTGCAAATAAGCACTGAAATGCATTTAGCTTCATGGTGCTATTTTAGTCATGTGATATTAGAAAGCATATCCCATGAGACAACCAAATAAACAAGATATGTAATAGCTTCTAACTCCTTCAACTTGACCTTCTAAGTTGAACATTTTACAGCATTCTCACCGATGAAGGAGCTTTGTTGTTATATTACAAAGGGCGTATAAAAAGGTCGACAAGCAAAATATTCATAACAGTCGAGTGAATGCTAATGTTTTCATTTCAACCTTAAACTAGCAAAAGTATCCGTCCCAGTGACGGGAAAAGCTAGTCATGGTGGTGGCGAGAATAACCACAAAAGGTTACAGTCAGGCAGTTGTTTGGGGAAATTCAATCCATCCTGTAGTACTCAACTTCACCAAAGGTGGCACTATTTAAAATAACTAATAGCGAGGAAGTTTACCCCATCATTTTTCCCAGATGTTCGCAGGGGTTTCCCAGCTGCTGTAGGATCTACTAACCCCGCTAAAACCTTTCCGGTACAACCTTTTACCTCGGTGACAAATTTAGTCCAAATCTATCCAGAGGTGAATAGGTAACCGACAAACAAACAGACAGACAGACAGATTGACACTTATAGTTATAGATTATAGATAAATAAATAAAATGAGTGCTAAAATAAATTTATTCCCAAATTTTAAATGCCGCACTTGTCTGGAAAATATAAACGTTGGTATGTCTTGAACTTGTATGAGTATCTATTTTGGAGAATATTTTGAACACCTGTAATATGTGAATAACAAACTGTATTCATACAAAATGTTAAAAAAAAAAAAAAAAATCCCCCAAGTGGGCTGCCGGTCATCTCTTGAGGTTGTAGTTGAGACCTCTACTGATTTGGGGGAACCGCCTGGGAGTTCCCTGACCCGAAATTGAAAAAAACGTAAGATAGAGCGATCCTTTGGACAATCGAGTAGAAGAGCTGTATAGGGATTTCAGAGCAATCAGTTGGTAAATAAGGGATGAATAGGGATCCGACGTTCCAGGGGGTAACCCCCTGGGAGTCCCCGTGATCCGAAATAGAAAAATCAAAGCTTGGGCGATTGTGTAGGCCATCGGGTAGATGAGCTGCAACGGGTTTCAGAGCTATCGATTGGTAAATAAGGAACAGGGACTAGTGGGGATCCAAGGTTTGGGGTTAATCCCCTCCGCCCCATGGGAGTCCCCATGAATCGAAATCGAAAAATCGAAGCCCAAGCGATTGTGCGGGCTACTGTTTTGCATTCATCCGTCAAGTTTCAGAACAATCCGCCGGGTGATAAGGAAGGAATAGCAAAAAGTTAACGGACGGATGGACGGACAGACATCCGGACATCACGAACCATTTTATAAGTTCATCTCTTCGAGAATCTAGATGAGTTGACCGAACAACATGAGGTAGAATTCACACCTGGTGTTAAGAGTTACACTGCCCTTTATAAAACAGACTTTATAACGCATTATAAGACAAGCACTTTAAACACCCATGATCATCAAATTACATGTCTTACTCAAATTATCTCTACTTTTAGGCTTTATCCATGCTGTAATATAGTTAGTTAGTTGTTCCATTATATTTCAAGTAGCCGATGATTCATAAAAATGTAATCAAAGGTAAAAAATATAAATGACTTCTTTTTCTACCTCTATGTCAGGCTAGAACTTTTCACATGACCCTCGAAGACCAAGCATGCAACATCTACTCTAATGAAAAAAAAAGAACACTCCTTGATGCAATAGCATCTTAGCACATAGACGATATGTGTAATTGTCATATACTTATGGAACATTATACCACACAACTCGAAAGGTGAGCATGTGACTCTTTAGAAATTCATCTGTGTCTTTCATTCTATATACTCGTATACGTCGAGCATTCATTAATATTAATTTATTAGAGATTGATGGGCACCGAGCGTATGCCAAATGCAAATGAAGATCTTGAAAGTGTTTAATATATCTGCCGATTTATCTTCATTGCAACAACAGAACATCAACATTAATTCGTGAACACTTAGACTTTTTGTTGGGAAGTTTTAAATTTCGATTTTGAAAGATTTCACAGTAATGTTCTCAAAAATAGAATATGACAGCTCATTTCATGCTATGGTTACAAAGTGATATTTCTATGTGATTTAAAGTACTTTTTTTTGCATGATTTCAGCATTCCTTTTTTGTTTCTTGGCAATGTATCATTGGCAGTCTTGCATTGGCAGCTGGACAAAGGCGGGCTACTTGGCATCACGAACACGGTGAAGATCGCCGCATCGTGAACTTCGACAGGTGTTGTGGATGCCTCGCCCAGCCTCTCCATTTGTCAGCTTTGACAGCAGATTTGTCGTAATTTGTTTCCATGGGGCCTAAATGGGTCCCCTTGGTTCCGGTCCAGGACCGGAGCAGGCCAACGGGACAACAAGGGTGTTTGCTGGTCAGGCATTTGGTGGCCACGCACCTAGACCGCCGATACATCATGGCCGTCGAAGGCAATGGGCTATGGAAATGAGTTCTTTATGTGACAGTTTCGAGTCATGGCTCCCAATGCAGGGTGCAAAGCTGGAGGAGGTGGACAGGGCTCTACAAATGCTGTGCCATTGCATCTCATTGTGGAAATGGTCTCAACCACCAGCAATGTGAAAGTCAAGATGACGTACAGGATCGGCCACATTGTGATGGAAATTGCCAACAGTGTATTCTTAAAATGTAATATGATGTCGTTTATTATTCTCACAAGATATTATTGTCAGTTTTTACAAATCGACGTTATAAGCTTTATATTGTGCGAAGGCACTGACATAGATTCAATTATTACGGAACAACGACTCGGATTCATTTGTCGATTAACTTTCTACAAACTTTGTAAAACGACATACATTTAGGGAAGGACAGAGTGATTTCAACTCTTTATGGACATTCCTAATATTTTTTCATACAATCATGGATTATTATGAACTCGTATCAAGTGGTAGTATCTGCTGGATTGTATCCGAACATGCAAACCCTCCAGAGTCCCCCTGAAACATTGATGAATGAAGTCCTGTGCTACTTTGAGGACTATTTGGTCTTAGAGCCCACATGAGCACTCTGGGCGATCATGCAGCTCTGTTTGGACATATTGACTTGTTTGAGCTTGGGAGGTATGGGTATGAAGGCTGTTGAGGGAGCTCCACTGGTTCAACAGTAGGTGGAATCCAGGAGGTACCTGGGTGGGATATTGGACCATCTGGCAGTTTGCAACTGCAACACTTTCCCAGACCTTATGCAATTGGTCCCTGTAATCAGAGTTGGCAAAGCATAGTTGGCATAATCATTTTATGGGCCAGATGGGTTTTTTTTTTTGGTTTTTTTTGTATACAGAATCGAGGCTCGTGAAAGAGCTAACATTTATTTCACAAACAAATCAAACAGACAAACAAAATATATAAAAAGAGGGAGCGGAAGACAAGATGGGGAGAGAAGGGGAAGCACACAAACAACATTTGAGAGCAGGGAGAGGGCTTGGGGGGAGGAGGCGTGGGAAGGGGGGGGGGGGGGGGTGGGAGAAGTATAAAACACAAGGACACCAAGGACTTCCAGGACAGAAGTTGGTATTTCAAAAAAGTGGATTTGGGGTGAAATTAGCAGGGGTAGAAAAGATCAAGGTTTTGGATGGGGAAAGATAAGAGATGGTGGTGAACAGCTGTTTTAAAGACCTGGAGGGTGGAGTGGGATTGAACAGAGTGAGGGAGTTTGTTCCAGAGGCGGAAGAAAATTGGAGTGAAGGTGAGCAGAGAGTCTTGATTTTGGCAGTTTAACCATAAGAGGGTTGCATAAGAAGGTTGCAGGGTTATGTCCAATTGCCCATCAATATATATATATATTTTAATCCAAGTCACCATGCCCACGATTCGAGCATCCAAAGAACAACTAAAGTTGTACTCTAAAGTAATTTTTCTCTTGATGTGAATTAACTGGGATGTGAATTCAACAGGTTCAACTTTACTCCATTTCTCCATAAAAAAGGTTTAAAAAATTCGACTTGAAAACAGAAAAGAACTCACAACTACTGGGGATGCATAAATCGTGGTAGTTATACCCCCCCCTCCCCCCAACGCAAGTCGGGGGCCAAATCTTCCCCATTCTTCTCTGCTGCCTGGATTTGTCAGGGCAGCGTGGTTATGGTCAGAGTGCCGACCAGTCCCCATGGACCGGCTCTTTCCCCCTTGTCTTTCTCCTTCTCTCTCTCTCTCTCCCTCTAAATCTGGCGTGACCTTGACTTCGTGAAGGAAGGGGTACACCATCCTAAATGTGGGGGACCTCTGGGTTGCTCCTACGAGATTGATCGGCTGTCTTTGTGTCGCGGGCTTGTTTGAAAGAACTGTCCGGGGCTATACAACACCAACAACAACACCAAAGAGAACAGTATAAAGAGAGAGGGAGCAAGGGGACACACACCAACAGCAGGGTTAATGTACAAAATATAGGGAGACTTGGAGAAATAAGAGACGTGGCAAAGAATGAAGGCAAGGGGAGGATGCGGGGAGTGAACACGATTGATAGATCCACAAAATCTCTATCACAGAAGTGGAGGGAAGACAGGAGACTCGGAAAGAGGTGTGCTTGGGGAGGGTCAATGGGGCTAGAAAAGACTGATTGTAGATGGGGGATGACCTGAAATGGTAGTGTACAGCTGTAATGAAACCCTAGAAAGGAGGATGAGATTGAGGAGACTGAGAAAGTTAATTCCACAAGTGGGAAAAAAGAGGAATGAATGAGTGGATGTGAGCAGTGATTCTGGATTTTGGGAGTTTCACCAGAAGGGGGTTTACTGTCAGACTGCTTTCGCCCTGCATAGACCTATTGGAGGGGGACAGAGCATGGAAAGGCCAGAAGGTGCAAGAGCAGAAAGGAGCATTTCGAGGTATGATGAAGATACTTGAAATAGTACCAGAAACACCAAGCTGTATTTTTTATTTTTCAATATTCAAGTTTGTCTAATTAGGTAGAAAACATAAAATGGCGTTCTTTCGACTTTCATTGCGAAAACCTTTTGAATTCCCTTCGTATGTTTCTCTTTTGTCCAAGGAATGCTTCGACATGTTTCTTCAGGACAATAGTCATTGCAGGAAAAACATCTATCGTTATTGAGTATTTATAAGCAAGGTATCCTAGACATGAGTGTTGCGACAATGAGGAATACTTGAACTGAAAGCATTATTTAATAGAAACACATTCTTCAGGATATTCATTTCCAACCCTCAGTAAGGATTGCATTTTGAGAACAATACAGTATATATTTTTCTTTATTATGGGAACCATACTTCCTCATGTGACAGTTTTTGTAATCTTGAATCTTTATAAAATCCCCTATTGCAGCTTGGTGTAGTGAAATGTTGCTTTTGGTTATAAAACGATATATTCTCACTTATCATGAATTGTTTTTATTTACTGAAAGCTTTCCTGGAGGGTGGGGAAGGAGTGGAGTTGGGGGCACATTGGATATGAGGTCATTCTGGGCATAACTGTCCAGTGAGTGGGGTTTTCCATTTCATGGAACCTTCATCTTTTTTTTATGTTGACCAATCCCCCTGTTTTGTGTTGTTACACTTCTTGCACATCATGTGGGATGAAAAACAGCAGAGACCGCCTGCCTGGTCGCTCTGCTGAATATTAACCGCACGTAGCATTGTGTGGCTTCGGCCAGAGCATGAGGTCTGCTTTCAGACATTCAGCAATTGAACTGTTAGCTGAAAAACAGCACAGAAAAATTGCATTATGGTGAATGTTTTTATTTGTTATCATATTTGGGAATTGTTTGAAATCCATTATTTGATGTTTTAATTCCCTCTGTTATTTCATCACCATTCTGTTATTAATCTATCAAAAAGGTCCAGTTTAGCTACTACAATCAAGGTTAATAAAATATGAGTTTTGCAAGGTTTGCTGAATATTTAATTTATGAGTGCAGAATAAGTAAAAAAAAAAAACATTCATCAATAATAATACTTATTAAAAAATAAAATAAACTTGCTCACAAAAAAACATCCTCAACATTGATAAAATCTTTCACTCTCTTCATTCCCACTCATCCCTCCAGGTCTTTAAAACAGCTGTTCACCACCATCTCTTATCTTCCCCCATCCAAAACCCTGATCTTTTCTACCCCTGTTAATTCACCCCAGATCCACTTTTCTGAAATACCGACTTTTTTCCTGGAAGTCCGAGCTGTGTCCTCTCCCGCCCCACCCCCCTTCCCACGCCTCCTCCCCCCAAGCCCTCTCCCTCGCACAGATCTCCCGATGTCCCTGCTCTCAAATGTTGTACTTGTGTGCTTCCCCCTCTCTCCCCATCTTATCTCCCGCTCCCTTTATTTCGTCTTATATGTCCGTTTGTTTTTTGTCATTAATGTTAGCTCTTACATGAGTCTCGATCTTGTATACAAAAACAAACAAAAAAAAAAGCAGCGACAAATGCAGGAAATGGAATCAATTATTACCTCTGCCACCAAAGGTGGATGGAGGTTGTGTTTTTACCCCGTCTGTCTGTTTGTCTTTTTGCTTGCAAAGAGGATATTCAAAAAGTTGTGGATGGATTCGGATGAAGTTTGGTGGAGGTTGGGCACGTGAGAAGGTCAAATGGATTAGATTTTGGTGAAGATCCACATCTGGATCTGGATCCAATAATTTTTTAAGTGATTCTTCACCTTTGAGAGATATTGCAAAAACGAAATATAGCACGATATCTCAAAAAGTTGCGGCAGAATTTGGATTAAACATAGTGGAGAGATTGGGTGTGTACAAAGGACAAATTTGTTAGATTTTGGTGAAGATGCGGATCCGGATCTGGAACCGAGAATTTTTAAGTGATTCTTTATTATTGAGAGATATGGCTAAAAATGATAAATCGCACAATATCTCAAAATGTTATGGACGGATTTGAATGATACTTGGTGGTGATGTTGGGTTTGGGACAAAGACAAAGTAATTTGATTAAGTATGAAAAGATATTGTGCGAACCACTGTTTGAAATTAGTTAAAAACCAGTGTTTGTACTCAGGGTGTGCAAGCGAAGGTTTTCAGTGGTAAAAAATAATAATAAAAAAATCTCAGAAACCAAACACGTTTTAATATCAACATTATTAGAGAATACAACAAAGAGGAAGAAAAAGAAACACCTTTAGAGGCCATTTTCCCCCACAGAGCAGGTGTTGGCCTTTTTCAGGCACTGTCGTCCCCTTTTTGAAGCAATGTTTAATGGCCGGATGCACTTCCTGCCACCAACCCTGTTAGTCACCTCTTGCGACAAATAGGGAATTACCAGTGAACTGGTACTCAATTTGCCGACCTCGGAAGGATGACAGGATGAGTCAACCCCCCTGGCGTTAATTCAGCAATCAACCGGGATTCGAACCCAGGATCCCAAGTCGGCACCCTAACCGCTAAGCCAACACCAGGCATAACCACCCAAACCGCCAGAGAAGACAACAAAGCAGAGATGCTATTGCCTGACGAACATCATTATGGATTTGCCAAAAAAACATCATACTTCTGGAAGTTGTGGAAGTTGGAATTACCAGTCATAATAAAATATCCCATAGACATCATAGAAGTAGGGGAACTAACCTTTCTATAAGAACAAATAATTTGCAATCGTTTATAAAAATAACTGAAATAAATACAAAACATTGACATGAATAAAAACAGTTATTCATATGTCCAGGGAAAATAGTTTTAAATATGGAATGTAAATATAAGATGTATAGCAAATGCAAGTTACATTTAACATTTAATTTGACAGCAAGCAATGAGGATGAAATTAGTCACCATTCTTGTGTAAGGTTAAAAAGGTGGGAAACTCGCATGTTCATATTAGGCATGATTAATCTCGTCACCAAGTCATCCTCCCACCTGACCTCCCCCAAATTTCTTTCTGTAACTGTCTGTCTTCTTCTATTCACCTTGCTCGTTTTCTTCTTTCTCCTATATTATTCCTCTTCATCTTCGATGAATATTTAAAATAATGGGCCAAGTGAATCTTAAATATTTTACATGATCGCACAAGTTATCCTTGTAATTAGTTGGTGTTTTATTTACACAATTCCATAAGCTGCATCAGTTCAATCATAATGTTCCTCCAGCGACCAAAGGGTTACCAAAAGTGCAGACCTTCATGACAATGATACATTTATTGTGGTAATGTGATTTACATCCCATTTCAGCTCCTTTTGCTGAACATCCCAGACAGATTCGCCCTCGGGAATTTTTGCCTCGAACCACTCGGTGCTGGTATGTGACCAGCTGGAAAAAATAAACAAGCCTGGCAATATCTGTCCTTGAGTCTTTGCAACTTATAATTGAGTCTGTGAGCAGATGAGCACAGAAGTTTCAAGGTCTGTATATATCGGACACCGGTACTTGTTTTGTCTCGCTCTTTCTATGGATTTTCACTTCATAGTAGTTTTATTCACAAGCTTTCTTTAAAAACTGAAACAACTTGCACTATTATCAATTTTGAGCATTAGACGTAATCTTACTATAATTCACCAAAATGTCTGTTCCCAGGTACCGCAAAAACGGCTGAACCGATCAAAACAAAATTTTGGGTGGGTAATCCTGGGATCCCCTGGAGTAAAATATGCTATATTGTTTTTCCAATTTTTTTCCAAATTCCAATTTTTCCCAATCACGATGGAATAATATTTACCGATATGAACAGTGATGTGGCTTTTATTGAAAATCTACAGATACTGTTTAGATTTTGGTGATTTGCGTGTGATATGATTTAACGTATGTTTATATAAATCATTTAAAATAAAAAAGGCTTCAATTTCTGAAGTTTTGCCTTTTCATTTGGGCCTCCCAATTGAAGCCCCGCCCGTAGGGTGGGTACCGTTGCTAGTAGCAATAATAAAAACTACAACAGCACTCGGTAGAGCACATACCTTCGCCAGGCTGACCAGTTTACATTTTGTTCCACTGATAGGCCAGATCAGTATTCATACTCAAACCAAAATCGAATCACCTTCTTCTTATTACTTACCCAACTCATCCACCAAGTCTTGTCATAATTCGTCCAAAACCTTTCGAGATATCATGCTATATATTGGTTTTGGTCCTATCGCTCAATGGTGAAGAATCACTTAAACAATTCTCAGATCCAGATGCGGATCTGGATCTTCACCAAAATCTTATCATTTTGTCCGTGTCGCATACCCAACCTCTCCAGCAAGTATCACCCGAATCCGTCCACAAGTTTTTGAGATATCTTGTTCACAAACAGACGGACATACAATCAGACAGGGGTGAAAACATAACCTCCATCCACCTTCGGTGGCGGAGGTAATAATGTTCATTTTCATCAAATTATTAATATTCATCAGATTAAAATGCAAGCACCTTAGTTGATGAGTGGGTAAGACCTTGTTGCCTTACCTTCACCAGTGTGGACTCGATTCCTCTGACTGAACAGCAGATAGGTGACCTGTCCAGAATCTGTTCTTGCCTCTGAAACATTCATGACTTACAGCGGATGCCCTGTTATTTTTTTGTGATTAGTGTGTAGTGAGTGAAGATGTCGTGTTGAATCCAAACCGAGTTCCTGAACTCGAACTCAGCGATTTGTGCTTGTGAGCCAAGTCGCCAAGTTCGAGTCAAGCCAGGTTTGGCTGTCACCTCGGAAAATAACTCGGATATTTTGCTGTCACACGAAATGAATTACTGTGGAAGTGGATATTTTCACGCTACATCAATTTTCGCGCATTTTGTGCTGCAACACAGAAGCGTGAATTTAACAACGTGCAAATGTATTTCCCTTTTCTAGAGAAATTACAGAATACCAAATCGCACAAAAATGCATGTGCCATACACATACAGTTGCTAGTTGTGCCATAGTGAGTAGCAAACATCGCGCTTGGCCCGCACGTGTAACATAGGTTTACGCATTTTGCAAGTACAGGTCTGTACTTCAGTGTCCACAATTCAACGTTAAAAAATGCAGCAACCGGACATGCACTGGGCCTCCACTCGCATTTATCAAGAGTAATTCCCTTGTTTACATCCTCCCAGATATACCTGGGGGAAGGGGGTGGCCCGCGAGCACTTACCATTGACCTTATGACACCATTGACGGGTCCCACCAGCCGTCTTCGAACTTGCGATAATCAACTCAAACTCGACTCAGATTTAAAATGTACAAAATTACCGGCTTTATTGAAGAAATGCCGGTAGCAAAGAATGCACGATAAAAACTATGATTCCTAAATGGGACGTCCCCACACAGACAAAGGGAAAAAAATAACTGGAAAATAAATATGTGCATGTAGGGCACTTAGTTCTGAGTGGCTCTTGAACCTTGTCGGGAATCGTCCCGGATCATCACAGGCCTCCACATCCTTGCGCGGGTCCACAGGCTGCACTGCCCGAGAGCGGGAACTAGGCCTCTCTGTGCAGTACACTTCTCTTGCCGCCAAGCGCGAAGTCAGCAGGCCGCGCCCGTTCCACTCGCCCCCGCTCATCCCTGTCGATCTTGTTCACCAACACCGACGACGTGCCAAGGAAAAGAAAATGCGTCCGCCTTCCACCAACACCCCCAAGTCCAGCTCAAAAGGCACTGTATGTGTGACCATTCGCTATGGAGGCCAGCCTGGAGAGAGCGATCAAACAAAAGAGACAAAATGTCAGGAACACGACCATTCGCCACCAAACCCAGAAAATCAGAGAGAGTTCGCTATGGAGGCCAAAGCAGAGGGCGCCAAGAAGAAAAAATGTCGGCCCACCAACTCTTTTGTACTCAAGGCTCTGATGTCATCCAACGACGTCTGCGTGTCCCCTCCTATCAGCTAGTGCCATCTCATTGCTCTTGGTGTCCTGACCAATCACTGCTCTTCGGGGCGTGGCCTTATGGCCACATAAAAAAGTTAGTACGCGTGGCCTTAGGGCCTGCCTGCCTGCTTGTGTTGTGATGTGACGACTGCGGCACCAGTGGTAGTTGAATGTCTCATTGTCCCAGTTCCGGTCGCTTTTATTTAGTGCTATAAATGCGCGATTGCCTGGCTTTGTGTGTGTGCTGCTGGTGTCATAAGGAACAGAGGAAAAATAACAGAGGCCATGACATACAGGGGATTAATTACCCATAATCCCTAACTAATTAACATAACCCCACCCCTCGTGATGGGAACGAAGATACGCTCTTGCACGACATCCGGTCTAAAGGAATTTCCTACTTCTGTTACATGGGCTTTCTTCCTCTTCACGACAGTCGGAGCACACTACTTATACAATTCTACCTTGGCAAAGGTAATCATTGCCTACCTCCTACAAATGTAACAATATATATATTATATATATATATATATATATATATATATATATATATATATATATATATATATATATATATATATATATATATAGATATATATAGATATATATTGTAACGAATTTGGAAAGTGTAAAGAATGTGAGAACTGGTTTGCTGTGTTTTAACTGGCCCTCGTAGAGTAAATAAGATCGAAAGACGTCCCCCTAGTTAATTCCATGAACCTACAGACAGGCCACGATATATCTTTTTAAATAGCTTATTTCCTTATTCTATGTAGGCTAAATATGTGTTTCCCACTAGATTGACTCTGCATTGCATCAAACGAAATAAGCGTAGGCCCCTCCGATGATCCATGGCAGCTCAAGTGCCAGGGATTCCCCCACTTGAGCTTTGACAGCAACCGTTTATTGCAGTACTGAACTGCTGTGCAACGTGACGGCGCATTACCTGCAGCTGCTGACCGGTTTTCGACATTTGCGGCCATTACGAACAAGGGGAGTGGCTAGAGAAGACGGGTCGCCCCCCTCGTCATAGGGGGGAGGAGTAAGTCGGCCCCGCTCATCCAACCCAGAACAAGGGGTTTGGCTAAGAGAGGGCGGAGCGGGAACCCCCGAGAAAGTGCGCGAATGTTCGGTGAGAAACCAATATAAACCGCCGCGGGACGCACTCCGTCCTCTTGCTTGCTGTCGCTCGTTGTTGCTGGGGAGAAGGAAGACGCCTGAACGAGCAGGTGTGACCGAGCCTGCAAGCCATCGTGCGACCAGCTGCGCTGCAGCTAAGGGGACGCAGGCCACGAAAAGGGCGCGCCAGGCAGCAATCCACGCTGGACCCTCCATTGCCTCCCAAAACAACCATCCATCCTCAAGCCATACCTGCCTGCAATTTCCCCCGTGTAAGTGTGAACGTCGTCTGTCTTGAATGTTGTCCTGGGGTTTATAAGTAAACTGCATAGTATAAGCTAATGATTTCCCTGTGTCACCTGCTTCTTCCATCCATTGCTTGTAAATAACTTGATTGCTCCTTTTTGCTTGTGTGTGTGTATAATAAATCTGTTCTTCCTCTGTACTCTGTCTTCCTCCTCTCTTCCTTCTCTTTCGGTCGCTTAAGAGGTTTCCAAATTGAATACCTGTGGCACGATTTGGTCAACGTTTGGGGGAGTCGGGCTAATCGGGGATCCTGTAACGGTCGCGGTTGACCATCCGCTCGGCCCAAAGTAACATCTTGTCCGCGACCCGTAACAATTGGTGTCTAGGAGTGGGATACGAGGCCCGAACCAAATTTTTAAAACATGTAGAAAAAAATTTGGTCAAAATTACGAGCTGCCGAAATTTTGTTGTTTTATAAAACCCGAATTTTGAGATCGCGCCATGGACAATCAAGGCGATCGGATGTCGGTGGGGGAGATAGACGGGTTAGGGGTAACCCAGGACTTAGGGGAAGAAAGGGAGGAGGAGAGCAATGAGGTGGTTGAGGGTGTATCAGGTGCACAAAATGGCGGCCTCGCGCACATGGTTATTGTGGCGCCAAATTTAGCCGCGCCCGTGACCGTAGCAGCGCCGTCGATGGATTGGGGCCTATTTATGGAACAAATAAAGGCGCTCATGGTCCAGACAAGTGAAGACCTGAGGAATGACTTGGGAAACCAATTGGGAGCAATGAGGGCTGATAGTGAGCGATTAGAGGGCCAAATGGGGGCAATGAGGGACGAAGCGAGAAGTACCGGTGAGGGGTTAGACAAGAAATTTGGGAAGTTAGACAATAATTTTGAGGGGTTAGACAACGGGATAAAAGAGGTAAAGAAGGGGTTAACGGGGGTGGAAAATAGAATGGCTGCCCAGGAGAATCAGTTAGAGGGGGTGAAAAATGGGTTAATGGGGTTAGAAAATAGGATGGAAGACAAATTGCGGGAAATAGGGGAACAATCCGCCCGGGAAATCAAACGAATGGGGAACCAGATAGAGGAGGTGCAAATCGGGTTAGAAAGTAAACTGGATGGTCCAGATCGGATGTAAACTGAAACTGGTCCAGAAAGTAAACAAAGTAAACTGGAGAAAGTAAACTGGATGCTCAGAGGGATGAATTGGGACAGATGAGGGTGGCATCCACAAAAGAGATGGAGGAGATGAAAGAGGGGATACGACGAGGTGTAAGTGAGGAGGTTTCGGGGCTACGTGAGGAGGTAAAGCGAGGTGAGAAGCGTATGGAGAAAGAGGTGAGGAATAATACGGCTAGGTTACAGGGGGGCATAGAGGGTCTGACGAAGGGAGTAGAGCAGCTAACAGTAGGATAAAGGGAACTAGCGGACCAAGTGGAAAAGAACACTGCAATCATCGGGGGTTTAAAAGCGACACAAAAGGACATTAAAAATGAATTAATAGCGACACAGAAGGAATGTCAAATGGTACATGAGGGATTGACGAAGAGGTTGGAAGAGGTGACAGAAGTAATAGAGACGAAGGACCGGGAGGTGAGGACGCAAATAGAAACGGTTAAAGTAGCGATGGAGGAAGAAATAGAGGGGCGCACCGGGATCTGAAGGAGGTAAAGGAAAAATTAGAGGAGGTGGAAGAGGGGGTGAGTGAAATTAAGAAGAGACGGAGGGAAACTAAGAGGGAGATAAAGGAGGAAGTAATGGAATATGTACAAGGTCGGTGCTCAACTCATGATGTGCCGCTCACTAACCAAATAAAGAGTTTGCAGGTGGCGAAGGAGGTGAGGAGACGAGGTGCCAAGGTGAGTGGCGATATATTCGGAAATGTATATGATGTGAGGGGAGCTTCAGTCGGCTTGGGGGTTGCTGTGGACCCGGGTGTTCGTGAGAGGCCGTTGGTGAAGTGTGCGACAGGTCTGGTGTGTGAAAAAAGAGGTGTGCGAGAATGTCCGACCATGGGGTGTGTGAGGAAAAAGTGCGCGCCGAGGAATGAGTGTGCTGTCGAGAGTGAGTCGGTCGTAGCGCGTGTGCGAGGGAGCACATGGAAGCGCGTAGTGAGAAGTGTTACAGAGGATGTAACGGAAGCATGCACGCCTGTGGTGAGTGTTACGGAGGAAGTAACGAAAGAGTGTGCGCAAGAGGATGCGCGAGAAAGGTGTGTAACGGACGTGTGCATGGGGAAAGAGTGCGCTGTCAAGAGTGAGGGAGAATGCATGCCTGTGGTGAGTGTTACAGAGGGTGTAACGGGAGAGTGTGCGCAAGAGTGTGCGTGAGAATGGTGTGTAACGGACAGGTGCATGAGGAAAGAGTGCGCTGTCGAGAGTAAGGGTGAGTGCGCGACCGAGAGTGGAGGTGAGAGTAGTGAGAGTGGCACGGAGCGTGAGTTAGTTGTGACAGGGGAGCGAGGATGTACACCTGGCATTGAAGGACGCACACCTGGAATGGTAGAGTGTGTATGGGAATGCACGCTGGAATTGGTCGTGAGGCACGTGGTTGGGTGTGCGAGTGAGAGCACACCTGTGATTGTCACAGAGGAGGTGACAGAGAAGGGGGCGCGAAGAGGTGTGTTGGTGAGGTGTGCGAGCGACGAATGTGTGCCAAGGTGTTCGGTGGTCAGGTGTGTGACCAAGTCTGTGAGCGAAAGAACGAATGCAATGACGAAGTATGCGGGGTGTACGGGTGGCGTTGGAACACCGAGCTCGGTGAGGGTGAAAGGGGTAGCGTATGCGTGTAGGCATGCAGGTGAGGCATCGACGGTAACCGGGTTAGCGGTTAGAACGACATTTAGCCGAATCGGGTCCTCGGTGCGTGCCGGGCATCGCGTGCCGCGAGAACCAGTGGGGATCCGAACCACGGCGGGTCCGAAAGGACCGCCGTACGTGATCCACGCTGGGCCGCGCTTGGAACGGCCGCGTCCGTGCTCCGCTAGGCGGAACGGGCAGCCCGATAGGAAGGGTCGTCATGGCGACCACTTTTTGTTGAGACGTGCCGGCAGGTCGAGATCGGGACATTGGATGGCTCCGTGCCGAGATGGTGCGTGGGATCTCGGCCCGGGTAAGCCCCCGTCCCTGCCCCAAATGCGGGACGTATCCAGCCGCTGGCACAAAACAACCCGCATTCATTGCTCGGCTGTACGAAGCTGAGCTTTCGAAGTGAATTGGCGCACCGAGAGGATCTAATAAGTAGACGGGTGATGAGGTTAGTGTTTTGGACCCAAAATTAGAAAAAGGCAAAATTTGATGATTGGTACGGTGATTGGCAGACGATTGGCAAAATTTTTGATTGGCTGAAATTTGGCGAGCAAAATTGATAGTGCGACCTCCCCGATGTGTTGGGATGGGCAATCCACCATCCCTCACAGCGGGGGGGGCAAAGGAGCACTAGTTTATGGGGTTGATGGCAGTGAAAACTAGCCCGGGTGGGTTAGGATATTGTGTGTAGGGACCTAGAAGATGACATTAGGTAACGTTAAGGTTAGTTAGTGACAATGACACCTGTAGTGGGGACGCAGGTAGATTAGTGTGGATGATAATGACGTGGTATGTGCTTAGTTTAAAGGGAAGACGGGGAGCACTAAGTTAGCAGGGCAACAGGTAGTTCAGATGATGCCGTGTGAGTGTTGGAGGTGTATTCAAGTGTATTGAGCAGTGTGTGAGGATTGAACAGGTGTGATGGAACAGGTGTGATTGCACAGGTGTGCAACTGAACAGGTGTATGGAGCAGTGTTTGAGTGATGGTGATGGTGAGGTGTGTTGTGTTGACCAAATGGTCCAGGGAGAAGGAGGGTGCAGGTGGCACCAGGTGTGAGTGCACAGGTGTGCACCAACAGGTGTGTGGAATACATGGTAGTGTGGAATATCTGGAGTATTGGAATGGATGGTCGTGGAGTGAGTATGGTGGAAACAATGGAGTGGAGTGGATGGTGCGAAGGTGTGAATGGGGGAAGAGTGGACCCCCATCACGAATACCCGGGGCGGGTAGTGTAAGTGTTAGGTAGAGGGTATAGGTAAATTGTGGTTGGATATTGGCATCTGTGGTGCGGGTGAGAGAATGGTGATTGGATGGGTGCATTAGTGTTGTGGAAATGGCTGGGCGTGTAGCCTGTTAGTGTGTGTAGTTGGTTTGGGCACTCCACCACTGTGAGGATGTCGGCCAGGTGAGGCCGCAGGTGGGCTCTGGGAGCCGGTAGTTGTGGATGGGGCCCGAGGATCCGGAGGACGGACCCGGGTAGCCCAGTGCCAGAGGGCACCGAGTGGGGTGACAGAGCCAGGAGGGGCCTTCCCCAGTTAGTTAGGTTAGGGTGAGGAGCTAGGTAAGCTCGGGTGGCAACTACAGTGGTGGAGGTGTGCAGGTGGGTAGACCTGCTGGGAGAGCTACACGCCCCAGCCCAGAAATTGTGCAAGGGCACCGAGAGATGAATCGGGGGAGTGAGACCCCAAATTGAGAAGCACCACAGTTTGGTCAATGGGAATTGGTTATTAGAACCCATAGTGTAAGTGGCCAATGGATTGGCAGGGCAAGACCCCGGGTAGTGTAAAGTGTGTTAATGTCATTTAGAGGATAGTTAGGATTGGAGTCTCCTCGCACCATCTGCATCCACTCACCTGAGGTGACAGGTACTCCGCACCATGCCATGTTTAATTATTTTTGATGCAAATGTTTGGAATGTGAGACGCATCATGACGTGGGTGTGACATTGTGCGTAATTCCATCTCTCCCTCCTTATGAGGATTGATGATGAATTGGTGATGGCAAATTTTGGATAGGGGGGATTGGAGACGAATTTGGTGTAGAAGGGAAAGATGGGGAAGACAAGACGTAGTGACGAATTTGTAAAGGTGTAAATTGTTGTAAATATGGGGTAAGGGCAAGGGTAGTGTAGGTGACAGGGGGGGTGACGTACGGTAGGGACGAGTTTTTCTCACTTCGCTCTCCGTACGCACTTCACCCTGCATTGCCTTTATTGACGTGTACCCTTGTGACCTTACCCCTCGCTCATTTGTCTTCCCCCCTTTTGTCTCCCACTTGAGGACCTGTGCGCCATTGGGCGCCGAGGGGAGCGTGCGTGAGGTGGCCATTGTGCGCACGAGATTCTCAGAACCAGCATGCATTGCGTTGATGTACCACTTTATGGACCGCTGTTCTGCGGCCAAGTACCACTTGATGGACCCCAGGTTCTGGGGCAGGGCACCTCTGTTGGAGACCGGCCATAGTGGCCAGGGAATCTTGCTTGCGGACCTCGGTAAGGTGGCACCTATGCCAAACAGGTGGACCACCCTTAGTTGGCCCCTGAGGCCCTAAATAAAAATGAACACAAGTTGTGCTTTTTATTATTTCCAAGTAGGCCGCATGAAGCCAGAAGACGTCGGGAAGAACATCGGCCCAGCAGAAAAAGAGAAGACCATCACCAGTTGTTTTGTTGTGTTTATTATGAACAGTGGTGACTGTGCACCGAGTGGTGCTTTTGGTGCTTTTGGGTGCTTTGGTGGTATTGGTACTGGTGCATCGATGCAATGCGTGCTGTCTCCTCCCTCCCAACAGGAATTTCTTTTTCTTGTTCCCTAAAAATAAAATAAAAACACAGGTCCTGGGTTGCGTTGTAAATAAGAAATAACGTCACTGTAAATAATGCTCCCCACCGTAAATGTATTGTTTGAGAACAATTCCGTAATTCGGTTAGCTGTGGGCTTGAGTCTGTTAGACAGGGTGCAATGCAATAGGGGGACATACTTATTTGTGTTTTAAAATCGTCACACTCAGGGTCAGGTTAAAAGTAGAGGGAACTACACCTACGTGTCACACTAAATTAAAGTTGTAGGCCCGGGCACGGACCTGAAGAAAGGAGGGTGCAGTGTAACGAATTTGGAAAGTGTAAAGAATGAGAGAACTGGTTTGCTGTGTTTTAACTGGCCCTCGTAGAGTAAATAAGATCAAAAGACGTCCCCCTAGTTAATTCCATGAACCTACAGACAGGCCACGATATATCTTTTTAAATAGCTTATTTCCTTATTCTATGTAGGCTAAATATGTGTTTCCCACGAGATTGACTCTGCATTGCATCAAACGAAATAGGCGTAGGCCCCTCCGATGATCCATGGCAGCTCAAGTGCCAGGGATTCCCCCACTTGAGCTTTGACAGCAACCGTTTATTGCAGTACTGAACTGCTGTGCAACGTGACGGCGCATTACCTGCAGTGGCTGACCGGTTTTCGACATTTGCGGCCATTACGAACAAGGGGAGTGGCTAGAGAAGACGGGTCGCCCCCCTCGTCATAGGGGGGAGGAGTAAGTCGGCCCCGCTCATCCAACCCAGAACAAGGGGTTTGGCTAAGAGAGGGCGGAACGGGAACCCCCGAGAAAGTGCGCGAAGGTTCGGTGAGAAACCAATATAAACCGCCGCGGGACGCACTCCGTCCTCTTGCTCTGACCCCGTCCTCTTGCTCTTACCCCGTCCTCTTGCTTGCTGTCGCTCGTTGTTGCTGGGGAGAAGGAAGACGCCTGAACGAGCAGGTGTGACCGAGCCTGCGAGCCATCGTGCGACCAGCTGCGCTGCAGCTAAGGGGACGCAGGCCACGAAAAGGGCGCGCCAGGCAGCAATCCACGCTGGACCCTCCATTGCCTCCCAAAACAACCATCCATCCTCAAGCCATACCTGCCTGCAATTTCCCCCGTGTAAGTGTGAATGTCGTCTGTCTTGAATGTTGTCCTGGGGTTTATAAGTAAACTGCATAGTATAAGCTAATGATTTCCCTGTGTCACCTGCTTCTTCCATCCATTGCTTGTAAATAACTTGATTGCTCCTTTTTGCTTGTGTGTGTATAATAAATCTGTTCTTCCTCTGTACTCTGTCTTCCTCCTCTCTTCCTTCTCTTTCGGTCGCTTTAGAGGTTTCCAAATTGAATACCTGTGGCGCGATTTGGTCAACGTTTGGGGGAGTCGGGCTAATCGGGGATCCTGTAACGGTCGCGGTTGACCATCCGCTCGGCCCAAAGTAACATCTTGTCCGCGACCCGTAACAATATATATATATATATATATATATATATATATATATATATATATATATATATATGTATTTATGTATGTAGTGTAACGGATTTGAGAAGTGTAACAATTTTGAGAAAGTGTAACGAATGTGAAAAGTATGGTTTTGTTGTGTGTAACTGACCCTCGTAATGTAAAGAATGGTCGCAGCTCGTCCTCTTAGTTAATTCCATAAACCTACACACAGGACACGATATATCCTTTTAAATAGTTAGTCCCTTATTCTCTGTGTAGGCTAAGGATGTGTTTCCCACTAGTTTGACTCTTCATTGCACCGAATTAAATAAGAGTAGGCCCTCTGACGCCCCATGGCAGCTTCCAAGTGCCAGGTTCGCCACTTTGCTGCAATTGCCTCCTTAGGCACTTTACTGCATTTTCATCTGCCGTCCACTTTGCTGCATTTGACTCCATTACGCACGAGGTAACGCCGAAGAAGAAAGGTGGGTCTCCACCTCGTCATAGAGGGGAGGAGTAAGGCGGCCCCGCTCATCCAACCCAGAACGAGGGGTTTGGCTTGAGAGGGCAGAGAGAGAACGTTTGGGGGAGGTTCGCAAAGGGTGAAGGGCGGGGCCTATATCCCGCCGTGGGACGCTCCCCAAGAGAGATACGAGATGAGCTTTTACGGAGATGGGCCCAGGAGTTGCGCTGGAGACGAGCAGGTGTGACCGAGCCGCCGTGAAACGTGCCGCGCTGCAGGAAAAGCGGACCGGAGCAACGCAAGGAGCGCACGAGGCAGCAGTACAGAGAAAGGAACTTCGCCCGTGCAGTTTGGGACCAAAGCTCGGCTTCTTGACGGCGGTGCCTTCTGGCCCGACCGTGCCCAGTACCCGCTGAACCTTCCTTGCCTCTAAAAGCCACCCATCTCCAAGCCATTCATTCCTGCCTGCATTTCCCCGTGTAAGTGTGATCGTCCGTCTGTCTTTAACGTTGTCCTGGGGTTTATTAATTAAGCTTGTATAGGTAAGCTAAAGATTTCACTGTGTGCCTGCTCCTTCCATTTTCTGTATATAACCAACTGCTCTCTTTGCTTTGGCTAGTGTAAATAATTAATAAAACCTGTTATTCCTCCGCACGTCTTCTTCTTCTTCCTCTTTACATTCGGTCGCTTTAGAGGTTTCCATATTGAATAGCTGTGGCGCGATACGGCCAACGTCTGGGTGAATCAGGTGAATCGGGGAAAACTGTTAGGTCGCGGTGCCTTCGCTCGGCAAACAACATCCTTAACCGCGGACCGTAACAGTATGTATATATGTATATATATATATATATATATATATATATATATATATATGTATGTATATATGTATATATATATATATATTGTTATGGATATGAGGATTGTATATTTTTTTATTGTGTGTTTTATTAATATTGCTTGATTCTGGACCCTCCTGCCTCCAGTGTTGTGTAAAGGTCAAAGGGCGTCCCATAATTAGTCCATAAAGCATACACGTCAGCCAATCATAGATTTCCCCCTGGTTGATAGTTATATCTTTATTATGTGTATTCGGGTAAGGCCTTGTCTCCCATTAAGATGACACTCCATTGCACCAAGTGAAATAGAGTAGATTCCTTTCACTTTCCCCTTTCATCATTGCCAAGCCACGATTGCCAATTACATCCCCTCCAAAACCACCATTGAACATGTGCTCGGGTCGGGGAAGACGGGCGTGCCCGCCCGTTGTCATCAAGGGCGGAGCCAGAGGGTCGCGCGACCAACCAGGGCCGAGGTGAGCACACCGAGGGGCGTGTCCTAAAGGCCGGCGGCTTGATCGCCGGAGGCGCTATAAAAGCACGCGCGCAAGGTACTGCGTAAGAAGATCATCCAAAGGAGATCATCCAGCAGCGATTCTTGTCCAAAGGAGATCATCCAGCAGCGATTCTTGTCCAAAGGAGATCGTCCAGGGAAGTACAAAGCCTGCTATTCGTCGCCTTGCTAGCCAAAGTTGGACCAAGCAAGAGAGTTGGGCAAGAAGCAAGCACGTTGTTCAGTTGTGTGGTTGGACCAGACGAGTCCTGGCAAAGCACGCGACGTCCCCAGAGCAGCCGCAGCCACAGCAGCAACGACAGCAGCGTGGGGCCTTGACGGCAGTTCCGGAGCAGGGCCGCGAAGGAACGGTGGCGGTCAAACGCGCCGATCGTGCTGCAGTACCATTGGACCTTCCTCTCCCTCCAGCCATCCACCTCCTGCCTCTCCATCCTTCTTGTGTACGTGAGTTTGTTTTGTTTGTTCTGTCCTTGGGTTAATTAAGTTTGTATAAGCTAGCGTTGCACTGTGTCTAATATCTTCTGTAAATTATTTTCTTATCTTTCCTTCTTCCTTGGTTATTTTGAGCCTGTAAATAGCAAATAAATTATCTTCGTATTTCCAACCTTTTTGTCTGCTTCTTCACATCCGTGTCGCCTTAGTCTTTTCCCTATTGAATATCTGTGGCGCGATCCGGCCAACGTTCGGGAATCGGGTTAGTCGGGGTAACTGTACGGCCGCGGGGCCATCCGATCGGCAAACACAACATCTTATCCACGGTCCGTAACAATATATATATGTATGTATATATGTATATATGTATATATATATATATATGTATGTATATATGTATATATATATATATATATATATATATATATGTATATATATATATATATATATATATATATATATATATATATATATATATATATATATATATATATATATATATATGTATATATATATATATATATATATATATATATTGTTGCGGATTTGTAATTGTTGTAAATATCACCCTCTGTAAGTGTAATGAATTCTTGTAAATATCTCCGTTTTGTGTAAAGGTCAAAGGTCGTCCTCTTAGTTAGTCCATATACATGCACGTAGCAAATCATATACCCTTCTAAATAGTTATTTCTTTATTATGTGTATTAGTTGAAGGCTGTGTTTCCCATTAGTTGACTCTACATTGCACCGAATTCAAAGAAGATAGATTCCCTTTCAATTCCCCATTTGTCCGCAATTGCCAACTGCATTCGCCCTCCATTGAACACGCGGTCGGTTCGGAGAAGAAAGGCGTGTCTCCGTCATCGGAGGGAGGAGTGAGCCAGCCCCGATCAACCAACCAAGGATGAGGGGTTTGGCTTGAGAGGGCGAAGAAAGAACGACCGGGGAGGTTCGCGAAGGTTCGAGGGTGTGGCCTATATAACCCGTCACGCGACGCCCCCACCAGAGATGATTGAGGGAGGGAGATGCGTCAGACAGTTGGCAGTCCACCGGGAGAGAGTTGAGTGGAGTTGTTCAGTTCAGTGGAGGAGGAGCAGTGAGGTTGAGCTCAGTTGAGGAGAGAGTGAGACACGTGGAGAGGAAAGCGAATGAGAATCGGCACGCCCTGCTCGCGATACCAACCAGCACTCTGAGAACAACCAGTGCGTGCACGCGAACATCGACGTGCCGCGGTCTTCGGATCTCCCTGTCGCCCGTTCTGTGAACCAGAGTGCGAGGAGTCGGAGCTGTCACCTCCAGCCCTGCCGTTCGCACGAACCTGAACCTCCTCATCCCTCCACCCATTCCTGCCATTCCATCCTTTTGTGTACGTGAGTTTGTTTTGTGTGTCTTGTCCCTGGGGTATAAGTAAGTCTGTATAAGCTAGAAATTGCACTGTGTCTTCTGGTCCTTCCATCCTTCTGTAAATTATTTTCGTATCTTTCCTTCTCCTTGGTTCTTTTGGTCTTGTACATAATAGTTAGTAATAAATTATATTTGTTCTTCCTACCTTGCCTTTCTTTCCTTTACATCCGTTTCGCTTTAGTGATTTCCCCATTGGATACCTGTGGCACGATTTGGCCAACGTTTAAGAATTGGGTCAGTTACTTGCTAATGGTTCGTGCCGCGGCTGCTAATCCGCTCGGCAATTAACATCTTGTCCGCGGTCGCGAACGGGGTTGCTCACCTGCCTCCCTGGAGGGAGCTGCGCAACTTCAGGACTCTCGTCGGTCAGTCACACACAAGGGGACTAATCCCCCCTTGGCAAGGGGAAAAAGGGCCGACGGAGAGATGACTTTTCAAGATGACTTAGAACCAAAAGTTCATTGGAATTATGTTGAAATTATTCTAGATTTTGTTCGTGACATTTAAAAGAAACAAAAAACACATTTGACATTTCGAAGCAAATAAATTGATCCTTGAAAGTGATGTAAACTGATATCGAACTCAATTCATGGACAGTACTGTGTTAAACTTCTGTACGTTTTCCAGAAGTATCTCTTTATTTTGCACATTAGCCAAATTTTTTTAAACAAAAACCAAAGTTAAATTACGACTGGGATTACGGACAGTAAAATTACAGTTCAGTACTTCGTGTAACCCCCACGAGCATTCAGGAGAGCACGTTGACGACGTGGCATGCTGTTCATGAGATTTGCCAAGGTTTGGACAGGAATCGCTTGCCATGCAGTGACAATAGCCTGCTGCAATTCACGCACAGTGGTGGGCCGCTGGACCAAGTTGTCGATTTGACGCGTTAATTCTGCCCACAAGTTCTCTATCGGATTCATAGCCGGGGACATGGCAGGCCACTCCATATGCTCGATACCACGGTCAACAAGAAAGTGTTGGATCATGCGAGCACGATGAGGCCGTGCATTGTCATCTTGGAAGACAAAGTTTCCTCGAAAGGCTGCACGAGCAAATGGAAGCAATGTTTCTTCCAGAATGGCCCTGTACTTGAACTGGTTCAGGTTTCCATTCAGAACAACCAGGTCAGTTTTGCCCACTGCATGAAAAGCAGCCCAAACGGTCACCCCACCACCTCCAGCTTGGACTCTTGGTACTATACAATCTTCGTTGTAGGCTCCATGCACTTGTCTGCATACTTGGACGTGGCCATCTTGACGATAGACCAGAAATCTAGACTCGTCACTGAAGGTCACGTGATTCCAGTGTCCTGGCTGCCATTGACGGTGCTCTCTGGCCCATTGTAATCGGCGCTGGCTGTGTTGTCTGGTCAGGCGTGGCTTTCTCAGGGGAAGCCTGGCACGATAGCCTGCTTGAACCAGTCGTTGGTTGACTAGCCTTTTGGATACAGGCACATTTGTCAGTTGCTGCCACTCAGCCCTAAGCCGATTAGCTGACTTGGTACGGCCATTGCAGACTAACCGGCAGACTAACCAGCTGGCGATCATCTCTCCTTGTGATTCTGCGGGGACGTCCTGGTCTCAGTATTGGAGTAGGGACACCCCTCTGAGCATTTCGTTTCTGGATCTTTGACACCTGACCTTGAGTGATGCCATACTGCCAAGCAATAGCACGCTGTTTCATGCCGGAATTTCGTAAAGCCACCACTCCATGAGAAACAGCATTGTCAAGTTGACGGACCATCTCCAGAGGAAGCGGCAATAACTTTAGTAGACGTGCAGCAGCTGTTTTCCACTATAAATACAGAACCAACAACCCTTATATACCCGATTGTGAAGCCAATCGTCAAATGTACCTGTCCTTACATTTTGTCACGCCACCTGTGATATTATCCTGTTATTGACTTCTTGCTGCGAAAGACAATCAGTGACATGGTTCTTTTGACAAATAAATCACTGAAGTGTAAAAGAAACTCACCAGATTGATATACTGAGTTCAGAAAGTAAACCCAAGTCAAGAATAAAAAAAATATTCCATATTAAATGCCAAGTCTGTATATATATACACACACACAAAGCCACCACCTGCCAATCACAAGCATCTGACAGCCCTCTTGCTTTCCACCTCTTACCACTTGGCCCTCTTTGACAAACCACACCTCTCCCCCATCAGTCTCCTTCTCCATTCTTCTTTCTCTCAACCTCAACACCTCTTGTTGCACCATCTGCACCACCACCGCCAGCACCTGATCATGTCGCCACCTGTATTGTCCTGCTGCCAATGCTACCGAACATGCACTCAGTGCATGCTGCACCGTTCCCACACCTCCACACAAATAACATCTCTCCTCCTGCAACAACCCCCACCATCTAAAGTTTACTGGTGACGGAAGCACATCATACGTTGCCCGCAACAGGAAATTCAACAATATTGGCTCCATCCTCCAAATCTCTTGCCACTTCAATATCCTCACCCGCACACCTTCCCACTTAGTCCAAGCACCTTGCTGTGCCTAACCGACTGCTTTCACATATGTCCCCTCCTCTTCCTTTCTTCTCACCTCCCTCTCAACCATCTTCCTCCTCTCTTTCACACATGCCTTTCCCCATCGCTCATGCTCCATCCACCCCAAGCCATGCTTCCCATGCTGTACCATCCCCATGACCTCCTCCTGTTGCAACCGCTCCTCCATCTCATCCACCTCTGCTCTTGCATTCCACTTCCGACTTCCCTTCTTCTCTGGGAGAGCATTCTTTACTACTGCATCACTTGAATCCCGCAACATCATGAATTCCCGCACCCTCACCACCTTAAACTCCTCGGTTAATGATGTCAAGGGAAACTGGAGATTTCCACCCTGACCATAAAAGGTAATGTTCGTCAAACAGCGTGGCACTCCCAACCACCTCCTCACAAACCCACTCACCACAACCTCCATCTTCTCTACATGCCCAATTGCAATATCATACATCATCGATGGCCACAATACTCGTGGCATCAACCCAAACGTCAAACACCATACCTTCAACTTACCTGGCAAACCACATCCATCAATCCTCTTCAAACCTCTCAAAAGCTTGTTTCTGACCTCCTCCACTCTTCCCACATCATTCAACTCCACTGTATACCATCTTCCCAAACTCTTCACAGGGGCCTCTACCAATGATGGAAACACCTCCCCCCCCAGCTCAAACCTGTGCATGTTATCCACCACTTCACGTCTCACTACCACACTCCTCGATTTTCTTGCTTTAAATCCCATTCCTGCCCACCGCATCAACCTTTCCAGTCGTCCCAGTACCTCTACTGCTGCATCAGCGGACTGTTGGACAACTGTCAGGTCATCCATGAATGCAAACATTGCTGGCAACCTCTGACCAGGGGCTAGCTCCACTTCTTTCCCATGTCCACTCACTGCACGTATCACGTATATTTATATATATATATATATTTATATATATATATATTTATATATATATATATATACAATATATATATATATATATATTTATATATATATATATATTTATATATATATTATATATATATATATATTTATATATATATCTATAAATATATATATAATTATTTATATATATATATTTATATATATATATGCTTCGTTATTTGAAGCTGACTTCGTTATTTGAAGCCGATTTAAAAAACGGATAAACTTCAGTATTTCCTGAAACCTGCAAGTTTGGTTAAAGCAGTGCTTGCTGCACTGTCTGTCTGTCCGTGCAACTAACTCAGATATTTAAAGCTGGTATGGGCGCAAGTCGCGTACTGGCTTTGGAGACAGCGATGCTGAGGCCAGAGATTGGAATGGATAAAAATATCCAATGCTTGAAGAGACCAATAATTTACTAACATATGCATTCAATTAACTATTGATTTCATGTGCTTTATTTAATGGACTTTCCAGTCGTATTTTGCAATCCGCACTTTATTGGTACCGTATGATCTGCACGAGGTTTGTAAACCTTAGTTTTATAATAAATAATGTTGTCATGCCTGCTTCTCTTCAGTTCTGATTACATTGCAAGTTATTTTCGACTTGTATAAACATTTTCTGGAGTTTCACATGGTTAACATTATTGAGATTGCCGTGTGTCTTGTGCCCAATCTGCAAAATACAAAATTCGCAAAAAAATTCCACATCTCCAGACTCGTTTTTGTAAAATTTGTGAGGGCTATAAATAGCTCCCCTGGATTTCTTTGGGAGTGTGATCGCATTTGATCAAGCAAAGCTTGCGTAGACCTCACCATTGCTTCACCTTTGTACATCAGCATGCGTAAACATGTGCATTCTCTACCTCTGCGGGAAAATTAGTACGCAAATCAAAAGTATCCACAATAGAAATTGCTGACTGCTCATGCATAGCGGAAGAGGAAAAGGGGGTTTTTCTGTACCAACATTTGCTAGCTTTCAGTGGTAAATGTGACAAAGATACAAACTTTAAAAAAAAGTAAACAAATTGCACTCGGCCAATCCAGAACCCAGCAAATTTTTCCCCCAAATTAACGAGCCGGATCTGGACCAAATTTTTGCTACTGAGTCCCAGCACCACAAAGATGTTGTGCTCCACCAGTAGCAGGTTAAAATAGAAATGAATGAATGAATGATCGTTTTTAAGGCCATTTTCCCCGCTAGAGCGGGGGTTAGCCAGGTTAAAATAGAATCAATCAAATTCCTGCAAGCAGGCTCAACATGTAACTTTTCATACAAAAATTCAGAAACTCATTACAAGAGAATTAAAATAATTATTGAAAACTTATTCCTAACACTTGATGAACTGTTGCCTGGCATGGTCAAATCAAAATGAAGGCAAAGCACGAAAGTCCTCAAAAGTTGACATTTAACCTTCTGTCTGAACTCAACCACAAGATCCAACACCATCAGCAAAATATTCCCAAAAATTCCATGTTAAAAAAAAAATCCAATTTAAAAATTCCAAAAAATCCAGTCCTGGTGACCTATTTTCAAAAAAATTCCCTGGGAGGTCTGGATGACATCGTGGACTGAATGGGGATGATGTAATTATTGATATCCTCTGATTATTACTAAGCTATGACATAATCACAAACTTTCTGCATGCAGTGGTTAATCATGATAAGGTATCGAGTTATATGATAAGTGGGAATTCCTTGGATATTTTGCATGCCTTTTTCAGAGTTAGAAGTCAGGGCAGTGCAATCCTGCCAATAGATTTTGTCATTTCACAAAGGAATAATCCATCAATTGTGAAGAAATGGGTTTGTGCAATGCTATTGCTTTTTGAATTTATAGAAATCCATGCCATTTGTTTCTGTCAATTCAATGGGAATGCTTAAAATGATGTACCATGCATGCAAGATGGTAGCCACAAAAGAGGAAAGAGCTACTGTGTAGCCAACATCACAATTGCAATTAACAAATCAATTGTTAGATTTTATTTCCCTGATAATGGTTCTTTTGTCACATCAGCAACTATTAAAATATTACATTTGCCAAATGGCAGAATTTTGACCTTTCTCAGCATTTTCTCGCCCATACATTCCAGTTTCATTTCTCTCCCCATTTGTCAAATCTCATTCTCTATCCTGCACCCTTTTTAGCCGCGTCGCAGACGCTGCTCATAGAGTGCCCTCTGCTGTTGTTGTTGTTCTTCTTCTTCTTGTTCTTCTTGTTCTTGCAGAGAAGACAAAACCTCAAAGCTCCACCCATTCTGGGAACCATAGCTCCACCCATTCTGGAAGAGCCTTCATATAAACAAATATCCACCATTTTATTAACTCGCATAGCTTTGAGGCCTGTTTTGTAGGCCCGTGGTGTCTTCCTCTCTCACACAGTTTTATTTCAAATCAAATTCGATATATCATTTCATTTTTCACAGTCGTTAACATAGTTTTAGACTCGGTTGAAAAAAAACGGGAAGAAAATCCGATGAAAGTTGCCCTTTATAGAACGAAATGAATTCTCAAAGGCCTGTAACTTCAAGTCCATTGAGATATATATTTTTTAAATCGCGGCATGGTCAGTCATACACCGCCCGAAATAACAGACGGGAAAATGCCGAGATATATTAAAAATTCGTCCATTTGATGACAATCGTCACGATGAAATATTTAATTTATACGTCGTCACAATAATGTGGAGAGAGGAGCATAGCTTCGTTCACGTGTCGCCACACACGGGAAATTGCCGAGATATATATATTTTTAAATCGCGGCATGGTCAGTCATACACCGCCTGAAATAACAGACGGGAAAATGCCGAGATATATTAAAAATTCGTCGCCACACACGTGAAATTGCCGAGATATATTTTCACTTTGCACAAAAATAACATCAAGTAATCGAATCAATAGGAATGTCCTGTGCCTATAACATCGACGTTATAGGCACAGCTGCATCTAGGCATTGTGTAACATCGACGTGGCTTTTGTTTTAATTAAAACTTTTTGTACTTGTTTTCTTTGTAGACCACTCTACTCTCCTCGTTACTCCTTTTGAAATTTTTATTCCATGAATGCTTTTCTCTTTCTCTTTTCCTCCATGTACGAAAAGTAGATAGCTCCTTAATTAGCCACTTGGTGAGCATTCTACAAGAAACTTGGTAACTGTACACACCCTCACACTTGTTGACTCTGAGCTGCTTCAGCTATTCCACAGCGAAACAGAAGACAAGCACATTGTGGGCTTAATGGAAGTCGATTTACCAGAATCTTAAATAACTTTGGAATTGGATAAGTATATACAGTATGTGTAGGTAAAATAAGTGAAAGAACTGTAATTAAAGATATTACAATTAAACTTGCAAAAAAGAAAACTGCCTCTTTTTCCTTGATAATGTAACTTCGCCCCCTGTGTTTATATCACATGCTGGATGGTGAAATACTGTATAACTCGACCACACAAAGTTGGAATTTTCGGAACTAATTTAACATATAGCCCGCGGGTTATTTGCGTGAAAATACAGTACTAGTATGTACACGATAATACAACATGTAAAGCAAAAATAAAAACGTTTTCAGTTTCCCAATGTATTTGATATATGAGTACTTAAAGGTAACTGTTATTTGAAATTGACTTTCACAGAAATTTTAATTATTATCTACCTATATTGCACACTTCTAACTTTCCACAATTGGGCAATGGGGAATAGCACCACAGAAGTTGATAGCACCACAAAAGTTAACATAACCCAAACCTTAACACACACATTAGTACTTGGCCTGGACGATTATGGAAAAACCTATATTACGATAATGGACCTCGTTATCACGATTATCGCGTTATAATGATAATATAAACAAGAAGAAAAAGACATAAAATGTCATAGCCCCCGCCGTGGTTTTCGTAATATTGCTGTACAGATTTGAAGGACATCAGTCGGCCATCTTTGGTCGGATGACAAAATGAAATCTTCTGCATATGTATGCCCATGTATTGTCTTTGTGCCAAGTTTGAAGAAAATCTGATCATGCATGTCCGAGAAATTGTTGGAGACACGTTTAGGTAACAATATGGCTGCCAGTCAGCTATCTTGGATCTGATCTCAAAAACAAAATTACGTGCGTATGTAAACCAGCATTCATTATCTGTGTGGCAAGTTTGAACAAGATCGGCAAATGCATGTCCGAGAAATGGCTGAGGACGTGTTCAACATCAGATTTTTTTTTACAACTAAAATGGCCGCCAGTAGGCCATCTTTGATTGTATAGTGAAAACAAAATGATGTACATATGTACACCATCATGTATTGTCTGTTTGCCAAATATGAACAAAATCGGTCAATACACGATCTCCTAGATATGGTTGCAGACACACGGACGCACAAGACCAAATCCATAAGCACCGTTTCAGACTAAGTCCAATAGTCAGGCAGATAGGTGTAACAATTGTGGGTTTATACGTACAAGTATGAAATTTGGCACAGTCATAGATAATAGTCTAATGAATAATTCCAGATATGGACCCACCGCGAAAACGTCCTATGGTAGCCGTGGCGGCCATTTTACAAAATGGCCACTTTTAGTCTAGTGGCTAGATAGGGGTCTCGTGCACCCCCCCGAAATATACTTCTCATTGGTGTCTATAGATAGGAAAAAATGTGTAGAAAATGATTTGCTATGTTAAATAGTTGAAAAAATGTCCCACGTATCATTTTTATGCAAATTAGTGCAAATTAGCAAATTAAATAAAGTGCAAATTAGCAAATTAAATAAAGTTTTTATTTATTTATTGCAACTTGTTATCGTATCTTATCTTTTTTTTCAGTTGGTGTTTCGAACAGCGAAATGTCTAAGAGTTATCAGCTAGTGGATCCACTGCAACCTGGACAATCAAAGGCGCAGGTACAGACGGATTGGAACAAGTGCGTTTTGTGCCAAAAAATCACACGAGAAAGTTTGCAATGCCCAGCAGAATCAAAACGGCACGATGTTGGAGTTGGTTATTCTACCATTGCCTTCAACATCAGACGTTTCAATGAACTTCACGAATTACCGATGCCACTAGAATTAGGACGCCTTGATGACGGGAATGGCATTGAAGCTACGTTTCTGGAGAACAATGCCAAGTGGCACAAATCTTGCCATACAAAATTCAATAATATAAAACTACAACGAGCAGAAAAAAGGAAATGCACACAGGGTTGCGACCCTGATGCTACTTCATCCAAGAAATACACTCGTCAAGTCGCTCATCATGAAGTGGCAGCATCGGATGTCTGTTTTTTATGCGAAGATGTGTCAACTTCCGAACCACTCCGTGAGGCATCAACTTTTCGTCTAGACTCACGCGTACGAAGATGTGCATTAGACCTGCAGGACGAGAGGCTACTTGCAAAATTGAGTGCTGGGGACATGGTCGCACAAGATGCAAAATATCATCCAAGGTGTCTTGTGGGACAGGCCAGCACTTCAGGTATATTCCAGCACATGAAATTGCAGCATTCCTCGGACCAGATAAGTCACAGGCCCTCCCGATGTTCCATGCATACACAGGGTGTGACACAGTCTCGTCATTTAATACATGGGGCAAGAATACAGCCTGGGATACCTGGAAAGTATTTGACGAATTGACGCCAGCGTTAGTTCATCTCTCCACGGGGACAGCAGACATCTCTGATGACGTTGTGGCAGTGCTCGAGCGGTTCACCATTCTTCTCTACGATCGCACCAGCAATCTCGTCAACATAGACGAAGCTCGACAGGCACTCTTCACGAAGAAAGGACGAGCCATGCAAGCTATTCCCCCTACCAGAGGAGCCCTGGTACAACAAATCAAGAGGGCTGTGTACACGGGTGGTCACTGCTGGGGAAACATGCTCAAGGTTGTTATGGATCTGCCCTCACCTGGGGATTGGGGATGGATCGATCCCCACAACTGGAAACCCCTGTGGTCCATGCTTCCTGAAGCCAGCATTTCATCAAGGGAGCTGATTTGTTGTAAATGCAAAAAGGGTTGCAAGGGACGATGCAAGTGCAAACAAGCTAGTTTGAAATTAATGTACCGCTTTGTGCCAGTGTGGTGGAGAAAATTATGACGTATAAACAAGATCAAACTGGAACTATCTAGTAATATGAGTTACCGTTACAGTGCTTGGTGGGTTAATTGACATTGCTGGCAACACAAATGCAAATTGTGGTCATTTGGAGAATACAATTATGGCATATATGTGTATCTAGAGTCATTTCATTAGAACATAAAGAAGCATTTGTGTCGTCCGGTAAAAAATAATCGTGGTCAAAACGGCCATTTTGTAAAATGGCCGCCATGGCTACCATAGGACGTTTTCGCGGTGGGTCCAGATCTGGAATTATTCATTAGATTATTATCTATGACTGTGCCAAATTTCATGCTTGTACGTCTAAACCCACAATTCTTATGATGGATACACCTATCTGCCTGACTACAATGGGGGTAATAATGTAATTAGTGCCTTGAGAACCATGTAGCATACAATAACAATCCACATAAAAACAAACTAAATAGTCATAGAGAT
>NC_136262.1:85368353-85409210 GCF_964187855.1 Myxine glutinosa | reverse complement strand
TTGTTTTCGCATTTTGGTTATTTTGGAAAATTTTCTTAGTTTTAACCATGGGTCCTAAGAAATTGAGTGCCAAGGGCAGTACTGAGAAGAAGAAGAGGATGATGTGCTTGGATATAAAACACGCAATCGTCGAAAAACATGAGTGAGGTGTGCGTGTTGTCGACTTGGCGAGGCGGATGTGAAGGCAGCTGAAGATTTTATTATAACTTTTGCCGAACTGATAGAAGCCGAACGATACATCCCCCAGCAAATCTTCAACTGTGACGAGACAGGGCTCTTCTGGAAAAAGATGCCGAGGAGGACGTATATAATGGCAGAGGAGAAGAGCATGCCAGGCCACAACTTGTTCAGAGTGCCGGCGATAGCTCGCCTTCTCTTTGTGGAAGACACGGTGAGATCCTCAACATCCAACAACTAATGGGACGCAAACGGGGCGCCCAGTTTAGCGGTACACACATTGATGAATCACCCTGCCTGTGAAACACCGACATGACAGGTTATAGCTGGGTCGGGATTCAAACCCAGGCTGGACAGTTTAGAGTCAAGTGTGCATACCTCCAGTCCAGGCCATCCTGCCAACTTGTATGCTGCATACAGGTGAAATATAAAGCGCGAGATATTTTTTATATATACTGTATATTTAAAAAAAAATTGGTGTGGTTTTTGGCGGGCTGGAACGGATTAATAGCATTTCAATGCATTTTAATGGGGAAATTTGATTTGAGAAACGAGCAAATTGAGTTACGAGCTCGGTCACAGAACGAATTAAACTCGTAAGTCAAGGTTCCACTGTATATATATATATATATATATATATATATATATATATATATATATATATATATATATATATACAGACTTGGCATTTAATATGGAATATTTTTTTTGTGGGGGTGAACTTACTTTTCAAGATGACTTAGAACCAAAAGTTCATTGGAATTATGTTGAAAATATTCTAGATTTTGTAAAAACCACATTTGACATTTCGAAGCAAATAAATTGATCCTTGAAAGTGATGTAAACTGATATCGAATTCAATTCACGGACAGTACTGTGTTAAACTTCTGTACGTTTTCCAGAAGTATCTCTTTATTTTGCACATTAGGCAAAAAAAAATTCAACAAAAACAAAAGCTAAATTATGACTGGGATTACGGACAGTAAAATTACAGTTCAGTACTTCGTGTAACCCCCACGAGCTTTCAGGAGAGCACGTACACGTCGAGGCATGCTGTTCACGAGATTTGGCAAGGTTTGGACAGGAATCGCTTGCCATGCAGTGACAATAGTCTGCTGCAATTCACGCACAGAGGTCGGCTGCTGGACCAAGTTGTCGATTTGACGCGTTAATTCTGCCCACAAGTTCTCTATCGGATTCATATCCGGGGACATGGCAGGCCACTCCAGATGCTCTACACCACGGTCAGCAAGAAAGTGTTGGATCATGCGAGCACAATGAGGCCGTGCATTGTCATCTTGGAAGACAAAGTTTCCTCGAAAGGCTGCACGAGCAAATGGAAGCAATGTTTTTTCCAGAATGACCCTGTACTTGAACTTGTTCATGTTTCCATTCAGAACAACCAGGTCAGTTTTGCCCCCTGCATGAAAAGCAGCCCAAACTGTCACCCCACCACCTCCAGCTTGGACTCTTGGCACTAAACAATCCTCGTTTCTGGGCTTCATCCCCTTGTCTGTGCACTCGGACGCGGCCTTCTTGACGATAGACCAGAAATCTAGACTCATCACTGAAGGTCACATGATTCCAGTGTCCTGGCTGCCATTGACGGTGCTCTCTGGCCCACTGCAATCGGTGCTGGCTGTGTTGTCTGGTCAGGCGTGGCTTTATCAGGGGACGCCTGGCACGATAGCCTGCTTGAACCAGTCGTTGGTTGACTAGCCTTCTGGATACAGGCACATTTGTCAGTTGCTGCCACTCAGCCCTAAGCCGATTAGCTGACTTGGTACGGCCATTGCAGACTAACCGGTGCAGCTGGCGATCATCTCTCCTTGTGGTTCTGCGTGGACGTCCTGGCCTCGGTATTGGAGTAGGGACACCCCTCTGAGCATTTTGTTGCAGGATCTTTGACACCTGACCTTGAGTGATGCCATACTGCCGAGCAATAGCACGCTGTTTCATGCCAGAATTTCGTAAAGCCACCACTCCATGACAAACAGCATTGTCAAGTTGACGGACCATCTCCAGAGGAAGCGGCAATAACTTTTGTAGACGTGCAGCAGTTGTTTTCCACTAATACAGAGTGCAACAACCCTTATATTCCCGATTGTGAAGCCAATCGTCAAATGTACCTGTCCTCACATTTTGTCACGCCACCTGTGATATAATCCTGTTATTGACTTTTTGCTGCGAAAGACAATCAGTGACATGGTTCTTTCAACAAAGACATCACCGAAGGGTAAAAGAAACTCACCAGATTGATATATTGAGTTCAGAAAGTAAACCCAAGTCAAGAAAAAAAATATATTCCATATTAAATGCCAAGTCTGTATATATATATATATATATATATATATATATATATATATATATATATATATATATATATATATATATTGTTGCGGTTATGGGATTTGGCCTCCATCCATATCCGCTTGTAAATATTCCCCTATTTCCCCAATACTCCCCAACTATCCCCAATCCCCCATTCCCTAGTCCCATTATCTGTAAACAACACTCTGTAGCCCCGACCTTCCCCTTTTTCCCCCATTAAATGTCGTGCCCAGGTTCACCGCATCTCACGTAGACAACTACAGGACATCTTGCTAGTTATTCTTAGTCTATGTCAGTTAAGGACTCGTTTCCATTAATTCTGACTCTTCGTTGCACCAGAATGTGATTGTATGGCACCGTTAGTAAGTTTAGGACCTCCCAATACCTCCCCGCATCTCTTCCTCATGGAACAACAACACCAACAACAACAACAGCGGCGGCGGCGGCGCGGGGAGTGTGCGCCCTCACTCCGGCTTGGTTAGCCGCCATTGAGCATGTGCTCCGACGGGGTTACCACACAGGGGCTCACTGTCAGCTCCTCGTCAAGGGCAGAGCCCGGTAACCCCCTGCACCCAATAAGAAGCGGCGGACCGATTCCATCTGGGGCGGAGCTAACGAGCCGAGGGCGTGTCACTCCCCGCTGGATATGCACAGGAAGACGGAGGTGACGTCAGATGCGCCCCAGCCATGAAGAAGAACGGACGCCACCTCCAGCGCGACGATACCTACCCGCATCTTTGGACCGGACCGGGTCGATTCTGCCCCTGAGCCAAGGTGCACCTTGAGCCATCGATTCTGCCCTTCCTTGCCATCAATCCCTGTGTGAGTCAGTCTTGTCCCGTTTGTCTGTGGTCTGTCGGGAATAAGATAAGACCGTGTATAAGTGCCCACCTTTCTGTGCTGTACCTCTTGTGCCGTGTAATCTAAACGTTCTGCATATCCCATATTATATCCTCCTCCGGAGGTCTTGAGAACTGTACCCCTGGTGTCGTGTCATTTAACCCAGCCGTTGTGTCCTTTCCTTCATTGATCTAGCGTAGCGCGATTCGGCCAACGTTCGAGTGTAATCGGGTAACTTGTGCGAACACGGCGGCCATTCCGCTCGGCCCATCATAACATCTAAGTCGTGTCCGTAACAATTGGTTGTCAGGAGTTGGATTCGGACCTGGGACTAAATTTGTTAGGCCCAAATTTTGGAACACCAATTGTGTTATTAAGTAACAATTGGTGTCGGGAAGTGGGATCGGTCCCGGAGTGCGTTTCACGCGCTCGAAATTATAACGGCGAAATTTAATTGTGTTTTACAAAAAAAAAAAAAAAACCCGAATTTTGAAAGTCGCGCTATGGCAGACCAAGACGGCTGGGTTCCGGTAGAGGAGAGTGAGGCAGGGTCGATCCAGGACCAAATTGAGGGACATGAGGAGAGCGAAGCAGTGAGGGTAGCAGGGTCGCAAAATGGCGTCGTCGCGCACGAGGTTGCGGGCGCGCAAAATGGCGCCTCGCACATGGCCACGCCGGCCGCGACCGTAGCAGCGCCGCTGGTGGATTCGAACCTTTTCTTCCTGCAAATGAGGGCCCTTATGGGACAAATGGGAGACCAAATTGGAGGTTTGAAAAACAGTATAGAGGCTCAGGGTGAGCGGTTGGGAAACCAAATTGTGGGAATGAGGGCTGATAGTGAGCGATTGGAGGGCCAAATGGGGGTAATGGGAAACCAAATGGGGGTAATGAGGGACGAAGCGAGGGGTACCGGTGAGGGATTAGACAAGAAATTAGAGGGGTTAGACAATGGGATAGAAGGGGTGAAACATGGGTTAATGGGGGTGGAAAATAGAATGGCTGCCCAGGAGAATCAGATAGAGGGAGTGAAAAATGGGTTGGAGGGGTTAGAAAACAGGATGGAAGGCAAATTGAGGGACATGAGGGACCAAGCGGAAAGGGAAGTTAAACAAATGGGGCAGCAGATAGAGGGGGTCAGAATGGGGGTAGAAACTAAACTGGATGTTCACAGGGAGGAAATGGAGCAGATGAGGGTGGCATCTGGGCAGGAGATGCAAGTGATGGGAGAAGAGATCAGAAGAGGTGTGAGTGAGGAGGTCGCAGGAGTGCGCGAGGAGGTGAGGCACTGTAAGGAGTGCATGGAGAAGGAGGTGAGAAAGGGGACTGTAAAATTGCAAGGGGGTATAGAGGAGTTGACGCTGGGAGTAGAACAACTGACAGTGGGACAAAAGGAGTTGGGGGACCAGGTAAAGAAGAACACAGCGGTAATAGAGGGTTTAAAATCGACACAGAAGGAGATGAAAAAGGACGTAGGGGTAATTAAAAAAGAGTGTCAGACGGTACATGAGGACCTGACGAGGAAAATGAACAAAGTGGTAGAGGTGATGGAGGTTAAAGAGTGGGAGGTGCGGGAGCACATAGAAAAAAATAAAGTGGAGTTAGAGGAAGAACTTAAAGGGGCGCACGAGGAGATGAAGGAGGTGAAGCAGAAATTAGAAGAAGTGGAAGAAGGGGTGAGCGAAATTAAGAAGCGATGGAGAGAGGATAAGAAAGAGATAAAGGAGGAAGTAAAAGAATTGGTCCAAAGTCTGTGTTCGGATCGTGATGATGTGCTCATTAACCGGATGAGGGATTCGCAGGTGATGGAGGAGAAGCGAAGAGGAAGAGGACCCGGTGTAAGTGGTGACCAATATGGTCGTGCATATGATGCGCCAGGGGATTTAATAAGCTTGGGGGTCGAGATAGACCCGGATGTTCGTGAGAGGCCAAGAGTGAGGTGTATGGCTGGTCCGGAGGGTATGGAACGAGAGGTGCGAGGTGTGGGTGAGCAAGGTTGTGGTGGTATGGAATGGGTAGCGGGTTGCGGAAGTGTGACCCATGCATCGACACCAACAGGGGTAGTTGTTAGAGGGACCGGGGAGGCACGAGAGCCCCTTGGGGGTAATGTACTGTGGGGGCCCGGCCGGTTCGGCCCCGCGCTGACCCCGCAAGGGGCGACGCACGGGGTCCGGCAGGCGGGCAACGACTCGCATACGAGGTGGTCCCACAAGGTCCCACTCACGCCGTATGACGGTGGGTAAGGGTGGCATCCCTGCCACCCTTCCCATGTGGGGCAAAGGAGCAATAGCTTATGGGGTGTATGGCAGTGAAAACTAGCCCGGGTGAGTTAGGATATTGAGAGGGATCTAGCGAAGATGACAGTAGGTAACGTTAAGATTAGTTAGTGACTGATACCTGTAGTGGGGACGCAGGTAGATTAGTGTGGATTATAATGACGTGGGAGCGCAATAGTTTAAAGGGACGACTGGGAAGCGCAAGTTTCAGAGGGGAGTAGTTAGCTGAGATGATGCCGTGTGTGTGAAGATTGAACAGGTGAGAATTGAACAGGTGTGATTGCACAGGTGTGCAACTGGACAGGTGTGTGGAGCAGTGTGTGAGTAGTGAGTGTTGTGGATCAGCGCGAATGCGCTTGGGGAGAGAAGGGTGCAGGTGGCACCAGGTGTGAGAGCACAGGTGTGCAAGTACAGGTGTGTGGAATATATGGAGCAGAGAATGAGTGGTGTGGAGAGAGTTGGAGTAAGTGGTACGGAGTGGTGTGCATGGTGCGAAGGTGTGGATGGGGGAAGAGTGGACCCCTTTCACGAGTACCCGGGGCGGGTAGTGTAAGTGTTAGGTAGAGGGTATAGGTAAATTGTGGTTGGATATTGGCATTTGTGGTGCGGTTGCAGAATGGTATTGTGGATGGGTGCATTAGTGTTGTGGAAATGGCTGGGCGTGTAGCCTGTTAGTGTGTGTAGTTGGTTGGGCACTCCACCACTGTGAGGATGTCGGCCAGGTGAGGCCGCAGGTGGGCTCTGGGAGCCGTTAGTGTCAGTGGGGCCCGAGGATCCGGAGGACGGACCCGGGTAGCCCAGTGCCAGAGAGGGCACCGAGTGGGGAGAGCGCCAGAGGGCCTTCCCCAGGTAGTTAGGTTAGGGTAAGGAGCAGGTAAGCTCGGAGGCAACTGCAGTGGTGGAGGTGTGCAGGTGGGTAGACCTGCTGGGAGAGCTACACGTCGCAGCCCAGAAATTGTGTGAGGCACCGGGAGATTAATCGGGGGAGTGAGACCCCAAATTGAAAAGCACCACAGTTTGGTCAATGGGAATTGGTTTTTAGAACCCATCGTGTAAGAGGGCCAATGGTTTGGCAGGAGAAAGACCCCGGGTAATGTAAAGTTGTTAAAGTCATTTAGGAAATAGTAAGGATTGATGAACCTGTCGCACCATACGCAGCCACTTACCTGTGGTGATGATGATGACTCCACACCTGTGTTCCTTTGTTCTGTGTTGCAGGAAATAAGAATTGCTGTTTGGATTGGTGAGACGCATCACGACGTGGATGAGACATTGGGGTGATTCCATCTCTCCCTCCTTAGGAGGGACTGATGATGAATTGGTGATGGCAAATTATGATGTTGAGTTGGAGATGGCAAATTTTGATGAGAGTTGAAAATGGCAAATTTGATTGGTTAGGAGGGAGAGAAGACGAATTTGGTTTATGGGAGGAACGGGGAAGACAGTAGGGACGTTTGTTGATGTGTAAAGTAGATGTTTATGGGTAGTGTTGTGTTTTGTGGATACAGTAAGGGGTAAGGGAGGGGCAATGTAGGTTACCTGGTGGGGGGGGGGGCGTACGGTAGGAACGTACCTGTCTCACCTGGTTCCCATGTGCCCCCAGTGTGCATCACCTTGTATTGCGTGCACTTTTGCGCCCTTACCACCTTACTCACTTGTCTGCTTCTTTTGTCTCCCACCTCCGAGGATCTGGCTTTGGGGCAGAGAGAGAGGAGAGAGAGGTGCTGGCTCCGCAGTTGTGGGCCTGTACTTTCGCTGCTTGCTGCCTGGATCGATACACCATATGGACCGCAATGTTTGTGGCCGCCCACCATGGACCGCAGTTCTTTTGCGGGCAAGCACCACCCGTTGATGGACCTATGAGTCAACGTGGCACCTATGCCATACAGGTGAACCACTAATAGTTGGCCCCTGACGGCCACAATTTAGAAATGGACGCGGTTGGCGCCTTTCTTTATTTTTAAAGAAGCAAGAAGGCCAAGTGCACCACATGAAGGCAAGACCAGCGGCAGAACATCGGCCGGCTGCGACACCACCGGTGATTTATGAACATTTTATTGGTGCACCGGATGGTGCTGACTGTGTTATGGGGTGGTGCCTTTGGTGCTTGGATGGGGTGCTCTGCACATTATTAAAGGCCGTAGGGCCACAGAGCACTCGTGGGTTGGTGTATCGATGCTGGCATGCGTGCTCTCTCTATGCATAACATCTGCATGTGTTCCTCCAAAAACAGGTCCTGGATCGTAGTGTAAATATCAGTGTAGTCTTGTGTAAATAATGCTCCCTACCGGCTGTATGTTTAGTTTGAGAATTCTTTCCGCGATTCGGTTATCCTGTGGGTGTGTTTCTGTTAGGAGAAGGGTGCAACGTCGCAGGGGGACATATTTACTCATTTGTGAATATCTGTAAAACTGTCGCACTCAGGGTAGAGTTAATAGTAGAGGGAACTACATCTGAGTGCCACACTAAAGTAGGTAAAAATTTATCGGGTCGGGAGGCCCCGAGGTAGAGAAGGGTGCAATGTTGCGGATATGGGATTTGGCCTCCATCCATATCCGCTTGTAAATATTCCCCTATCTCCCCAATACTCCCCAACTATCCCCAATCCCCCATTCCCTAGTCCCATTATCTGTAAACAACACTCTGTAGCCCCGACCTTCCCCTTTTTCCCCCATTAAATGTCATGCCCAGGTTCACCGCATCTCACGTAGACAACTATAGGACATCTTGCTAGTTATTCTTAGTCTATGTCAGTTAAGGACTCGTTTCCATTAATTCTGACTCTTCGTTGCACCAGAATGTGATTGTATGGCACCGTTAGTAAGTTTAGGACCTCCCAATACCTCCCCGCATCTCTTCCTCATGGAACAACAACACCAACAACAACAACAGCGGCGGCGGAGCGGCGGCGGCGCGGGGAGTGTGCGCCCTCACTCCGGCTTGGTTAGCCGCCATTGAGCATGTGCTCCGACGGGGTTACCACACAGGGGCTCACTGTCAGCTCCTCGTCAAGGGCGGAGCCCGGTAACCCCCCGCACCCAATAAGAAGCGGCGGACCGATTCCATCTGGGGCGGAGCTAACGAGCCGAGGGCGTGTCACTCCCCGCTGGATATGCACAGGAAGACGGAGGTGACGTCAGATGCGCCCCAGCCACGAAGAAGAACGGACGCCACCTCCAGCGCGACGATACCTACCCGCATCTTTGGACCGGACCGGGTCGATTCTGCCCCTGAGCCAAGGTGCACCTTGAGCCATCGATTCTGCCCTTCCTTGCCATCAATCCCTGTGTGAGTCAGTCTTGTCCCGTTTGTCTGTGGTCTGTCGGGAATAAGATAAGACCGTGTATAAGTGCCCACCTTTCTGTGCTGTACCTCTTGTGCCGTGTAATCTAAACGTTCTGCATATCCCATATTATATCCTCCTCCGGAGGTCTTGAGAACTGTACCCCTGGTGTCGTGTCATTTAACCCAGCCGTTGTGTCCTTTCCTTCATTGATCTAGCGTAGCGCGATTCGGCCAACGTTCGAGTGTAATCGGGTAACTTGTGCGAACACGGCGGCCATTCCGCTCGGCCCATCATAACATCTAAGTCGTGTCCGTAACAATATATATATATATATAGACACACACACACACACAGACTTGGCATTTAATATGGAATTTTTTTTTTTCTTCACTTGGGTTTACTTTCTGAACTCAATATATCAATCTGGTGAGTTTCTTTTGCCCTTCGGTGATTTCTTTGTTAAAAGAACCATGTCACTGATTGTCTGTCACAGCAAGAAGTCAACAACAGGATTATATCACAGGTGGCGTGACAACATGTACGGACAGGTACATTTGACGATTGGCTTCACAATCGGGTATATAAGGGTTATTGCGTTCTGTATTAGTGGAAAACAACTGCTGCACGCCTACAAAATTTATTGCCGCTTCCAATGGAGATGGTCCGTCAACTCGACAATGCTATTTGTCATTTAGTGGTGGCTTTACGAAATTCCGGCATGAAACAGCGTGCTATTGCTCGGCAGTATGGCATCACTCAAGGTCAGGCGTCAAAGATCCTGAAACGAAATGCTCAGAGGGGTGTCCCTACTCCAATACCGAGGTCAGGACGTCCCCGCAGAACCACAAGGCGGGATGATCGCCAGCTGCTCCGGTTAGTCCGCAATGGCCGTACCAAGTCAGCTAATCGGCTTAGGGCTGAGTGGCAGCAACTGACAAATGTGCCTGTATCCAGAAGGCTCGTCAACCAACGACTGGTTCAAGCAGGCTATCGTGCCAGGCGTCCCCTGAGAAAGCCACATCTGACCAGACAACACCACCAGCGCCGATTGCAGTGGGCCAGAGAGCACCGTCAATGGCAGCCAGGACACTGGAATCACGTGATCTTCAGTGACAAGTCTAGATTTCTGGTCTATCATCAATATGGCTGTGTCCGAGTGCACAGACAAGTGCATGGAGCCTACAATGAAGATTGTATAGTGCCAAGAGTCCAAGCTGGAGGTGGTGGGGTGACCGTTTGGGCTGCTTTTCATGCAGGGGGCAAAACTGACCTGGTTGTTCTGAATGGAAACCTGAACCAGTTCAAGTACAGGGTCATTCTGGAAGAAACATTGCTTCCATTTGTTCCTGCAGCCTTTCGAGGAAACGTTGTCTTCCAAGATGACAATGCACGGCCTCATCGTGCTCGCATGATCCAACACTTTCTTGCTGACCATGGTGTAGAGCATATGGAGTGGCCTGCCATGTCCCCGGATATGAATCCGATAGAGAACTTGTGGGCAGAATTAACGCGTCAAATCGAAAACTTGGACCAGCAGCCTGCCTCTTTGCGTGAATTGCAGCAGGCTATTGTCACTGCATGGCAAGCGATTCCTGTCCAAAACTTGGCAAATCTCGTGAACAGCATGCCTCGACGTGTACGTGCTCTCCTGAATGCTCGTGGGGGTTACACGAAGTACTGAACTGTAATTTTACTGTCCGTAATCCCAGTCGTAATTTAACTTTTGTTTTTGTTTAAAAATGTTTTGGCTAATGTGCAAAATAAAGAGATACTTCTGGAAAACGCACAGAAGTTTAACACAGTACTGTCCGTGAATTGAGTTCGATATCAGTTTACATCACTTTCAAGGATCAATCTATTTGCTTCGAAATGTCAAATGTGGTTTTTGTTTCTTTTAAAGGTCACATTAACAAAATCTAGAATAATTTCAACATAATTCCAATTAACTTTTGGTTCCAAGTCATCTTGAAAAGTAAGTTCACCCCCACAAAAAAAATATTCCATATTAAATGCCAAGTCTGTATATAGTAGTAGTACTGAATATGTACTAATTAGTGCTGTGCGATAATCGTGCTTTCAATGTATATATAAGTCCTAGTTGTGTATAGCGCAAGACAACAGATCAGACCCATTATAGCAATTACTGCATAATCTGTGAAAAACAAATGTTGCCAGCCAAGTGAGGGTTTCTTCTTCTGGATTGCTATAGCACAGCAAGAGAGCTATAATGTGCATTTGGGAATATGAGATCAAAAAGTCAGTTAAACTTTGAGTTTCATCATGACTTCACCATCACATTAAGTTCAGTGTGACCCCAAGGGACTGACGCGATTTATTAGCCTAATTAGCGAGTTCATTGTGCAACAGACAAAGATAAGAGTACAGCTGTGAACATATGTTTCACCCTGTTTGGGGATCATCAGCTATTGTGTCTTGGTTTGAACTTCCTTTTAGTTTATAGGTATCTGAGCCCCTGTGGAGAGGCAAAGGCAGAGGGAAAGTTGGCAAATGTTTTCGGATAGCTACAGATCCACTGAAACCACTTTGTACACATGTATCTCACTGCTGTTGAAGAAACAGTGACACGTCTACTTTCGGCATAGTCATTCACATAATCTTGGTGGATCGTCTTTCATGTCGAGATCATAGCCTTATGTACATTTCTTTGAGAAAATTTGAATTGTCTGCATGTTCTTCTATTGTTGCCGAAGAGAGCGATTGAACTGCCTCCAGAAGGTAGGCGTATAGATGAGAAAAAAAGAGGAGCAAAAGAGTGAAGATGAGTAGTTTTGGGATTTTAATCTGCCAGGGTTATTGCAAGAACACATGTCCGAGAGTAGCTGGTGAAAGATAAGAGCAGAAAGAGATTCTGTAGACACGAGGAGAGACATTAAAAAACATGAAAAGCCACCAACCTGTCTGTGATGTGAGGGCCAAGGGCCATATGATTTGGCCTCAACATGGAAGATTCCAATATGTTGAAAACTTTATTTTAAACAGAATTCAGGCGAGAGAGATGTCATGCAGGGGCACCAGCCCCCAGCATAGAGCAGTATTCCATTGAGCTACTCATGAAGTCCTTGTAGACCAAGTATGTCTGACTTTCCAAGGAAAAACTTGGATCGACAGAGGTTGCCCAATCTGCAGCTGCCTTTGGATGCCAACTGTTGGCTATGTGTTTGCCCAGGAAGAGTCATGGCTAATGTTGAGGCATAGAGCTTCAAACGACTGAACCTCTTCCAGTTTATGACCAAGGAAATAGCTCGGTGGGTTTGTTTGACAATCATTCTGAAGTGATAGGGTTTCCTGCACTCCTCTCTGTTTAATGGTGAATCATCTCTACCAAACATCATTTCCGGTTCATTATAAATTAATGAGTGTTCAGGTAATTGAACAGTGTGTCTATCTTAACTATCTCCCAAATACCACACCGCTGCCTTGTTTCATCTAAAGTAATTGGATATAATGTTAAAACACCAAACGATATTGTCCAAGCCGAACACGCTCTGTGCTCTTCCTCAGCACAATTCCAAGTTCACCCACACATACTTTATGCCCAAGCATTTGCAATGTATAGTTGGCCCCTTACTGTTTATGAAGTGCAATAAAACATTTAATTAGAATGAAAATAAATTTATTATAGCAATTCTGTTTGCTTGTATTTCTGAATGTTTGCAGCCTGTTGGGGGCAATGCCATCTAGAACAATGTTTGTCTGTCCATATGTCCGCACAAACGTATACCAATCAGAGCTGAAGATCAATTCACATCACAGGGGGATGTGTTTAGTAACCATTACAGCTGCATATTTTACTAAAAGGAAATATAATAACCTTCTGTGGAACGTTTGGGGTCTCAGCGGGTGACGTAAGGTAGGTAGGAGGTTTCAAAAATTCAATACAATTATGATTTTGAAATGCGATCGACACGGACCATGCTCACGAATCCGGAAGTGAACAGATGATAACGGTTCGCTGGTTTGATAATATCTCAATACAATGGTGATTTAACATTATATTTTGATATATTAATACCAAAGTATTCATTTGTGATTGAAATGATGACTGCGAATTGGTATGCCCACCCAGGTCATACTATCCTCTTCAAATAAATTATCAAACAAGACCGGCTACGTCGTTGTTAGACTATTGGCCTTGTTTTATTGTGAATAATTTCCTTAACATCATAACTTTGTGAAATCATAACAAATGGACGCTCATAAACATCTCACCACATTCAGTCCTTAATATAATCATTGGAAAAACATCTTCATTGTTATCAATTTAAAGTAAAGAAATACATTGAAATCTAATTTCTAATCATATAAGAGGTCGCAAACATATCTTAACGAACGTCGCAAACATGATGTTCGTACATACTCCATCAAACTATAATGAGATGAGAACCTTTCTTGAGAGAGAGCTTTCAACCTCTGGATGAGTGGAGGTGAGCATAAAAAAACCCCACATCCTCATCCGTTTGGTTTCTATATAATGTTTCCTTGACTCGATGTCGATGTCTCAAGCTTTGTTTATCTGCATTTGCCTTAATAATATTCTTAAACGAGGGCATCCATTCTCTCAACTCGGCATATGAAACATGTGATAAATGAAATGACTCTTTTTATCACCTTTGCTGTACAGATGTTTTTTGAATTAGAATTAGAATGCATGCTTAACACAGGAAGATGTCAGAAAACAATGGCACACTGCTGAAAAAAGTACAATGCGACATATTCTAGGACATCATTGTGAACAAACAGTTCCACATTCAGTGTTAAGCAGCATTTATTATAAAATAAAATTGGGTCCGCAATTCTACACTTCGCCAGCAGAGACTCCCAAAGGCTCGGTATTAAGTTGTTGTCAGAATTACATGGGAAGTGAAGTGCAGATGTCTGGGCTGTGAACGGAGCTAATCCTATACAATAAGGTAAACTTCCTGGTCTGGTAATAATCCTTAAGATGTATGCACACAGCAAGATGAATTACATGTACATGATTTTATTTCATACAATATATATATATATATATATATATATACATATACATATATATCCCGGTATGTACCCTGGTTAGAATAGGTACACCGTATCCCTGCGTGTCGTAAGAGGCGACTAAGAGGGTTGGCGTCAGGAAGGGCATCCGGCCATAAAAACATTGCCTCAAAAAGAGAACCATGACAATTGCAACTACATATGGGCAGGGTACAGCCCGAAGTGGAGATCGGTTTCTGAGGTTTGGGACATGGAATGTAGGGACAATGGCAGGGAGATCAGGAGAAGTGGTGGAAGTATTGGTCAGAAGAAGAGTGGACATATGTTGTGTGCAAGAGATGAGATGGAAGGGAAGTGGTGTGAGAATGGTGAAGGGTAGGCAGGGACAGAAATACAAGTTTGTGTGGCAAGGGTGCCCGGAGGGCGTGAATGGTGTTGGTGTCCTGTTTTCTGAGGAGTTTGTAGACAGTGTGGTGAGTGTGACTAGAGTGAGTGATAGGTTGTTGATGGTGAAAATGATAATTGGAAAGCTGTTGGTGAACGTCATCTCGGGATATGCTCCGCAGGTTGGTCAGAGCGATGAAGAGAAGGACAAGTTCTGGTGTGCGACAGAGAAGCTAATGGAAAACGTGAAAGATGAGGAAGTTGTTGTGGTAGGAGGAGACCTAAATGGACATGTGGGAAGGAGTATGGATGGTTTTAAGTGAGTTCATGGGGGTTACGGATATGGTGTGAGAAATGGAGAAGGTGAAAGGATTTTGGTGTTTGCTGATGGAGCTGATTTGTTGATTTGTAATACTCAGTTCCAGAAAGAGGATAATAAGCTTGTTACATACACGTCAGGTGGGTCGACGACAACCGTTGACTACCTGATGGTGCGTAGGCGAGATAGGGGGCACCTCCGGGACACAAAGGTGATCCCGGGGGAGGAGGCTGTTTCACAGCACCACTTGGTTGTCTGCGACATGAGGGTGAAAGGTGCGAGGAGAGCTTGGCGGGTGAAGTACCAACCGAGAATGAAGGTGTGGAGGTTGAAAGAGGTGACAGTAAGGGAGGCATTAAAAGAGAGGCTGAGTCGGGTAGAGGGTGATGTGGTTGAGCTTGAACGTGGTTGGATGTCAATGAAACATAGTCTGTTGGGAGCCGTTGGTGAGGTATGTGGATGGAAAAAAGGACCACCGAGGCACTCGGAAACATGGTGGTGGGATGAGGAAGTTGGAAAGAGGATTGACGAGAAGAGGCAGAAGTTCAAGGAGTGGCAGAAGGCGAAGGGTACGGGAGCAGAAAAAGCAGAGCATGAAAGTTATAAGACAGCCAAGAAGGCTGCAAAGAAAGAGGTAGCAAAGGCGCAGGAGGCACGCAGGAAAATGTTCGGAGAAAGCTTGGATTCGGAAGAGGGTCAGAGAGCGGTATTCAGGATTGCAAAGCAGATAGCGAAAGAGAGGTGTAATGTGATGGGGGTGAGTTGCTTGAAGGATGAAGTGGGACAAATCATTGTGGACCCAGATGGAATTAAATGAAGATGGAAAAGATATATGGAAATGCTGTGAATACAGAGAATGAATGGAATGGCAACATAGAGAGTAACCCAGTTTTAGGACCAGCAGAGAAGATAACTGAGAAGGAAGTTGAGGAAGCGATAAAAGCAATGAAGATTAGAAAAGTGGGAGGGCTGACGGGAGTTGTGGGAGATATGTTGAAGGCAGCAGGAAGTTGGGGTGTGAAGAGAATGACAGAGATCTGTAATCTGGTGGTGAAAGAAGGCCGCATTCCAGTGGTTTGGGAACTAAGTACCCTCGTCCCTCCATACAAGGGGAAAGGTGACCCTCTGGAGTGTGGCTCGTACCGAGCGATAAAGTTATTGGAGCATGGAATGAAGGTATTGGAAAGGGTGTTGGAGAGGAGGATAAGGAAGAAGGTGAAGATCGACGAAATGCAGTTTGGATTTATGCCAGGAAGAGGAATGACAGATGCACTCTTTATTGTGAGGCAGTTGCAGGAGAAGTACATGGAGTGGAGGAAGAAGTTGTTTCTTGGGTTTGTTGATCTGGAGAAAGCATTCGATAGGGTTCCACGCGAAGTATTGACATGGGCATTGAGGAAGTTAGGAGTGGAGGAATGGTTGATCAGAGTAGTGATGGCAATGTACAAAAGAGCGCGCACAGCTGTAAGGATGAAGGGCGGGAACAGTAGTGAGTTTGAGGTGAAGGTGGGAGTGCATCAGGGGTCGGTACAAAGTCCACTACTATTTGTAGCTGTGATGGAGGTGCTGGCTCAGAACGTAAAGGAGGGTTTAACGTGGCAGTTGTTGTATGCAGGTGATCTGGTGTTGATTGCGGAAAGTATGGATGGACTGAAGGAAAAGTTGAACAAGTGGAAGGAATGTATGGAGACAAAAGGTCTGAAGGTGAATATAGGAAAGACGAAGGTGATGGCAAGTGGTAAAGCATGTGGTGAGGTGGAAAGAACTGGGAAGTGGCCATGTGCTGTGTGCAGGAAGGGTGTCGGAGTGAACTCCATTCAATGTACAATGTGCGCTGAGTGGGTTCATCAAAAATGTAGTGGTCTGAGAGGGTCATTTACCAGTGTGGCAGCTACATTCAAATGTAAGGTGTGCACAGAGGGAGGTGCAGATGGAGAAAATGTTGAGTTGGATCTTGGAGACGGCGTGAAGCTGGAAGGTGTGAAAACATTTTGCTACCTCGGAGACATGCTGAATGGAGAAGGTGGATCAGACTCGGCAACGGTTGCAAGAGTGAGATGTGCATGGAAGAAGTTTCGGGAACTGAGTGGCATGCTGATGAGGAGGGGAGTGTCGTTGAAGCTGAAGGGAAAGGTGTATGCTGCATGTGTGAGAAGTGTTATGATTTATGGGAGCGAGACATGGGTAATGAATGTAGAGCAGCAACGAAGGCTGGAAAGGGTGGAAATGCGAATGGTTCAGTGGATGTGCGGAGTATCGTTGAGAGAGAGGAAGACAAATGATGAATTGTGAAAGATGATGGGAATAGAGCCTGTGATTGATGCTGTGAAGAGGAACAAGTTGAGATGGTTTGGTCATGTGTTGAGGAAGGATGAAAGTGACTGGTTGAGAAGAGTGATGGAAATGAATGTAGAAGGAAGTAGAGGACGGGGAAGACCGAGAAAGACTTGGCTGAAGATGGTGGAAGAAGAAATGCGGGCAAGGGGGTTAACAAGGAGAGATGCAGAAAATAGGGCAAAATGGAGAAGATTGTCATGGGGACCGCAAGGCTTATCCCCGCTCTAGCAGGGAAAATGGCCTTTAAAATGCATGTTGTGTTGTTGTTTGTATATATATATATATAATTATATATACTCGTATTATGCCCGTCAAAAATGACGGGTTGCAACAGCTTATTTGACAGTGCAGCTGCATCAGCGTGCCAAAGTCTGAAGCCTGGGCCTAGCGTCAGGTATGTTTATATCTTCTATATTTATTAGATATCTTACAGATGTAAATGGACACTCAGTTTACTCTGCGCACTTTGCACGTCACGTTCAGCAAATGTCACCCCCTCATATTTATTGCCTTATATTTATTGTGATTTTTTATAAACCGCTTCCGTACACCAACCTTGAGTCTCGGTTTTCAAGCCACCGTCTGCAATTCCAATCTCAGAGACATAATTGCTCTCCTTTTGGGTCTTCAGAGTCATCAGGGTATTTTGGGTCCTCGAGTTCATTTGGGACTTTTGGGTGTTCAAGCTCTTTTGCATCCTTGGGATCTTTTAGGTCTTTTGTGTCCTCTGGGTCATTTGGGTCCTCGGGGTCTTTTGAGTCATTTGAGTTTTTTGGGTCCTCTGGATCTGTGGGGTTCTCGTGTCTTTTCGGTCATCTGGGTCTTTGGGGTAATTTATGTATTTGGGTCCACTGGATCCACAGGGTCTTTAAGGGTCTTTTTGGTGTTTTGAATTGACATCCTCCAGACATAAATTAACACTCGGTTTACTCTGCGCACTTTGCACGTCACGTTCAGAGAATTGCACCCCCTACGCCATGTATATATTGTAATTAAGAACAAAACCGCTTCTGTACACCGACCTTGAGGCTCGGTTTGCAAGCCACCGTCTACAATTCCAACTTAAGATACATAATTACTCTTCTTTTTGGGTCTTCAGAGTCCTTTGGGTCTTTTGGGTCCTTTGGTTCATTTAGGTATTTTGGGTGCTCAAACTCTTTTGCATCATTGGGATCTTCTGGTTCATTTGTGTCTTCGGGGTCTTTGAGGTCATTTTAGTATTTTGGGTCCTCTGCATCTTTGTGGTCCTCGGGTCTTTTCAGTCATCTAGGTCTTTCGGGTATTTGGTTATTTGGGGTAATTTGGGTGTTTGGGTTCCACTGGGCCCTCAGGGTCTTTGGGAGTATTTTTGGTGTTTTGGATTGTTTGGTTCTGTGGGGTCGTTAAGTGTCTTCGGGGTATTTTGAATTTTCAGGAACTTTTTGGTCTTCTGGGTCTTTTCGATTTTTTGGGGTAATTGGGGTGTTTTTGTGTCTTTAAGGTTTTTTGGTATATTTTGGGTCTCTGGGGTATTCATGGTCTTTTCAGTCTTTTATGTATTTTGAGTCTTTGTGGTATTTTGGGTCTTCTGGGTCTTTTGAGTTTTTGAGTCTTTTGGGTCTTCAGGGTATTTTTTAGTCTTTTGGGTCTTCTTGGTCTTTTGGATCTTTATGGGTCTTGGGGTCTTTTCAGTGTTTTGGGTCTTCGGGGTCTTTATTGGTCTTAAGGGTCTTGGGGTCTTTTCAGTGTTCTGGGTATTCAGTGTCTTTGTGGGTCTTTGGGGAATTTCGGGTCTTCAGGGCCTTTTGGGTTTTTGTTGTCTCTTGGATCTTTAAGGGTCTTGTGGTCTTTGGGGTATTTTGGGTCTTCTGGATATTTAAGGGTCTTTGGGGGTCTTTTGGGTATTTTGGGTCTTTGGGGTATTTTGGATATTTAAGGGTCTTTTGGGTCTTCATGGTCTTTTAGGGTATTTGGTGTATTTTGTGTATTTTGGGTCTTTAAGGGTGTTGGGGTCTTTACAGTCTTTTGGGTCTTTGGGGTCTTTATGGGTCTTTGGGGAATTTGGGGGTCTTCAGTGTCTTTAACGGCCTTTAGTGTCATTTGGGTATTTGGGATCCATTGGCTCTTCAAGGACTTTTCTGTCTTTTGGGACTTTGAGGTCTTCTGGGTCTTAGGGGTATTTTGGGTCTTCAGGGTATTTTGGATCTTCAGAGTCCTTGGGGTCTTCTGGGTCTTCATGGTCTTTTGTGTCTTTAACAGTCTGGAGGGTATTTTCGGTCTTTGGGTATTTTGGGCGTTTGGGGTCCATTGGGTCTTCAGGGTCTTCTGGGTGCTTGAAGTATTTTGGGTCCTCAGAGTCTTATGGGTCTTATATTATTTTAGGTCTTCGGGTCTTACCAAATATTTGGGTCTTTGGGGTCCATTGGGTCTTTTCAGTATTTTGGGTCTTTGGAGTCTTTTGGGTCTTGAGGGTATTTTGGCTCTTTGGGGTATTTTGGGTCTTTAACAGTCTTCAGGGTCTTTTGGGTCTTCAAGGTATTTTGGGTGTTTGGGGTCCATTGGGTCTTTTCGGTCTCTTGGGTCTTCGGGATATTTTGGATCTTCAGAGTCCTTGGCGGTCTTATGAGTCCTTGGAGTCTTTTGGGTCCTCTGTCATTTGGGTACTTGGGGTTGTTTGGGTCTTTTGTATCCTCAGGGTCTTTTGGGTCTTCAGGGTATTTTGGGTCTTTTGGGTCCATTGGGTCTTCAGGGTCTTTTCAATCGTTGGGGTCTTTGGGGTATTTTGGGTCTTCAGAATCCTTGGGTTCTTCTGGGTCCTTGGAGTCTTCTGCATCACGCCTTCATGATCTTTTGTGTCTTCATGATCTTTTGTGTCTTCATGATCTTTTGTGTCTTCATGATATTTTGTGTCTTCATGATCTTTTGTGTCTTCATGATCTTTTGTGTCTTTAACAGTCTAAAGTGTATTTTGGGTCTTTGGGTATTTTGGGTGTTTGGGGTCCATTGGGTCTTCTTGGTCCTTGGGGTCTTTTGGGTCAGAGTCTTTTAGGTCTTTTAACCCGTGGACACATAGTCGTGTTCAATGAATGCCCATTTAAACTCCCCACTCAAATCCCTCCTAAAGCACTACTCAAAGCCGTTAAAACCTACCCTTATGAGACACACACACACACACACACACACACACACACACACACACACACACACACACACACACACACACACACACACACACACACACACACACACACACACACACACACAGTGTTTTATATGGCAGATATATAAATATATATATATATATATATATATATATATATATATATACATATATATATATATATATATATACATATATATATATATATATATATATATATATATATATATATATATATATATATATATATATATATATATATATATATATATATATATATATATACTGAAACGCAAAAGAAACTTACCACCTTTGAAACCTTTAAATATCAACAATAACACTGCGTGTAGTAAATGTGTGAACTTATTTGTGGACAATAGTGTCCTCACTGTCAGACAAAACGGTCATGGATGGTCACTTGAACCTTCAATGGTCACTTCATAGCACAGCTGTTGAACAGCCGTTTTGACTGCCAGTGATTAGCCAAGGGGTACGGGATGATTTTAATGAGCTGCACGTGATGTCTTGATATTGGCTTTAAAAAGGCCAGTGCAAAATGGGCATTTTGACCAAAAAATTTGACCATTTTGACCAACTTCAAAAAGACCGAAAACGCAAAAGAAACTTATCACTTGTTTGAAATGTAATAAAATTGTAACAGTTCAAAATAAAACAAACCAACAATTGCTAATTGAAACATTGGCATTTTATTGATGACATGTCAGGTTTTTGACCAAGATACACCATCTCATCAGTTTGTTCTACAGTACAGAACAGCACAGGGTGCAATGTCAGTCCCCTTTCAATAGCGTGTGTGGCCACCATTGTTTTGGATACAGGCAGTGCATCGTCGGCGTATACTGCCTACCAGTCTTTGGATGGATTGCTGCTGGATTCTGTCCCACTCAGTCCTCAATGTCTGAAGCAGCTCTGCCCATGTCCTGGCCCTGCCAACTACACGTCTCCCAAGCTCATCCCACAGGTGCTCTATGGGATTCAGGTCAGGGGAGAACGCAGGCCACTGCATGGTGTTGATGTTCTCGCCTTGGAGAAATGCAGTGGTAAAGCGAGCAGCATGGGGACGAGCGTTGTCATGCTGAAAGGTTCTCAGTTCTGGGTGGTCTAGCAGGAATGGCAGCAGATGAGGTCGCAGGATGTTATCCACATACCGCTGGGTGTTAAGATTCCCATCCACAACCACCAGTGGCATCCTGTACCGGCCTGATATGGCGGCCCACACCATCACACTTGGGCCACCCCACCTGTTGGCTTGACGCACGCAACAATTGGCATATCGCTCGCCAGTTCTTCTCCAGACACGCTCACGCCCATCAGGACTGTCCACACAGAACCTTGACTCATCGCTGAAAGCGACCTCGTTCCACTGCGCCAAGGTCCACCGCTGATGCTGCTGGCACCATCTCTGTCGGTTGCGGCAATGGGCAGCCATCATCACGGGGCCTCTGTATGGTCTTCTGGCAGTCAGACCATAGTCATGCAGTCGTCTTCGTGCAGTATCATTGGAGATCCGTGCTTTGCATGCCCCGGAGTTTCTGCCGCAGTGCGGGATGCTGGACAGAATCGATCCCGCAGGTGACTTCGGACCATCTGCCTGTCCTGCCTTGCAGTGGTGACTCTTGGCCTCCCTGATCGAGGTCTGTCATCTGCAGAGTTGTGGAGGGTGTCTCTGCCCACCAGGGCCGATATCGTCTGGTGTGAACAGCCAAGGCGACGTGCCACCTCACGGTAGCTCAGTCCGCCTTGCAGCATGCCCAGGGCACGCTGCCGTTTATCCCTTGACAATCGTGGCATGTTGATTGAAATGCCCATTTTGCACTGGCCTTTTTAAAGCCAATATCAAGACATCACGTGCAGCTCATTAAAATCATCCCGTACCCCTTGGCTAATCACTGACAGTCAAAACGGCTGTTCAACAGCTGTGCTATGAAGTGACCATTGAAGGTTCAAGTGACCATCCGTGACCGTTTTGTCTGACAGTGAGGACACTATTGTCCACAAATAAGTTCACACATTTACTACACGCAGTGTTATTGTTGATATTTAAAGGTTTCAAAGGTGGTAAGTTTCTTTTGCGTTTCAGTATATATTGTTACGGTTTTTAGAACCTTCACTTTGTAAAATAATAATTCTTGTAAATATCCCCCTTTGTAAAGGTTGCACCCTAGTTAGGCCATGTACAACACGTAGGACACCATAGATTCTTCTTTAGTTATTTAATTAGTATGTGTTTCAGGTAAGGATCTGTTTCCAATAGTTGAATCTGCGTTGTATTAATCAAATAACCTATGTATATATATATGTAATAACCTAATGTAATAATATATGTAATAATCAAATAACCTAATAACCTTCTCCAATTCCTATTCCATCCATATTGCGGTGTAAACTGCCCTCCACAACATATATGGCTTCTCTGCCAGCTGCAGCACCCTTCTCAAGACGCCATTACGCACGCGGTCAAGTTGGAGAAGAATGGAGGAGCGGCCAGGAACGTAGGCGTGGCCCCATCAACGCATCACGAAGGGAGGTAACAATGAACCCTCGTGACCAATCCTGGCCGAGGCGTGTTCACTGGTAGGCGGAGCAAAGTGGACGCGGCTTAATACGCGAGGCTTCTAATAAAAGCGCGAGTGCAAAGCCTTTTTTACAGAGATGAACGGGAGAGGATTCAGGAGATGAACGAGAGAGCAGATGCGGGGGAGATCGGCAGATGCGAGAGAACAGCACAGAGGCGGGGAACATAGGAACATTGCGTGGAGGATTGTTTGGGACGATCGTTTTCGTTACGAACTGCCGTGGTTTTGAGAGCGTTCGGCGCGCTGTACGAACGCGCATTCCAGCCCCTCGCGTTTGTAAGGTCCGGTCGCGCGTCAAGCTGCCAGCCATTCTTTGCCCGCAGACCCGGAGCCTGGACCACCCCATCGCCTGGAACCATCTGCCTGGACCTTCCTCCCCTACCAGCTACCATTCCGTGTGAGTCTGTTTGTATTGTCATGGGCGTGTTATATAAGAGTGTCTAAGGTTGCCCTATGTCCTTTTATTTCCTCTCCTTGTATATTCCCTTCTTTCATTTCCTCTTTTAGATAGTTAATAAACCATATTTTTGTTCTTCCTTTACCCTTCTTATTCTTTGGTTCCTCTCATCCGGTCGCTTTAGTCTTTTCCCCATTGAGTACCTGTGGCACGATTTGGCCAACCGCTCAGAATCGGGTTCGTCTTTTTGCTAATGGCTCGAGCCTCAGATTGCTAAACCACTCGGCAATCTTCCATCTTGTCCGTGGCTTGAGCAGAAGTATCGTCCTGCTTTGCGGAGAGGTTGGCGAAGGTATCTGGGACTCCATTGACCAGTCACCCTGGTCAACCTCAACCCCGCAAAGGAGCGCGATATCTTCTAGGACTCGGACGGCCAGTGTAGCAGACGAGGGGATTAAACCCCCCTCGGTAAGGGGAGCGCCGTAATCTGAGATCCGCAACAATATATATATATAACTTGGTATATATACATATACTCAAATGAAAGACCATGTACTAATTTGGAGTCATCAGAAGGATCCTGAATAAGGAAAGAGCAAATATACAAACATCAGTATGAACCAGGATAGCATTTGACTTTCAGCTGCTACTCCTCGACCCTCAAACCCATCCAGGTACAGCGAAGTGAGCTTTATAATTGTTTGTAAGAATTCACTTCTCCCGAGACAGATGCATTAAGAAAGCAAGAAAATAATGCTAAAAGAGAGGTTAATCGAACAAAAGGAGCAGAAAAGCAAGAATTAGAATGAAGAAAGAGAAATGTGACAAGTGGAGGTACATTCAAACTACACCGCCCCCATGCCAAATAAATAAATAACATATCCTCCACATATAAATAACATATCCTCCAACACACGACATCGCCAGGGTGCCTTATGAGCCCAGCGATTCAACTGTGCACCACATGGAGATGGAATTGGGAGGAATAGGCAGATGTACAATAATTGATTGATTAATTGATGAATAGCGTAATTAAAATAAATAAATAATAATCGTAAAATCATTAATTTCTTAATAAATTGGCTAATGGCATATCTAAACCATCAGTTTCATCCGAAGCTGTAACTTTTTGAAAATTAATTAAATAATTAATTAATTGAAAAAATAAAGAAATAATCGAAAAACTAAATAATTAATCGATTAATCAATAAATAATTAATTGATTAATTGATTGATCAATAAACAAAAATATCCTTTATAGCCAAATCACTTGGTCATTGTCATGTCCAAATATGAGAAGGTGCCTGAGATAATGCCCAGATGAGAAAGGAAATAAATAAGTAATTAATTAATCGATAAATAATTAAGTAATAAAACAATTAATTGATTAATCGAAAAACAAAAAATACAGTTTTTGCCAAAGCACTTGGTCATTGTCATGTCCAAATATGAGAAGGTGCCTGGGATAATGCCCAGATGAGAAAGGAAATAAATAAGTAATTAATTAATCGATAATAATTAAGTAATGAAACAATTAATTGGTTAATCAAAAAACAAAAAATACCGTTTTTGCCAAAGGACTTGCTCACTATTGTGCCAAAATTTCACCTTCCTAGCTCAAAGGATGGCTGAGATATCGCCCAGACAAACAAACAAACAAGAAACCGGGGTGAAAACTGAGTACTCCCTTTCCTTGCACGTCGTCGCCGGCCCCCCTTCGGTGTCCGGCAATGACGTGATGCAGCACCTGGAGATGGAATAGGATATAAGCGGTGTACAATAAAGTAGAAAGATGTGTGAAAGGACCAAAGAAGTAAGATGGCATTTCAGCAGTTACTCCCCAGGCTCAAACACAGCAACAGGTACAATTAAGCAATCAATATATTGTTACGGATCTCCGACGTCGGCTCTCCCCTTATCAAGGGGGTGGGGTTAATCCCCTTGTCCTTTTATCTGGCCGACGCGAGTCCTGGAAGTTATAACGTTCCTTCCGGTCGGTGGTAAATAGGGTTGTTGGTCGATTTTTAGTCCTATTACCAAATTACTACCACCGACCGTAAACCAAGGGAATATCTCCCGCTCGAACCACAGATATTGATGGAATATGCCGAGCAGATAGCAATCCGTGATCCGAGCTGTTAACCAGTGACAAAACCCGATTGTAGCGATTCCGAATCATGCCACGCTTACCCAATTAGAGAAAAGACTGATGCGATCGGATAAGAGGAAACCAGGAAAATAGGAAGAACAGAGCAATTTATTAACAAATGTACAAAGAAGAAGAGGAAACGAAAGGAATGTTCAAGAAAGAAAGAGGAAGGAAAAGTACACAGGGCAGCCTTAGTTACGGTCTTAACTTATTCCCTGGACAAACGGGCCCGTCTCACACACAGACACTCACACGGGGATTGCAGATGAACAGGTTGATGGTCACCAGCGCATCCAGGCTCCAGTCCGGCTCTGGTCCAGGCGAGGCGATGAAAAACCCGGCAGGCAGCTCTTCATGTAGCGTAACGCGAATGGACAATTATAATGACGGGGGGAAGGCTGGTATACTGCGTACGTAATATGCGCACGACTCGCTCCAAGCGCCCCCTTCCCAATGTCCTGCTTTGAAATACCAATGCCAGCGAGCCCTCTTTGATCAAGCTCATAAGCTTCCTCTGTGCACAGTTCTCTAATCAGCGTGCTTCCTTGCAGTCCTTCAAATCGTATCAGTCCTGGACAGTCCTTCAAATCGCAGCAGTCCTGGACAGTCCTGTCAAAGGGCTTTGTGCGCTGGCTTTTATATGCAAGCCAGCGAACGCTCTGCAAGCCCCAAAGCCACGCGTGTTAGGCGATGTCACTCCAGCCCTGGTTGGCTGGTTATGGCTTACGGGCCCCGCCCTGACGGCTGGGTGACGTGGCCACACCTCCTCCCTGGCGCACCGCCCCCTTTTTCCGGGCTTCACCTCATGGCGGCGTTGAGCGAGCTCACGCTCAAGGGCAGCGAAGGCTGCGGCCAAGGAGCGTACCAAATTGGGAGGGGCCATGGGGCACAGACTGGAGAGCGCGCTTAATGGCGTCGCTTGGAAAGAGGCTGCAAAATGAACAAAAGGGCCTACTCCTATTTGATTGACGCAACGCAGATTCAACTATTGGAAAATGGCCTCATATAACACATACTAAGAAATAACTGATGTCCTATGGTGACCTACGTGTTGCTTGTGGCCTATCTATGGGGTGCTACCTTTAACCTTTAATGATGTTATATTTATTTACAAGTGTGGGTTCTCAAAACCGCAACAATATGTATTTTTTTTCATTGTTCACATTGATTGACCCCTCTTGCATGATTGGGACTTCCACATTTGATTTACACAAAACTGGGGTATTTCACACCTGACTACCATATTCTTAATTTCCTAATTGCATTCTCCTTCACCCCCCCCATTCCAACCCTCTTCTGTGTTTTTTTTCCCCTTACCTCCCCACTTCCCCTTTTTATTACACACTTTTATTTAACTTAATCTGAACTTTGTTTGTTTTTCCCGTTTGAAATATTTGAGCCATTCATTTTCTAGGTTCCATACGTCCTAGAGAGCTGAAAGTTTGCCCACGGTCATCTTTTCTGGTACATTTTCATCTATCAAAATTTAATATATATATTTTAAATGTAAAAAAAAAATTGGTTTAAAACTTTAAAAAAAATAAAAGTGTGTAGCCCTAAAACATGTTTTTTCGTTTACTTGTTTCTTTTTTTTCTCAATATACCACCCCTCTTCCTGTTTCACATCTACCAAGTCCAATTATTCAGTATGTAGATGGCCCCTTTGGCCTATTCCTACTCACATTGTTTTTGAATTTCCTACTTGGTACCCATAAAACAAAATGAATGAAAATAATTTATATTTGTTTTTGATATTATTTTATGATAGTCAAATGTAAGATTATTCTGGAGTGAAATAAAATGTAAAATCACAAGCTGGTGAAACACTTTGGCCAGCTTGTGATACATGGTGTATCTCTGGAAAATCCCCTCTATCTCTTTGCTGATGACTCCACTCCCTGCCGCTCCATTCCTCATCCCTCAGATCGGCAGTCTGCAGCCTCCTCACTCTCTGCAGACCTGGGCAAAATCACAGACTGGTCAAACAAGTGGAACATGTCTTTCAATCCTGACAAATCTCACACTCTCACTCTCTCCGAAAGGACCGTCTGTTAAACCCTCCGATCTACTTTCTTAACAATCCTCTTCAAGAACTTCAGTCACTCAAACTTGTAGGCCTCACTATCAGCCATAATCTTTCTTGGCAAACAACACTTCAAAGTAGGCCTACAAAGCCAATGGCTGAGTGGGCATCCATTGTGCAAATCCCTTCCTTGACACACCTGAACTATCCACCGACAAGACCTTCATCCGGAGCTTGAAGGAGTACTGTCCTCTTCTCTGGGCTGGCGCTCCTGCTTAACACCTTGCTCGGATTGACACTGTGGAAACCAACACTTTCAGGATCATTGGAATCTCCTACAATTAAGCTGACTTTATGGGCATATCACTCTCACATCGCAGACAGGTTGGTGGTCTCTTTGTCTTCTAGCTCCTCCTTTCTGGTCTTGCACTCTCAATTCTTTCCCTGCTCCCGCTCCCCCCCCCCCCCCCCCCAGGTTTATGCAGGGTGCTTATGGTCCGCCAGAAACTGCCTTCGGAAGAAACTCCAAAATCCAGAATCACTGCCCATCTCCACTCATTCGCTCCTCTTTTTTCCTCTCTGTGGAACCAATTTCCACATTCTCCTCAATCTCATTCTTCAGTCGAGATCTTCAAGACAGCTGTTCACTACCATCTCAGGTCTCCCCTATCTACAACCCTGATCTTTTTTACCCCCATTACACCTTCTGAAGCCCACCTCTTTCTGAGTTTCCAGTCTTTCCTTCGACTTCTGTGTTTGAGAATTGATATGGCTCCATCAATTTTGTTCACCACCTGCATCCTTCCCAATCCCCCCCCCCCCCGCCCCCATGTTCTTCCCCACAGATCCCTTGTGTGTCCAAGTATTCCTCTATTTTATCCCTCAATCCTGCTGTTGTGCTTCCTCCTATTCTACTGCTCATTTTGTTCTGGTGCATCCTGTTCCATTCTGTTCTCGCTCCTCCACGAGCCTCAACTTTGTATACAAGAAAAGGCATTTTGTGCTGAAAAGCAGTGATTTTCTTCAGAGTAATGTTATACTGTAAGTTTAACCCTGTGCAAATGATGAAGAGCTTATCTGGGGGGTCTAGGTGGTTGATCACTTTTCAGTAATTGCAAACCCAAGGTAGTTGATTTTGGAATTTCAACTCGAGAGACTATAGACGTCAAACAAGCTCATTGTGAGTTTCATTAGCTCGTCCCCTGCACTGCAGGAGATGGGGTTTTGTAATCACTTCTGTGTGTGTGTGTGTGTGTGTGTGTGTGTGTGTGTGTGTGTGTGTGTGTGTGTGTGTGTGTGTGTGTGTGTGTGTGTGTGTGTGTGTGTGTGTGTGTGTGTGTGTCTGTGTCTCTGTGTGTCTGTGTGTCTGTCCGGGTTGTAACGTTTTTACCATTTTAGCTATTGTCATCAAATTTTCACCAAAGCTTTATTATGATAATACGGAGAAGGCAAATTAATAATTTTGTCAAAAGGTCAAAGGTCAGCGTCACATAAAATCATCAATTTTCATCCAATTGACATGAAATTTGAAGTTACCATTTAAGTTTTGTCATAAAATTTTAACCAAAGCTTTATTATGATAATATGGAGAAGGCAAATTAATAATTTTGTCAAAAGGTCAAAGGTCAAGCATCACATAGAATCGTCAATTTTCATCTGATTGACCTGAAATTTTAAGAATTTGCATATTGGGTCACTGAATTCACCAATCAAAATAGGTTCACCAATCAAAAGCTGGAAGACGATTAATTTTTTTCCGATCAAAAGGTCAAAGGTCAAGATTGCATAAAATCGCCAATTTTCACCTGATCTACCTGAAATTTATAGAATTTGCATATTGGGTCATTGAATTGGTTCACTAATCAAAAGGTAGGCAGGCGTGAATTTTTTTTTTTTAGATCAAAAGGTCAAAGGTCAAGGTTGCATAAAATAGTCAATTTTCACCCGATTGACCTGAAATTTATTGAATTTGCATATTGGGTCACTGAACTGGTTCACCAATCAAAAGCTGGAAGATGATTTTTAAAAATTCCGATCAAAAGGTCAAAGGTCAAGGTTGCATAAAATCACCAATTTTCACCCGATCGACCTGAAATTTATAAAATTTGCATATCGGGTCACTGAATTGGTTCACTAATCAATAGATATGCATCAATTGCTCTTTTTTTTTTTTATCAAAAGTTCAACGGTCAAGGTTGCATAAAATCGTCAATTTTCAACCGATTGACCTGAAATTTTTTTAATTTGCATATTGCGTCACTGAATTGCTTCACCAATCAAAAGCCAAAAGCTGATTATTTTTTAAAGATCTCAAGCTCAAAGAACAAGGCTCCATAAAATCATCAATTTTAATTTTGTATTTAATAAAACTGTTTTAGTAATTTTTAGCATATGGAAGAAGACACCTGAATACAAACCGACGTGGACGGGCTTTGCATTTTCAGATGCTTTTTCGTGTTTTTTAAATTTTAGATTCAAACATGGCAGGTTAAACTGACTTTGGTGGCTCTTTGAAAAGCCATTGTATCAACTACGACTGTGAATGCTGAGCTATTGCCGTGTCTTCAAGTTTTTACTGCATAACCCGTAGGGCAATGCCGTCTGGAACAACGTTTGTCTGTCTGTCCGGTATATGTATGTATGTCCCTCCCAAATATCCACCAATCAGAGCTGAGGATATGGTCACATGACAGGGGGACAGCAGATCCTCCACTCAGCAGATCCAAGCCTGGCTACACCGTTGTTAGACTATCGGTCTTGTTTACCTCCCAACTACAGCTGAAGATGTGCAAATGAACAATGAACGACGAAGACCCACCAGGTACAATTTTAGTCTCTCAGTTGATCCCAAATGTATTGAAGGCCGATTTTATCTCTGTTTGTGACAGATGTCTGACAGCATGTCTTGCTTCCCCATCCATGATAAAATAGTAATACAAGGTGTGCACATGTCACCCTCACAGCACTTATCTAACTGGGCCTTATCGTATCCTTCCCTGTTGGAGCGGAGCAAGGTTTTGTGCGGTGTGAAGGAAAATGGTCAAGGACACGTTCCTAGATTTAAATCTACCAGTATACATATCACCTTATCAGAGAAGGCAATGTGCGGCCTGCCTGGCAGGGATGAGAAGTCAGCAGATCTTTTCTTAGCAAAGGAGATGAAAGGCGCTGATCTTCTGACGTTTTTTTTTTTGGACTACCGCGGCGCTCCTGGCTTATTGAATGTGACCCCACATTTGATCTTACACACCTCAGAAGCTCGGTTAGCTCTTCCTGACATGCCATTGTCAGGAAATAAAGAAATTGCCTTATTCCCAGCATTGCAGCTTTTTTATTGGCAGGCATGTTGCAGTTTTTTTTTTTAGCACTTCAAATACATTTCGAATCCATTGCAAAGTTATTTTCTTCCAAATTGTAAGTACGAATGATTATGTGCGAGAAATGTACATTGTAATCAAGAATATTTACATGTCAGCTAACTAAATATTACCTTTTTGAAAGCATTTAAAGAGCAGCCCTAACCTACACTAACTTCCATCCCCCGACTCCCCCACCCACTCCCAAAAAAAAAATTAATATTTAATCAGCGACTGAAATAAAATCACCTAACCTGTTTTTGTCAGGTGATTTTTCACCTAGGCTTGTTTTTGTCACCTAACCAACTCATTCTCAAGTTTTGTTATAATCCGTCCACAACTTTTTGCAATATCGTGCTATACATTGTTTTTGGCCCTGTCACGCAATGGTGAATAATCACTTAAAAATTCTCAGTTACAGATCCGGATTTGGATCTTCCCCAAAATTGAATCAATTCTTCCTTGTTCACACACCCAACCTCTTCACCAAGTTTTGTCTGAATCCGTTCACAACTTTTTGAGATAACGTTCCAAATATCCTTTTTTGCCCTTTCCCTTGGTGAAGAATCACTTAAAGAATTATAATATCCAGATCCAGATCAGGATTCAAATTTTCACCAAAATTGAATCAATTCTTCCTTGTTCACACACCCAACCTCTTTACCAAGTTTCGTACGAATCTGATCACAACTTTTTGAAATATCATGCTATATAATCATTTTTTTGCTTGATCACTCAGTGGTTAATAATCACTTTAAAAAATTATAATATCCGGATCCGGATCAGGATTTGAATCTTCATCAAAATTGAATCAATTCTTCCATGTCACATATGACATACCCAACCTCTTCACCTAGTTTCGTCTGAATCTGCCCATAACCTTTTGAGATATTGTGCTAGATATCATTTTTCCCCATCTCTCATTGGTGAAGATTCACTTAAAAACCGATAATATCCGAATCCAGATCCTCATCAAAATCTAATCATTTCGTCCTTGTCACACAGCAAACCTCTCCACCAAATTCCATCTGAATCTATCCCCAACTTTTTGAGATATCCTGTTCACAGAGAGACAGACAGACAGGGGTGAAGGTGGCGGAGGTAAAAATTCTCGAATAGGTAAAAGGATAGCTCATTTATTGGTGTTTGCGTTTCCTTACTCCACCTTCCTCCCAGATTCCTTTCCTGGACTTTTGTTCCCTCATTTTTTTTTGTCCCCCATCGTACCGCGGAGCGAAAGGGGGACTATGGTTTTCCCCTCTGTCCGTGTGTGCGTCCGTCCGTGCGTGCGTCCGTCCGTCCATGCGTGTGTACGTGCATGCGTAAGCGAAGGACCGAATTCTAATTTGGTGTGTGGGTGCAACCCACGTCAAAATCCAAGATGGCCGCCGCCTTGTATGTCTGAAACTTGTGAGCGGAATATCTTGAAAAATATGCGAAGTACCAACTTCTAATCTGGTGTGTGGGTGTATCTAGGCATAATGAAGAACGCCATTGAAAATTGGGTCGCCACGTCAAAATCCAAGATGGCCGCCTTGCGTCTTCCACTTTGTCAACTCACATCACTTCACCGACGGGGGACCGAGGCGTAACGCTTGTTTTTTTTGTATACAGGATCGAGGCTCGTGAAAGAGCTAACATTTATCACACACAAAATCAAAACAGACACACAAAGTATATAATAAGGGGACTTTTAACCTTTTAACCTACCTTATTTGCAAAAAAAATTTTAGCCATTCAAACTCTCTTCAATAAATGTAGATACACACCATTATGATTCGCATAAAATCCTGGAAGCCTTTTGAATCTTGCATCACTCCTCGATTATTAGGAAACGCCAAAATGGCATTCACTCTATTCCGCTGTCAGGAAATTTCCAAAAGCTAGGGAAGTTTGACCAACTTAAGTAAAGCAGTGAACAGAGATCCTGAACATCCCAGTTGGTGTATTAATCAAAAACACCCAAACTGTCTAAAGCAAACTAAAATCACGACAAATTGTCTGCCAAGGAATTATTGGCTTGAAATATTTCTTTCGATCTTCTTGGATCTCAGAAGCTGAGCGGAGTCGAGCCCCAGGTAATATTTGAATAAAAAGATGTAAAAGCAAATCAAACATAACTAATAGATGAAGGAAAATGAAAAGCACTCCTCTGTTGAGCAAACCCTCCACTACGTTGATTCAACAGTTGAGGTAACATACTGTACATCTTGGTGTAGAACTGGTGGACAATGTGCGGGTCTTGTGGACCATCCAAAAGATGGGCACATCACGACACCAGAATTTCCGACCAAAGGATCCCTGACTGGTGCAACTGAGGACAGCCTCAATAACAGAATGTTTAGAAAAAGTGAAAGAACAAACCCGAGAATTAATTTGTCAGTGAACCATGCCCTGGAAACCAAACAGATTTCTCCAGTCCATGAGGCTTCACTTCAGAATCCAACAGGTGAGCAGCTGTAATCAACTACTACAGGACCACGCATGAGCTTCACCCTCTAATCTGGAAAAAATCACCATTAAAATCCCCAACTAACAGTTCACCATGTTAAAACAGACACATCCAAATCCAGGATTATTCAGGCACAATCATAGGGAGACAGGTGCACTTTAATCAAGCACCATGAAATGCAATAAAAAAGTCACCGACACATGTTCTGGTTCAGTGTCCATCATAAAACATAGTCCATGATAAAATATAGTCCATGATAAAATATAGTCCATAATAAAATATAGTCCATAATAAAATATAGTCCATAATAAAATATAGTCCATAATAAAATATAGTCCATAATAAAATATAGTCCATAATAAAATATAGTCCATAATAAAACATAGTCCATAATAAAATATAGTCCATAATAAAATATAGTCCATAATAAAACATAGTCCATAATAAAATATAGTCCATAATAAAATATAGTCCATAATAAAATATAGTCCATAATAAAAGTCCATAATAAAATATAGTCCATAATAAAATATAGTCCATAATAAAACATAGTCCATAATAAAACATAGTCCATAATAAAACATAGTCCATAATAAAATATAGTCCATAATAAAATATAGTCCATAATAAAATATAGTCCATAATAAAATATAGTCCATAATAAAATATAGTCCATAATAAAATATAGTCCATAATAAAATATAGTCCATAATAAAGTCCATACTAAAATATAGTCTATAATAAAATATAGTCCATAATAAAATATAGTCCATAATAAAATATAGTCCATGATAAAATATAGTCCATAATAAAATATAGTCCATAATAAAATATAGTCCATAATAAAGTCCATACTAAAATATAGTCTATAATAAAATATAGTCTGTAATAAAATATAGTCCATAATAAAATATCATCCATAATAAAATATAGTCCATAATAAAACATAGTCCATAATAAAACATCATCCATAATAAAATATAGTCCATAATAAAATATAGTCCATAATAAAACATCATCCATAATAAAATATAGTCCATAATAAAATATCATCCATAATAAAATATAGTCCATAATAAAATATAGTCCATAATAAAATATTGTCCATAATAAAATATCGTCCATAATAAAATATCGTCCATAATAAAACATAGTCCATGATAAAATATAGTCCATAATAAAATATAGTCCATAATAAAATATAGTCCATAACAAAATATAGTCCATAATAAAATATAGTCCATAATAAAATATAGTCGATAATAAAATATAGTCCATAATAAAATATAGTCCATAATAAAACATAGTCCATAATAAAATATAGTCCATAATAAAACATAGTCCATAATAAAACATAGTCCATAATAAAACATAGTCCATAATAAATCATAGTCCATAATAAAACATAGTCCATAATAAAACATAGTCCAGAATAAAACATAGTCCATAATAAATCATAGTCCATAATAAATCATAGTCCATAATAAAACATAGTCCATAATAAAACATAGTCCATAATAAAACATAGTCCATAATAAAACATAGTCCATAATAAAACATAGTCCATAATAAATCATAGTCCATAATAAAACATAGTCCATAATAAATCATAGTCCATAATAAAACATAGTCCATAATAAAACATAGTCCATAATAAAACATAGTCCATAATAAAACATAGTCCATAATAAATCATAGTCCATAATAAAACATAGTCCATAATAAAACATAGTCCATAATAAAACATAGTCCATAATAAAACATAGTCCATAATAAATCATAGTCCATAATAAATCATAGTCCATAATAAAACATAGTCCATAATAAAACATAGTCCATAATAAAACATAGTCCATAATAAAACATAGTCCATAATAAAACATAGTCCATAATAAAATATAGTCCATAATAAAATATAGTCCATAATAAATCATAGTCCATAATAAAACATAGTCCATAATAAAACATAGTCCATAATAAAACATAGTCCATAATAAAACATAGTCCATAATAAATCATAGTCCATAATAAATCATAGTCCATAATAAAACATAGTCCATAATAAAACATAGTCCATAATAAAACATAGTCCATAATAAAACATAGTCCATAATAAAACATAGTCCATAATAAAACATAGTCCATAATAAATCATAGTCCATAATAAAACATAGTCCATAATAAATCATAGTCCATAATAAAACATAGTCCATAATAAAACATAGTCCATAATAAAACATAGTCCATAATAAAACATAGTCCATAATAAAACATAGTCCATAATAAATCATAGTCCATAATAAAACATAGTCCATAATAAATCATAGTCCATAATAAAACATAGTCCATAATAAAACATAGTCCATAATAAAACATTGTCCATAATAAAACATAGTCCATAATAAAACATAGTCCATAATAAAACATAGTCCATAATAAAACATAGTCCATAATAAATCATAGTCCATAATAAAACATAGTCCATAATAAATCATAGTCCATAATAAAACATAGTCCATAATAAAACATAGTCCATAATAAAACATAGTCCATAATAAAACATAGTCCATAGTAAATCATAGTCCATAATAAAACATAGTCCATAATAAATCATAGTCCATAATAAAACATAGTCCATAATAAAACATAGTCCATAATAAAACATAGTCCATAATAAAACATTGTCCATAATAAAACATAGTCCATAATAAAATATAGTCCATAATAAAACATAGTCCATAATAAAATATAGTCCATAATAAAATATAGTCCATATGGCATACTGCTCTCCCCTCTGGTCTGGCTCCCCTTCTTCACACTTTGCTCAGCTTGACGCCATGGAAACCAAGGCCTTTAAGATTATTGGAATATCCCACAATGAAGCTGTGTCTATGGGTCTATGACTACACCATCACAGACATGTCTGTGGTCTCTCTGCTTTATACCGACTACCACCTCCTTTCTGGTCTTGCACACTGTTCTTTCTGTTCGTTGCCCCGCCCCTCCGCCACCCTAGGTTTTGCACTGCACACACGTGTCCACCATCAATCACCTTCTGGTGAAACTACGTAAATCCTGGATCACTGCTCACCTCCACTCATTCATTCCTCTTTTTTAGACTGTGGAACCAACTTCCACATTCTCTTCAATCTCATCCTTCCCTCCCGGTATGCAAGACAGCATACCATACCATACTACCATAGCAGATCATCCTCAATCTAAAACCATGGTGTTTTCTACCCTCGTTAACCCCCCTCCTGCCCTCCCACCAACAATCCATCCTCTTTCCAAATTTCCAGTTTTCCCTTTTGAGAGTTTCCTTCTGTATCCATCTTATCCACTGTATGCATCATCTCCCACCCCTCACTCCTCCCCACACCCATAGTTTGTCCAAGTCTGCCTCTATCTTGGCCTTAAACTATGCTATTGGTGTTTCTCTCTCTCTCTCATCTGTTCCTTTTGTCCTGTTACGTCTTGATCCGTTAAGTGTACTAATTCTAGCTCTTCCACGAGCTTCAACTATGTATACAAAAAATCACCTGGTGAATCTGCATTGGCAGTCCACCAGAAGAAAAAGCCTGGACCAAAGTTCTGATTTTCAACCCACACTCCCCCTACCCTCCATTCGTTCCTCTTTCAGTCAGAAATCCAGGCATGATGGTTGCCTTTTGTGCCACAGGCAGAGAGTTTGGTAAGGAAAGCAGGATGCCAGGCTTTGTCGATTACCAGACTGTGTCCAGGGAGACGGTCCTAGCCTCTTGTTTGAGATTTAGGGCCTCCAACCATTTCTGAGAGGAGCAGAATCCTGGAATCTCCACACTTCAATGACTGGGACAGACTCCAAATTAATGGTTGGAGATAAGATTGTTTGAAACCAGGAGACTCGACTTCGGAAGCAATGAAGGAAATCCATTACTTTTGTTGGAATTGGAAGCAAGCTCATTGGCCTTCAGTTAGTAATGCTTTTATACATGGCATTGCAGATCATGTGTTGTGGAGAATTGTTTTTTCAGATTGTTATGACAATTTCCTACGAAGGAACAAGAAATTCAACATCACCAAGTACGTAAGTTGTTAGGTTAGATTGGTGGTTCGTGCGTAACCTACGGTTGCTGGTTGCACTATTTTCTAGGGGTCCAGTTGATGCAATGCCCCTCTATAACCAATCTTCGGGTACTCATTTTCCTGACATCGGAAGGATAACAGGGTGAGCCAAGACCAGGCTTAGGTTAGATTTACAAGAGCTTGTCAGAGAATCTTATAATCTGTACAAAGTAAAGAAATAGGCCACAGATTCTTCAATAACTGTAGGTCTCCCTTATTAGGGATGACACAACCTAAAGGTAGGAAACCTCCATAAAGACTGTACATACCGCACATTACAACAAAATCTAGCAATGTAGTTCCAATTCCAAGCAGATTCCAGGATTCTTTTTAAACTTTACTTTGTGAGTTTTAGTGAAGAGCTACTGTACTTTGAGTTAATCAAGAGTAAAAACCTGTTTGGGAGGAAGAAGGAAAGTAAGTGTATATCAGGTGCGACTGCATAAGTACGCATTCATAAGGACAAAAATCAGTACCAGATAGGTCATCTTTCCTTTGTAATTTTCATGGTTACAATCTAAATAAATTCAAAGCAACTGCTGCGGAAAAAGCAGTTCCCAAATACGTGTCATCCTATCGTTTGGTAGAGTAATAACCAAACTCCCTGAATACCTATGCCATGAACAGCAAAACAAGTGAGTTATCGATTTCCTCTTTAAATGGTCACTTTTCACTGCTCACCGCAGGCCTTTTCCACCTGGTGACTGCTTTACTGCTGGAAAATCGATGACGACTGTTAGTGCGGTGGGTCAAGTCCGCTGCAAACTCCTCCCAAGCATTTTTCTGCAACAATCGATGAACAGCCCCAAAAAACAGGCTCTTGTTTTGGTGCTAATAAGCTTTTGGTGCCTCTGCAAAAGTAATGCAGAGGTGGACTGTAATAACCATTGCATTTCCTGGCTTCTTCTTCTTCAAAAAAAAAGTTTCATAAAAAACTTGTGGTTTTTCCTTCATATGTTGTTTGTGTTAACACTTTCATTGGAAGTTATGTTAACGGTTAAAGAAGCAATGAAATAACAAAATAATAGGCAAGTAACTTTTGAGATTTTAAGGCGATGTTCAATTCAGCTGTGGGGCTGGACTGGAGTTTTCACATGAGAATCTAAAGTTCTTCAAATTCTTGGCTTGAATGTATAGATGTGCAAGTTTGATTGCATTGTTAAGAGGCTTCATCAGTTGTCTTCAAATAACCTAGGTGCATGGTTACTTAGTTTGTGCACAACTACAACTGAAGACACATCCTCACACCAGACACTAGACTAGACAAACCACATTCCAAGGTCTACACAATTCCTATAGATACCATTATAAATTACTAGGAAGGAACACCCCCCACCCCCTCAAATCCCAAGTTCTCATTCTCCCCCTCCCCATTCCAAGCCTTCAAACCCCTCCCCACCCCTCACCCGCACCACAACCCCTCAATCCCTCCCCCTACCGCCACCCCGAGTGCATAGAACAGATCAGAATGTAACTAAACAAAAGGAACAGTAGAAAGAGGAGAAAAATACACTAAAAGCATGGCAGGGGACAAAATAGAGGGAGAATAATGAGAGGTAGGGAGAATGCTTGGAGTGGAGAAGGTGGAAAAAGAAACAAAGTCTCAGGAAGGAAAAAATTGGAAATTTGGCAAGAGTTGGGTTTGGGAGTTGGAGGGTGCAGGGGTAATTGGGGTAGAAAAGATCAAGATCATGGATTTTGGATGGGGGAAGATCTGAGATAGTGGTGAACAGCTGTTTTGAAGACCTTAAGGGTAGAATAAGATTGAAGAGAATGTGGAAGTTGTTTCCACTGGTGGGGAAAAAGAGGAATGAATGAGTGGAGGTGAGCAGTGATTCTGGATTTTGGCGAGTTCTCAAGTTTCTGTCTGTGTGAAGGATGAGGATGTCACGGTGGAGGTTGGAGTCATCAGCAAAATCGATAGAGAGGATTTTCTAGAGTCAGAGGTATCGTTGATGAAGATTAGGAATAGGATGTTGCTGAGAACACTGCCTTGGGATACAACAGCCTTGGCAAGGAGATGAGATGACAGGATTCTGTTGAGAGCCACATGTTGGTTGGATGCTATAGGCCTAGAACCTAGAGGAAGTCAGTAACCCAGAGTGGAGTAGGCCTTGGATGCCATAGGGAGAGAGGTTGGAGAGCAAGGCGGGATGCTAGACTGTATCGAAAGATCGAGATATGTGCAGAGACATCCCTGATCTCAAATCTGACATTGAGGGCCTCCATCAATTGTTGGGAGAGTTGAAGCAGCATACCCAAGGCAGAGTGACCTGGTCTTCATCTGATTTGATGATCTGAGATGAGGCCATTGATTCTTTGTCAACTGCGATTATGGATTCCATGACCTTGCTGATGATTTGAAGTAATCTGAAAGGTCTGTAGTCTGTAAGCAGTGACGTTGGCAGATTCCAAGCAGATGCAAGATGACCTCGGGCCAATAATAGTGTGAACAGAGCAGAAAGAGGCTGTGCAAGAGCGGAAGAGCAGGTTTTTAGGAGATGTGAGCTGATGCCATCTGGTCTAGTTGCAGAATCAGAGTTGAGGGTTGCCAGAAAGTTATCCACCTTCCCAGGTGCAAAAAAACACAGATTGATGAGCAGTTGGGTATGACTGGGTAGGGTGGGTACAGATAGACAGAGAGAGGTTGGGGACACAAGATTTGTAAACAAACACAGAATTGCAGAATTCGGCCTTGTCAAGAGTGGAGTCAGCTGCGTTACCATTTGAAGTGAGGGAAGTGATCGAAGCGATGGATGCATTCAACAAAGCCATTGACTCCAGAGAGAGTTAACAAGGTGCCACTATGTTTTCGAGGAGGGCGACCATTTTGAAAGTTCAATCCTGAGGTTGGACAGATGTTGTTTTATGGCTCCCCTGAGAATGGACTCGCACTTGTTGCGGGATTTATGAAATGATCTGAGATTGCCATCAGTCTGGTTTGCCTTCCAGGAAGATAATATAAGTTGTTTCAAAGTGACTGCCTCAACACAGGATTCAGTGTACCATGGGCAGAAAGAAGGAAATGATAACTGAAGAAGAGATGGGATGAATCTGTGCACAAGAGAGAGAGCAGCTATCTGTGGTACCATTCCCAGGCTGAGTTAATATCAGTGGTAAGAGATACGGGAGACCAGTCCTGAGGAGAGATAACTGCGTATAGTCTCTGCCAGTCCGCATGAATGAAATGCCAGATTCGCGCGATACTGAGGATGAACCAACTGGAGTGGAGGAAGAGCAGGAGACATTTGTGGGGACGTTTGTTATCATCAAGTTCAGAAGGGAAGATTTGCCATTGGGGGGAAATCTAGGTTGGAAAGTTTACAGATTGAGTCAGTCCCATGAAGTCAAAGAGGTCCTTTGCTGAAGTGTCATGGCAGTTGAGAGAGATACCAACACCCAGCCAATTTGCATGGTGATAATTGAAATCACCACATATGAGGAAGAGAGAGTTCGGATGAGTGGTTAAAATTTGGTCCATGTTCTTTGAGAGAAAGATGTAGATGGAGTCATCACTGTTTGGAGGATGGTACAACACACAGAGAAACATGAGGTGGGAGTGGAGTGGAAGTCACAGCCAAAGATACTCCTGCAGTTTGGGAAGTCTAAGATTAGTACACCGACAGTGAGAAATTGAGTTATTGATGTAAAGTGCAACTCCACCACCAGGACAGGTTTCAGGCCTATCAAATCAGTGT